>NC_136065.1:339219173-339684173 GCF_964261635.1 Lissotriton helveticus | reverse complement strand
AGGTTTAATCCAAAAATATGCATATAGGGCCTGCGTGCAGAGATAATACACATAGAAATCTGGAGCGTTGAACACCCTCCTCTCATATGCCTGTGTTAACGTGTACCAGCTAATTCTCGGCTGTTTATTTCCCCACACTAATCTGAGCAGTTGGGTTTGGACTGTTTAAAAAAAAAAAAAAATGTTTTGTCAACGAAATTGGTAAATTACAGAACAGTTAAAAAAAACTTGGGAAGTATCACCATTTTTATTACTGCAATACGATCTGCTAAAATTAACGGCAAGCAAGCCCAACAGTCAATCTGCTGCACTAACGTAGTATACGCCCGACCATAGTTCTCCCTGATTACAACCTCAGGATCCCTTTGTACCCCTATCCCCAAGTATTTGACTGGTTCTATGGACCATACCAACGGATATTCTACCTGGGGCGACGCTGTATTTAATGTTAAGAGAATGATGACAGATTTTTCCCAATTTATCTGGTGTCCTGAAAATAGACTGAACCTGATATATTCCAGTATAATCGGGGATAAATATTGTTGTGGCTCACGGACAAAAAGGACCATGTCGTCCGCATGTAAGGAGATTCCAACCGGCGGGTTATTAAAATTAAGGGCAGCAGCTCTATGACGTTGTCGAATTTTGCACGGTAAAGGCTCTAGAACGATGGCAAAGAGCAGGGGGGACAAAGGACACCCCTGCCTAGTGCCATGCTAGATAGGAAAGGGCTCCGATGTGAACCCACCCACTCAGAGTCTTGCTGAAGCATCAGTATAAATAACCTGAACCAAGCAGGAAAAAATAGGGGGCAATCTCAATCTATGTAAAATATGCATATCCTCCATTCTACAGAATGGAACGCCTTTACAGCGTCTAAAAGAACTGCTGCCGCGGCCAAATTGGGATAGAGCACATGGAACATAGCAAATATAGTGCGCAAATTGTGGGAAGTGGAACGTTCTGGGATAAACCCGGATTGATCCGGGAGCACTAGTAGTGGCATAAGGGGCTGCAATTTAGTGGCTAGTATCTTTTCTAAAATTTTTGCAACTAAATTTATTAATGATAATGGGCGATAGGAGTCGCACTGTGCAGGAGGTTTGTCTTTCTTCAAGAGCGTGATAATTAAGGCCTGACGTAAAGGAGGAAGAGCCCCAGAGGCATCCGCCTCCTGCATACATCCCCGGCAGTATAAGTAAGTTTGCATAGGCCTTATAGAACTCTGCCGTGAGGCCATCTGGGCCAGGAGCCTTGTTGTGCAAAGACAGGATAGCTTCCCTAATATCCGCTTCATCAATGGGCAGACTTGGATATTGTCTGTGCACATCTGAGAGCCATGCACAGGCCGTATCCTCTAGGTAGTCACTTTTAGCAGACTCATCCACCCCACCTGTGTGGTGTGTGTATGTATATGTATATATGTATATATATATATATATATATTCATTCTGCATAACAACGCTGGAACTGTTCAGTTATGGCGTGTGGGGTGTAGTGCGCCGTCCCGTCTGCATCTATGATGTGATCAATTGAGGGGCGATAGATCCTGTTACGCAGTCACGTTTTTTTTTTTTTCCTGGCCTCCCACCCTCGCCATAGGCTCTGGCCACAAGACGCTTAGATATTTTACTTCTGTATCTGCTAGTGTCTTATATTCATCTATTCGCTCATGTATCTGGGCTAGTATGTCCATGGTCGGTGTGTTCTGGTATTGATTCTCTAGTGCCTTCAGAGCTTTCTCAAGTTTAAGCAACTGACCTCTGATATCTTTAAGGATCCCCGCAGTTGTACTAATGCACACTCCCCTAACCGTCACCTTAAAGGCTTCCCATAAGGTCGCCTGACTTTCCACTGACCCGTCGTTAAATTCAAAATATTGTACGATAGCAGTTCTGATGGTCTCAGTGTAAATCGGATCCAACAACGCATCTGCCCTAAACCTCCACGTGAATGGCCGGTGTGGGTTAACCGGGATGACTATCTATAACAGGGTTATGGTTGTATGGAGTCCATGGCAGTGTATGAACTCCCTCCACCCACCCATTGGTCTCATCATTTAGCAACCAGTAGTCCAGCCTAGACCAGCTGTTGAACGCTGGAGTAATATGCGTGCCCTCCAGGACTCCCTCACTTCTCACGCGCCAGACGTCATACAAGCCCAACTCTAACATGGTGTCTCGTTTACACTGAGCCACTTTAAGCGTGCACGCTCCTGCTGGGTTAGATTAGTCTACCTGGGGGTTGAGGTCGCCCCCCCACAAAACTGCGGCCTCCGGCAAGTACGCAATACATTAAGCATTTGTAGCAAAGGTGTTGTCGTCCACCACCGGGCCATACATATTGGAGAGCGATCTTCACAGCATGTCTATCTGGCTACGCTAGGACTTGTCTTGTCTTAGGTGTATTCAAACCCTGAACATTCCAAGTTATACATTTATACAGTACTCCCCTCATCGATAGTGGCAGTCAAAGCTGCATATACAACTTAGCAATCCGTTCCACACGTACAGATAGTGACACAGATCATAGATGTCATGACCGTCCCAATCACAGTACCTCCAACGTAACACCCTAACCCAACCCCTCCCACCCTCCTCCCACTTCAGCATCCCCAAATTGCCAAAGATCAGACCCTCTTGTAACTGCCATTGCAGTATACAAAACAGAAAGCAACAGAACCGATGGGGGATTACCCATTGGGGGTCGCAGCGGCTCAGTCCACTCCCAGATCTAGAAGGGAGGGGGCCGCCGACAGTGTCTTACCCCACTGCCGTGTCCCAACTTCTAGTAGCATAGTAGAAGGCATCATATGAAACATCACACAACACCCCTGTCACTGACAGAAGTGCGAAAGAGACATATCGCAATAGAATAATAGCCCGATTCTCCCGGTCCCCAACATTCCTGCCGCCATCTGTGGCATGCACACAGGCCTATCTATTCTAAGCACATAATTAACATTCAGTGCCGTTCCAGACATATGCTACGTGCAGACCTCTAATTCCAAATCCATAGCATGGTAGTCGTATAGAGCAACAATAAACTGTGGTGTAGGACTTTTAAGCACAAAACATGTAAATGCACTTATACAGTCCGGAACGCCCTACTGCTCAGTCAAGTGTCCGAGGTGTGGGAAGGAGGACTACGCTGCCGCCGCAAAGTTCTAACGTGTTCCATCGCCTGTTTAGGGTTCGTAAAGATCTTGCCACAATCCGCTTCTCCAATACGCAGCCTTGCCGGGTAAAGCATAGCATGCGGGATTTGTTCTTTCATCAGTACTTTCTTCACAGCCTGGAACTCCTTCCGAGCCGCCTGCACCGACGCCGTAAAGTATGGGTAGAACGATAGAACATTGCCCTGGTAGTTTATGGTGCCCTTTTGCCATGTAACCCGCAACAGTGTCTCGGTCCCTGAAATTAAACAATCTGGCGATTATAGGTCTCGGGGAGGCGCCAGGCGTGGTGCGTGCCGCCAAGGATCTGTGAGCCCGCTCCACAGCAAATACAGTAGATGGGAAGTCTTCACCACAGATATCCTGCAGCAGCGTCTCCATGTAATCCTCCAGGTGCCCCACATTGGTGGATTCTGGAAGGCCCAAAACGCATATATTGTTGCGCCTGGACCGCGCTTCAATGTCTTCGTTTTTCGCTTGGATGACAGCAAGTAGTTTTGTTATATCTGACGTCTTTGCAGCAACTTGTTGTAACCTGTCTTCAGCATCTGTGATACGCTGTTCCGCCTCCCCAATACGTGTAGCCTGCTTATCCAATTTGGCAGAGAAATGATCCATCCTGCCATTGAGCGCTTCTATCTTGCCACCTATGGCTTGAAGACTAGCTTGAATCGCAGCCAGGGACTTCTCAAGTGCTGAAGGGGGCCTGGGATGCCGAGTCCAGTTCAGAGTCAGAGGCCGCATTTTGCACTGACTTGCCACCTTTTTCTCAGCTCAAACGTGAGTCGAGGTTGATTTTTCTCCGGCTTGCCCATAATGTACACCAAAGTAGGGGGTACTGTATGGGCAGTGTAGAGTCCCACCTGCTGCGGAATGACGTATTTGCCCCAAGACTGTTGTTGAGTCAGCGTTTATCAACCTATTGGGATCAAGGGTTGGCAGTGCAGTCTTTAAACGTTCCACTGGAACGTGGGTCATCCGCAGCAATGTACACAATAGCGAACTTGTGCGTGGGACCTAAATGTTGGTACCTTTCAACATTGGGGCTGTCACCCTGTGCCTTTCGCGTACAATTGCCCAGGTGCGGACAACACCGCTATAGATGTTCACATCACCACATCAATTCCAACTGCACTCAGCGCCAGCACGTTGACTCCCAAAATGGCGGTGGGCTTGCAATTGGGCGGCCGCTCAGTGTGAAAAGCGTTCTGTACTAATAACACTGCCAAAACTAGAGTCCTGGCTCAGGCAGTGTGCATCAGAGGTCCGGCTTCACGATCCTCCCCCACCAGCCACATACATATGTAGAAAGTCCGTAGATTCTCCAGCCGCACTCCTCTCATGCAGTGCGCTCCACCGCGTTCGCTTGCACACAATTGAAGAGTCCTCAGTGGGGTCTCAAGTGCGAGAGGACACCTTAGGTGCACTCCCAAAATGGCAGGCGCTCAGATGAATGGCTGCTCCGTGCAGGAGGCTGTTAATCTGCACAATTCAGTGTAGCCTCTGTTCTGGATGCAGACAGTAGGCATCAGCGGCCCGGTTCTGAAATCCTTCACAAACAGCAGTGCTTGCATTCACAAAATCTGAGGCCCCCATCGGCGCTTCTCCCATGCTGCGCGTTAGCTTACTCACGATTTTTGCAGTCCACAACAGTGTCTCAGGGGCATCTGCGCGGGGGGCCCTAATCGAGCTGAAGTGTCTCGCGGGCTCCGCTGCACAATCAAACCCCAGTGCGGCGGCCAGTATCCGGCCCACCCTTCAGGTCTGCGCCGGGTGATCACGTAACAGACCCCCCCCATCCGTGTCAGGACTTTAACTCCCCACGCCGCAGTAGGTTGCGCAGATCCACTACGTCTCAGGTCCTGTACAATGTCGTCTCTGCTTCCGATGTCCCTCACGCCGTCCACCAATCCAGCATTGACGCCCGCAGCAATTGTCACCTACTCAGCGGGAAGGGCCCGGAGGTAAGCTCCCCCAAGCTCACATGGCCGCCATTACCGCAGTGTCTAAGGCTCGCCACTCGTCTTCAATCGCCTTCAGATGCAGCTACATCGATAAAAAGCACATCGCCAGAGTGACCACACTGTCAATAGTACGCCTCCACACGTTATTCCGATGGATGGCGCAGCAGAGGTAGGATAATGGAAGGATAGTTTTTGGCGGCTGGCAGAGCAACACTACAGTGCGGCCATCTTGCCGATCGCCTGGCCACGCCCCATCAGCGTTTAGGTTTACAGAATTAAGTAAACATATACATAACTCATGGCAGCACAATATATAAATGTATACGTATAGCAAGGGTCAGCTTCGGAGAGGAACTATATTTATAATAGAATAAGGGAGAGTCCAAGGACAAGAGAATGTGCACCCAAAAAGAACATAAATAAATATAGAATAACAATGTGAAGAGAAAGTAAAGGAACAATTAGATATAGAAACCCGTGGGTACAAGAGAGGAGTGCTCGTGATGGCCTTAATACTGAACATGCTGTGTACCAAGAAAAAAAAAAGCCAAGATATAAGAAACCTGTGGTAGAGGTAAAAGTAAGTGGGAAGTGTAAAGCACCACTATAGCATATCAAAATTCATGAATACTTCAAATATACCTGAGGAGTGAAAATATTTACTCATGATCTCATAGTCTGGTCATAGGATTGAGCTAATAATTCAGTGAGTCTGTATCTGTAACAAGAATCAATGAGTCGCATGCAGTCAGGTACTCGGGGCTGTGGAGGTCACGGCCCGGTGTAGAAGAGATAGTGTATACATACCCGAATTCAGCAAAGCTAAGTGCGATATAAAAATTATCCCGGGGCCATTCAGGTAGCCACACGTGTCTGGGAAGTAACACCCAACAACCCAAAACTTTCTTCTCGAACATGGGCACTTAACATGTAGCCAGCATCATTACCCTTCTAAGGGACCCCTGAACTTCTACTCTTGAACCCAGACCTTTGAATCGTGTTGGCCTACTTAGCATGTGAGTGGGTAGTGCTTGAAGTGTCATTAGTCATGCTCTAACACCTACAGTTAGTGTGGGTTATGGCAGAGGGGCTCTAGCTAATTGGTGTAGGTAAGGGAGTTCAAACAAGGACAATATGTAGATAGGGTTACTTGTATTTTTCTGTGTGTGTGTGTAATTAAAAAAAAATCTTGTTTAAGACAGTTACCCATGAGCCATTCAGGGCAAAATTCCAGACCACATTCTATTTGTTCAGTTTAAAGTGATGAGAGCATCTGATTTGTTTAACTATGGTACTGCTCTCGAATGCTGGTTGGTAAAGTGAACGGCTGCAGTCCTGTGCATCAAGCTTTAGAGACCTGAGGGTCCTCAGTACGTCACAGTGTACTGTTACCATGTGGACTCGTACCAAACCACCTCCTGCTCGTGCAACCTTTGTGGCCCCTAACAGCTGGAGGTGATCTTGCACACAGGTACGTCTCATTAAAGTAGTGAGGTGCAATGTTGATGTTATTGTGAAGTGTCTGGGGCCTCCTACGAGCTTCCATTCCAAGAAAAACAGATGGTTACTTAAGGTATTACATCGAGTGACATCATTACTTGCACATCACCAGGTTTCAAGATCGTATGCTGAAAAACATACTCTTTATGGCTCTCTAATAGTGTCAGGAGAGCCTATTGTTGCAACATGGCTCAAACTGTTTACTTAACCTTTACGTTCAAATTGAGATGATTGCACTAAAAATAGTGCTCCTGAACACAGCAGAATTCAGGCAAGTTATTGGGCAAATTCAGTGCAGCTACACTTACAGATGTGAACCACCACGTAGCGAATGGTAGTGTTAACTGTGCCCAAATCTATCTTCCTGTTTTATCTAAGTCATTTGATAAAGTTGATCGCATGCCACTTTTCAGACATGGAGGTAAAGAGACTATCACAAAGTTAACTTCATTCTTATCCAGTGGCCTCCCTAGCTCATCATGCTAAATCCAACCTCGCTTAGAATGTTTATTCTGCTGGCTCCTTTTGATTTCTCTGACTCTGAACGTCTAACTTAGTATAAACCTGCTTTCCCAACTTAGTGAAAGCCCTGAAATTAATTTTTTTGGGCATACGTTGAAGATGCAAACCTTTTTGTAGAGATCCCCCCTAAATGTCGTGGTAATGAGTTGTGGGATATTTGAAATTATCTGCTGTAAATGTGAGTTTAGTAGTAATTTATGGTCATTCAATGGCTTTGCGAATACTACCTCACTCTTTGGCTCCAAGGAACTAAATGCGAACTGATCAAGTACTTGGGTTTGACGCTCTTATTGAAGCTGTGACCAAATCACAGCACTGGTGGGTGCATATTCCTAGTTCTCTCCTCACTACTATGGGATTCAGCTCAAATCCATTTATAGGGGTTATTGATGGGGATAATTTAGGCAGTCTTGGTTGGAGCTCTCTATATAAAAACAAAATCTACTTTTACTATTAAGGCTTAATGGGTCTATTCACATCTCCTGTTTTATTAATAGCTTAAATTGATTATTGCAAGTAATAGCATTCCATTTTAAACCCTAGATTAACTAGGGGGCCATAGCCAGCTCTAGTTTTTCTTAGTATGAGAAACATTTACCTTGTTGCTTTGCCTAACTTATGAAGAGGCTTGTACATTATTTTTATACCATTTCATCGTTTGTTTCTAATGGATATGTCTAACTTCCAAGTTCCAACAAACTGGTTTTCAGGGACCTGTACCCTCCTGAAGGCTTCAAGATTCACCACTCCTGCAAGAAGCAGAAGTTTGGGCTGTATTATGTCTGGCTTTAGTGTCTATGAATCGAGCATGTTTGAAAGTTGTGTGACAAATACACTTTAAAGGGGAAGTTGTACATTGTTTAGCACAAGAAACTGAGTCAGTTGTGCTCCAATTCGCAGTCCCGTTCCCTCTCCAAGTCCTTGTTTAGATCTGACCCCTGTTGATCTCCTAGGAGAAACCTGCTCAAGCGGGTCAGATCGCAGTCCTCTTACTGTCGCTTCTGCTCTAGAGATTGTGCATTTGACACTCTAAGCCCAGCTTCACACCATTCATCAAACTGCAACCTCGTTCCACAGTTGGAGCTAATGTGCCCCCATATCTTGGGCAATCTTTAATTCCGCAGCAGGTAGTAGCTTTCAAAGAGGCAGTGCTGCAGCTCTTTGGGACGTTAGCCTTGGAGTGACGGTGGGCCCCAGCCGGATTTCCACTGCTAAGGTCTTCCCTTGTGCCGCCGACTCTTGTTAATTCTCCTCCTGGCAGCTCTGGGCAGGAGGAGAATTAACTATTCATTTGTTCAGTCATGCTAGTTTTGGCTAGCCTCTGATCTGGAGCAGAGATCTGTTAGATTTTGGTCAGAGGAAGAGGGGTAATGGGTCCCGGGCCCCAGCCGGCCTGTAGTGATATAGCTGATAAATTCGGGGTTCACTTGTTCTCAGCAATGGGAAACCCCTTCCCCATTGTGGGCAATTAGTTTGCTAAAGTGCCAGAACAAATAGAAGTCGTGTCACTTTTTTTTTTTTCTGGAATAATTCCAATTTATTGCTTCATTAGAGGATCTATTTGGTACTTGACTCTTGTATGTAAGCCAAGTCAATTATAGCAAGCATAGATCATAGGACAGGTGAGAAATAGTACAGCCAACACATGTTTCGCCCCCTTGTACAGCCGACAGGCCAAGGGGCTTCCTCAGGGTGTGAAATGGGTGTAGCGTAAGCGAGTCCTGCTTGGAATAGCAAGTCCGAATTTTTTTTGCAAGTGTGACGTCCGGTCACTGGTGTCTCGCTCGGGTCAGTCGGCATGAGCCATCAGTTAGATTTTGACCAGTGTCTCGTTATGAGATCACAAAGTCATAGACCTGGGTGTAGGAGTACTCTCTGGTAGTGCCCAGTACTTTCTGCATTTTGAGACCTTGTTCAGATCAGACTGATCTAGTATTAATACATTCAATGTTCTTGTAGTGCTGATACCCCATCAGAGACCAAATTGGACTTGCCATTGCATCCCCTTGACAAGATCACCTCCTTTTTACGTGGCCCTTAGGGCAGCAGAGGTGTTAAAACTGCAGTTACCAGCTGTGCAAACGAAAGCTAATTTGCCCACAAATCTTGCAACATGGCCTTTCAACTAAAGAACCTTTATTTAGTCATTTTGAGGCTCTAATGAGCATGGTGGTGTTATAGGACGGGCACACCAGCAACACTGTTGGGATTCTGCACCAAACGTCCACAACCTGTGTGTGTGTATATATGTATATATATGTGTGTATATATATATATATATATATATATATATATATATATATATATGTATATATATATGTGTGTGATGGAGCGAAACGCGTCATGGATTGACATTGAAGTCTTTATTTTCGTGTGAAAACATTTCTACTCTGCTATGCACTTGAATACTGCCATCGTGTCTTGATTGCTGCGGGAGTTGGAGGTGACTCTCGAGGTCTTCACCTGGTTTTCTTCGCCGCATACTGGCGAACCGGAACATTGTTTAAAATATATATGTTTCCCGCACCTTATTGTTTTAACACATTAGGACCTTAGCTCTTACTGTCTAAATATGCACACCCTTTGAGCCTAAGTGAAGGTGCTCTTTGAGGCTTCTGACACTGAAGACTGACTTCCTCATCACTATAACTTCTACATTACGCATCAGTGAACCACCATGTATACCATTTCAGACAAGCTGGTGCTTTGGGCTATGGTATCTTTTCTTCCAGAAATATTTTTGCCATTCCGTGTGGGGTATACCTTCATGCTTCCCACATTTTTCTCTCCAACACATCCCTATTAAGGATGGGAAGAGGTTTATATCTATCATATTCCAAGAAAGCACTTACTTTTTACGTAAATCGGTCCTTTGCTGTACAGACTCATTTTTGTGATATTCACCAGTGTTGAAAAGGAAAGCAACTCTTCTCCATATGGATCTTTGCGTAAAAATGAGTTGTGCCTTTGCTTGGAAGAAACCTTTTAAGTACCTTTTGGGGTAATTTGACCAGAGATAAGACTGCCACAGTGGCTTTAGATTGGGATGTTCCAGCGATGAGCGTCTGGCAGGCTAAGTGGGCATCCGTCCACACCATCAACAGGCACTTCTGTATCAACACACAGGTCCGCAGGGAGGGTCTTTTTGCCCCCTCTGTCCTGCAGGTCTTCCATGTGTCTATTTTCAATACCATCATGTTTGAAGCGTGCTGCTTTTGTATCTATTAACAAATGAGATTTCTACATTTAAAAGAATTCACCAGAGGGCAGGTTATCTACTTACTCGCAAGATCTTTCTGGTGAATACTCTAACCACACATTCCTATCCATATCCCCATTCAATAGAGTAGGGCCTCCAGGTGGAACTAAAGTTGCATATTGGATACTACACCCGGTCACAATTCTAATCTTTCATTGCTGCTCTGCATCTAAGGGTGCAGAATGCTTTATTATAAACCGATGTCCATGTGCCTGAATGCCCCCTGTAAACCGATCACCGGTGCCTTTGGGCATGGTGAAGCTGCCATGGTGACAGATGGTGCCACCTATCTATATGCAGGACCATTTATAAAAATGTTTCCATATCATTCGGGGGCATTTAAGAGGTGAGGAATCTGGGGGTATTAACATTTGTTTTTGTTAGAAGGGTCTGCTTATCTGATTATGTAGCAACTTTTCTTGGTTTTACTCTTACGGTACTGTAAAATAATTGAGACTGTTGGCACTCCTGTAATTAAGAATGGAACACTTTCGAAGAGAAGTGATTTTTCACTTTTCAGTTAGTTTCTTTAATAAAACTAACCCATGACTGTGTTTTATATCCTGGATTTGTGCATATTCTTCCTCGTGTATCAATTGTATAGATTCTATCTCTTGTTTCGCTGGCTTTTATGGTTTCTAGATCAAAAGTGGATTGGAAATGCACATTTCCGAACTGCCAATTAAATCCACAGTGCTCTCTGAAGTAACGTGCCTTGGATCTTGTACAGAAATTCTAACCAATAGTTGTGTGGCATAGGTTTATCTTTATTTCTCCTGCAAACTCCTGCCTAACCCTGTGCAGACTGTTATTTGCAAGGTTGATTAACATTGGCCATTGACATTCTTTTTTGCTTTTTGTTGTTTGCATATGATGGATACAGCTGAGCTAGAGTATGTAAATACTCTGGAAACAGTTTAGCAAGTGTAATGATTTTATGCAAAATTGCATGTTGAATAAACAAAGGATAATGCAAATCGCTGTATTGTAACCAGGTGTGTTATGAAACAGCAGCAGATTTGTCTCTTGTTTTATGGTCCTCTAATGTAGAAAAATAACTGACAAAGAGGAGGATTGAAACTAAACCTTTTATTCCGCATTGATCCCAATGTCAAGAGGTCTGTGGTTAAATGGTACAAATGTTACAATTTGCTTGTGTAATAATCTCTGGAAAAGGTATGCCATCAGAGAATGGTGGACACGGACAGAAGTTTTCAGCTGTGCCAGACTGCGGAGTTCCTGATTGCTTTTGTAAGACGAGACACAAACCTGTTGTGGCTTTACATGAATGTTAGTAATTTTCTTGCTGAGGCAGTGTTATGAAATACTATGGCTTGATCTAATGCATAGTCACGCATATGGGCATTTTCTTTGCTTCTTCATGTTTTGTCTCTTTGTTTGTGCAGTCCTAATATTCTCTTTAAACCATCAGTATTCAAAGCAGTCCGTTTGGAAGAAGTGATGCATTTAATACTTTTAGCCCTCGATAGTTTGATCTCCCTGAAGTAAAGACATCTGCCACATGTCCGGCCACTTTTCGCTCCTCAACACACGGACCATCGGTCTTTTTAGGGAGTGCATCAAGAGGCGGCATAACCCCTCCTCGGAGTGGATCATTTTTGATGGGAAGTTTCTCTACAGATCTAACAGAATGGTTGGCTCCGCCTCCAAGCATGATAGAGGTTATACAGGAAGACTTGAAGGATCACATTTTTTTCAGTATAATATTGAAAACTTAAAACCTTTTGAAGTTTCAAAGTAATATAGGAAGGAGCTTCAGTCTAGGGAAAATTAGCTTATCCTGTCCAATATTTGAAATTAGAAAAATTGGCGAAAGAAATATGAGACTTCTTTGGGAGGAGACCAGATACAGCCAATTTCATGCATTATTCAATTAACGCTGTCTAATTGTCAAATTTTTTCTGCTGCATAAAGTAATTTGTGTGTTTATATATGTATGTGTGTGTGTGTGTGTGTATATATATATATATATATATATATATATATATATATATATATATATTACACACACACACACACACTAGTTTAGTTTCCCTAGTTCAACTAAGCCGAAGGGTATAGTCACACAAAAAAGAAGCAGTGCTAGAAATAAGATGTGATAAGCTGATGGTTTATAAGAACAAATTGTCTGGAAAAGGAGCTAATGTATCTTGTCAGAAATGTAAGTACGGTATGGAGCACAAGATGAGAAGCATTTGACTTGTCTTCACGTATCTGCATACTCTTATCTCCCCCAAATGTTATCCTGACTTTTAAACTAAATCAGTTTTCAATTCAGTAGAGACAACATGAAAGAATGAATGGCTATTAGATTTTGGGTCAATTTAGTTTTGCTCTTATAGTATTGTAAAACTCAAACTAGCATAGTGTTTTTTTTTTTTTTTGTTTAACTGAAATGCCTAACTTTAAAAAAAAAAAACGTAATCGCATGACTTATAATTAGGGCTCCCGGTTTTATGGTATTTATTTTTTTAACATTTCCATCTGTATTTATCCATATTTATTTAGTAAATCCGTATTGACTCCAAGAGGCCCTCGCATGGCGAGACTAACGAATGCTCGCTGACGCCAGGCGAGACCTACAAACCCCAATTAGACCTTTTGGACATGGCGTTGCCTTTGAGAGATCTTTGTGCATAGTATGTGCCAACACCAGTTCTTTTGGAACATCCTGTCATACCAGGACTATCCGCATGAGAAAATGTAGGCATTTAGTCTTTAGTTGCTTGATTTTACTGAGGTGATGATGGGCAGAGGCCATCCATGTGCCAAATGAAATGGGTCTGTGACTGCATACTGTGTACACTAATGTTCATCTTGACCTCCTAAAGAGCACCATGGTAAATATGTTTTGACACTGTTCTATCACTAATAAGCTAAAGATGAGAGTAACTACTCTGTGAAATCTGTCCCAGTGTGTGTGTATGTTATGGGTCAGGGTTGCTGGGATATAATGTGGTATTTGGTGGTATAGATGACAGAAGATATCTGCTGCTCTGATTTTCTTTACAAAGATTCGGATCTTGTCCAGGACAGGTCCCTTAATAGAAGAAATACTGATTTTGCCATAAACATGGAGATTGAACATATGAATGGGAAAAGAAAATTGGGCTCAGGTTGTGGGGCAGTTTGGAACATATCACTTGATGCCGAGATTCAGTAACGTGAATACTATGTGTCCTAGAACATATCCAAAAATGTTACCACTTTAATTAATAAAACGTGAAATATTTCAAAATGGCTTACTGCAAACAAGAAGTTTTGCCTTTGATAGGTTAAAATAACAATTTAAAGTAAATATATAGGCTTTCAGAACGACTTGGGAGATTCTTAGTCTGCCTCTTCCGATTTGTTAGTGATCATTCAAGACTTTCTTTTACCTGAAGCACAAAAGTGGAAGCTTTCGAGGTTTGGGTGCATGGGTGACCTGTTCTCTATTGTACATGTACAGGCTTTCATTCTATATTTTATCTGTGTTTGCAAGGTTCTATAACTTTTCTGTGTTGTGGATTTCAGATTTCCAATTTTATTCATTTTTATTAAGACTGTGTATAATACCTTCGTGTGGTTTTTGGATCTGCTCATTGTATTTTTTGTCAAAATCCTTGGCATGCTTCTAATTCTTTAACTTTACTTCCTCTTGATGGTTGCTTCACCCCCCCCCCCGCCCCCCGTTTTCGAAGAGCATAGCTTTTTACCAGCCTTTGGACTGAACTGCTGCTTACATTCAGGGAACCACTTATTTTCTTTTGATTTCAGCACTTCATGACAAGCACATGTTTTCTAGACTTTTCTTCTCCCTCCTCCCAATGCTGGTTCTTTGAAGTACTTTCATATCTTTTTCAGCCGCCAATGTTTTTCTGCTGCATTTGCACCCTTTCTGTTCTGGGCATGCCCATTTTATGGTGCTGGTTATTGGTTTTAAATAATGGCATCCCTTCTCAAGACATTTTTCGTGAGCTAAAAGCATACCGGTCCTCGCCCCCTACCCCCACCCCCCTCTACAAAAATGCCTATGTTTCCTAAAACGTTAATATTGGTGGTCATTTATTTTGCAGTATTCTGGATTATATCTGATAAGTTTAAGGTACCAGTTCTGTCAGTTCCACCTCCGCATTTTCCTTCTGATCAAGGTTGGCATGCTTTATTCGCTCCAAATGAAGTGAATGATTAAAACACTCCATTTATGACCCATGGGGCTCATCAGCTGTGTTAGTGTCAGTTGTCTCTAGGCCACATTCTGCTCTCAGATGAGACCACCAATTCCCGGTTCCACTGGTCACACTGTCGTCAGCACCTGGTTTCTGATGGCTCCTTGCCCGTGATTAATTCTGAAGTGGGTGAGCCCTTGGTGCTTAGTCTGCCTTTTCAGGCTTTAGAAGTGTTACTTAAGATGTTGCTGACAAGAATAAGAGACTAGAAGAAGACCAATTGTCCAGAATTAGTCTTTGCCAATATTATGGATGATTTTATTGAGTTATTGGTGTTGAGATCTATAATCGGGCCACCATATTATCGTCTGTTCATAGTTTTTAACTTGTGTGTGTGTAGCTCTGTCATCTATTTGCTTGATTCAGAGCTTATGGTGGCTCTGAAGTTTCGGGAGGAGCCTTAATCTGCCATAGTAGCCTGGAAAACATGCCAGATACAAAATGTTTCCTCTGTAAACATGTCTGTAGGAATTCTTATCCTCTTGCATGACCCACTTTTAATGAGTTGCTTTGAGAGCGCTACACGATTTTAATTGCAAAAGAACTTGAAGGTTCATGAATGGGAGACTTATCCAAGTTCTTATTTACTTACTCAAAAGACCTAATGTTTCTGTGAACATCCTGACTTCCACATGAACACCATTTATAACCACGTTTTCTGCAATTATTAATTACCACTTTTGTAACTGCCGTTTGTGATTGAACATGTCCTCTAGTGTTAGAGCAAATGAAGCCTGCAAAGACCTCTAGTTCCAGCCTCCAAATAAGAGGAAAAGAAAGTGCACTCGCATCGGACATTAACACGCTCTTGAGCCAAGCGTCTGGTGGCTTGGATGTACAAGAGTTCCTTAACTCTGAGGCATGTGGCTGGTTCCTCAACTGAGGCATTTGGCTGGTTCCTCATTGATTGGTCCCTGGGGGAGGTGGAGACATTGGAGTTTTATCCTACGTTTTTGTTGTCATTCACGAGAAATGGGCGCTTTTGTGACCATAGAGATCTTGCATTCCTTAAATCCTCCAACCTTCTCCTTCCTAAGATGTCTGTCAGCCTGATGGCTCTAGGCCAGATTTCATCAGCCTTTCACATAGGGTATTTGCTTTATATAGTAGCTTTTGAAATCTGGTATCACTCAAAATCTCACATTAACTAGTATTTGAGCACATTCAACTGTGCTACCAAATAAGCATCTGCCCAAAAAGTTACCTCCGCCAGATATGTAGGAGAGCACTTTTTCCTTTGTAAATCATAGATGATCCTATTTCACCAATGTGAAGTTGTCCTTACTCCCCATTCTTTAACTATTGGTTTTGTTTGAGTTTCATTGAAAGGAATTTGTGTACATGCATGTGTTCCACTCCAAATTTAGTTTGTCATTCATGGAGATGTGACATTGATTGCCTGGAAGTTTGTAGAACTCAAAGTGTAGATGGGATGTAGTAGGCTATAGTATTTCCATTTGAATGATGAAACTTAGTTGATTTCTTCATTAAGTTTATTCATTACAAAGGATCCCATCCAACAGCTACAGAAATCAGTTTCAACTGAGCAGCATTCTTCAAAACCTCAATGACCCCACAACACTCCAGATCCATGAAGACATGGAATCTAAGCAGGCTAACAATTCCAGCAGTAAAGCATATCACACATCTCCTTCTTGTAGCAACTATATACACATACTAATATAATATAATAAAACAAGATTCAACATTAAGAATAATCCTCAAGATCTGATGGTCGTTTTGTAAACCTCCAGGAACGACGAAGATGATCATCTCCATTTCTGTTGGTAAAGTGACAAAGATGATCAGCCTCACTTCTACCAGCAGAAGCATCCTTTTCACGCAAACATTGTTGAATTTTGATCTTACAATAACAACTCTGAGGTTCCATATTCGATGATCCTGAGTTTTTACAGCATTGTTAAAAACTTTTGACCAACAATGGCTTAAGATATTTGGAACTGCCGCCACCAAACAAACCTGGATGTTTAATGGCAACCCAGTCCCCCACCTTAACCGTTGTTTTTTTTTTATATAGATTTTTTTTTAGATCAAAATATCTTTTCCTTTGTTGAGCCTTATATACTTCTCTAACTTGCAAAGCTTCTCTATTAATATTTTCACTTCTACCTTTTTATCCTGCAATAATCATTGCCCCAGTATGGTTCCAAATTGGTATTGGCAAACCTTCCACGAAATAAGAAAGGAGATTTTCCTGTTGTGGAGTGAGGAGTTAATCTGTATTCATCTCTTTTTTTTTATTTTTTACGTACTTCACTCTTCCACTCAATATGTGTGGATTTTGCTATGGTAATGGTCTCTTTCAACACCCTATTAAACCTCTCAATCATTCCATTTCCTTCAGGATGATACAATGCACAAGTCTTGTGTACAATCGCACTACTAGAAAGAAAATCCTCCATTTCTTTAGATATCAGCTGCACGCCATTATCTGTTAATATAGATCCTGGATTTCCCCCTCTAGAGAATAACTCCTTTAAACATTTTATAACACTTTGTGTTTCTATATTGGACAAGAAAAATACCTCCGGCCATCTTGTAAACATATCCATAATGACCAATTGAAATGTTTGAGAACCATTATTATGGATTGGTCCTAGTATGTCCAAAGCGATATCCTCCCATGGACGTTTAGGACGTCTTCTCACTACCATGGGTTGAACTCTGGGAGACTTGGATTTGTCATTAAGTTACATGGGACAGGCGTATTTCCCTCTTCACAAATGTATCTATTCCAGGCAACCAATAAGTGCTTCGTAACCTCTCTTTAGTTTTTGTGATACCTGAATGTGAAACATGAGCCATGTCCACTAATTCCTTCCTAAGACAGACAGGAGGGACCAATCTTGTACCACGAAACAGTATTCCCTTATTTACTGACAATTATTTTTTTTTTGTTTGTTTGAATGTTTATTGCATTTTCGTCATATCACAGTATTACACAACTGAAGAAAATGATTAATTATGCCATAGTACAAAAGACATGTCTGTGGCTACTTCAGACGTTCACATACTTGAAGGAGAACGATAGTAAGGACCACTGTAAAAGAAATTTAGTTGAAATAGCGTGTCAACATCATTAGTTACAGGCAGATCTACAAAGAGTATCGACCTACATAGGTGGTGATAAAGCAAGTGATGCTTCCCAATATCACATCAGATATTCGTTCGGAGCATAAGTTATGCCATGGCAGTAGTTCAAAGTAGGTTGGGCACATCAGCAATACAACATACATACAAAGCTTTATTACAAAACTAACAAATATAAAGAACAATCTGAAAGGTGCGGAAACTAGAGACTGGGCGTGTCCAACAGCAAGTGCGTGTGTTTGCGTGATGCTCTCGGGCCAGGTGGCGGAGACCGGCATGTACCATGTTATATCAACAGTAAGGATCTAAATACAAGATCTGTCAAGTGCGCAGCAGGGGGGGGGGACGGGGCCTGGAGGGGAGAGGGAGGAGAAAACCCCAGCCGGAACTACGCAAGGGGAGGCACTAGTGTTTAAACAATGCCACTTTGCAGGCACACTTGATGGTAGGTCGTCAAGGCGCTATCCCAGTCTAGTGCTTTGGGATACTTGCGGAGCCCCGCTGTTTCTTCGCTATCCTGCGCTTTCCGCCCTTGCCCAAAAGATTTACGCCAGTGTATCGCCTGGGGAGGAGTGTTATTCTTCCAGCGCTTGGTAATGAGGCGTTTCGCTGTTATCAGCCCCAGGTCCCAGAACCTCTCCCGGACTTTTGTCTGTTTCGTCCTTTTGAACAAACTCAGCAAGCATGCTTCCCATGTACGCGGCAAGCTGCCTCCCGTCGTTTTTGTCAAGGTATCTGACACCGTAGACCAGTAGGTGTGTAGAGAGGGGCATGTCAAGAGTGCATGTAGGAGTGGTGCGTCTACAAGACCGCATCTAGGGCACGCTGATGTGGCTAGTCCGAAGTATCTATTGATCTTGTCAGGGAACAGATAGGCACGGTGCACAATATAATATTGTATAATCTTAAAACGGGCATTGTGCGGTATGTGTAGTGTCCCGGCTAGTATCTCCGTCCATTCCCTGTCAGTCCAGTCCCGGCCCCTATCGGCTGCCCACTTGTCTCGCAGCTGCTGTGAAGAGAACTGTGTGTGTGTGTGTGTGTGTGTGTGTGTGTGGCGCCTGGGCGAGCCAATGTACCACGTGAGTGCCGTTCCCCATCACATGCAGATACTGAATCAACAGGTGCGGTGGGGGCTCCTCCAGTAGTGTTCCCCAGGCTCGCGTCAATTCATGCAGAAGCGTCGCATGCGTCAAGAATTGACCAGCCGGTAGGCCCGTGCTGTCCGCCAAAGTTGCAAAAGGAAGCAGGGCGCCATCTTCAAACAAGTCGCCTAGGCTCTCCAAATCAACTGCCGCCCAGCTGCTCAACGCAGGCCCCCCCCGAGTGCACCCCTCCTCCCAAGGTGTACCCAGTAGTGGTAGGTTGGGCGCGTATGGCTTGGTAGCGCTCGTGAGTTTCAGACTCCTCATAGCACTTTCTCGCCACCGTGAGATGCAGTTGGTCAGGGCAGCGGGTCTTAGTTAAGGGGTGGAATAACGCGTGTATTTGCGGGGTCGTCATAACCTAGTCAACCGAGGCTGTATCCCCCAAATTCTTCCCACTCAGCCAATATGTGACCCACTGCAACTGTGGTGCTAGATAATAAAGCTCATGATTAGGGACCGACAACCCTCCATACTCCGTCGCAGCATATAGGGTCTTCAACGCAACTCTGGGGCGCCTCTTGTTCCAGATCAGGCGTCTGATTAGAGTTTCCAGTTCCCGGAAAATACGAGTAGGGACATACACAGGTAGGTTTGCATAAAAGTACAGCAACGAGGTAGGACGACCATCTTTGCCAGTGTAATGCGACTGGGGACGTTCAACGGGTGAGAGGTCCAAAAGGACACAGTGGGCTGTAAGGGATGAAATTGTTCTGGTGATATTACCATCCAACAGATCAGCGGAGTCACGATAAACTTGAATTCCTAGGTATCTGAATACGGTTGGATACCAAAGAAGTCGCTCACCTATCACTGTAATGTCACACTCCGGGGTGCTCGCTGCGAAAGAGTATACCCTTGATTTCGCCCAAATGACACGAAGTCCTGACACGTCGCTAAAGTTGTTAAATATGTCAGTGAGCGCGCACGGAAAACGGGTCAGGTCTCTGACGTAGATCAGTAGATCGTCAGCATACAATGACAGAGTGCACCCCGTCAGCTAGGGGGATACCCCAATCCGCGTCGGAAGCACGTAACTGCGCAGCCAAGGGTTCCATCATTAGCGCAAAAATCAGGGGGGAGAGGGAGCAACCCGGTCTGGTGCCTCTTCGCACTCGGACCGGATCAGAGAAAAGTCTGCCCGTGCTTACACGCGCCACCGGGTCAGAGTAAAGGAGTTCCACCATTCGTATGTAGTCAGCACCCAGCTCAAATTTTCCCAATACCTGCATGAGGTAGGGCCACTCCACTGAATCGAACGCCTTCTCAAGATCCAGTATAACACATCCCGTTCACGGGAATCTGGACACAGCCAGGCTCTGCACACAAAATAGTTGCCTGATATTATAAGATGTGCTACGGGTGGGCACAAAACCGTTCTGGCCAGCGTGTACCAGTGTGGGGACCAGAGGTGCCAGCCTCTGAGCCAGTGCAGACGCTAGGATCTTATACTCCGTGTTAAGGAGGGCCAGTGGCCTGTAAGATCCCATATTGAGCCCGTCCCTACCAGGCTTCGTTAAGAGTGGGTGGGAGAGTGGCATCATCTATCGCCGCCTTATACATCTGCAGAAGCTCGGGGATGAGGATAGTAGAGTAGGCCTTGTAACACTCCGCAGGCAAGCCATCAGGGCCTGGGGTCTTACCATTAGAGAGGGAGAATATAACGGCCCGAAGTTCCTCCACCATGAGCGGCGCGCCCAGTTCGTCGCGTTGTGCATTAGTGGCCGTTGGCAGCGGCAATTCCGATAAGTACCTGGAGATATCATCCCCAGTGGCTCGCACCCAGGAGCGGTACAGTTCCACATAGTGACTAGTAAAAGCCTCATGTATGGCCCTCTGTGTGTACACCACGGTACCTTGTGTAGTACGGATCGACATCACCGGTAAAGTTTGAGTGTCTCTCCGTATCAGCCAAGTCAAGAGCTTGCCTGGCTTGTCTCCAGCATGGTGTGTGCGCGCCAAGTGTGCGGCATAATTCAAGTTCTTCAATCTATCCAGAAGTTGCGCATGTTGCTCGCGGGCAGTCACTAGTCTCGTGTCGTCGCCCTGCACTGCCTCTTGCTCGTCATCCAGCAGGGTAGAC
Source organism: Lissotriton helveticus (assembly GCF_964261635.1). NCBI lineage: Eukaryota > Metazoa > Chordata > Amphibia > Caudata > Salamandridae > Lissotriton > Lissotriton helveticus. The sequence continues at coordinate 339,663,182 of NC_136065.1, read as the reverse complement.
TCCACCCTCATCAGATCCCTATCCACCTGACGTCTCATTCCCGCTTGTGTGCCCAGACAACCACGTGTGACCACTTTAAACTCGTCCCACTCAACCTGCGGGGTGGACGCAGTGTCAGTATTATATACTGTAGAATGTGAGACGAGAGTTTCCCGGAATGGAGCGTCCAGTAAGACATCTGGCTGGAGTCTCCACGTGGGGATCGGTGGGAGGGGGCGCTCCCAGGTGAAGTCAAGGGTGTGAGGGTTGTGGTCCGAGTGAGTGCGACCTAGATAGCATGAGTCCGTGACATGAGGTAGCAGGTGTCTAGATAACATGAATCTGTCTAGTCTGACATGTAGCGTGTGTGCACCTGAATGAGTACATCCTCGTGTTGGGATTGCGGCTACGCCAGACATCGTGGAGATCCCACTGTGTTGCCCAGTCAGTGAATGCTCGCGATGCTCCGGTTATCGGTGCATTTGCCAGTGGGGGGAATGAGAGGTCCAGTTGGACATCCAGCACACAATTGTAGTCGCCCCCAAGCAATAGTGGGACGCCTGGCCATGTCGCTAGTGCTGTCGATAATCGCGTAAGAAAACGTCCTTGTTCAGTGTTAGTCTGCTGTCCATCTAGTCTACCCTGCAGTATCACATATCTGCCCTCAGTATCTAGCGTGCTTTGAGTGAGAGCAAAGGGGACCCCTGGGTGAATCCATATCAAAGTTCCACGCGTGTATGGTGAGAAACCTGTGGCATATAGTTGTCCCCTCCACCTGCGCCGCTGTGTGTGTGTGTGTGTGTGTGTGTGTGTGTGTGTGTCTCTTGTTCCGTCAAGTGTCTCTTGCAGCAGCGCCACCTGTACTCTGTAACGTTGGAGATATGAGTATACCTGGTAACGTCGCGAGGGGGTATGCATGCCACGTACGTTCCAGGTGCAAAATTTAACAGACATTGCAGCTCTGTTTCCCCACCCCCCACCCCCAACATCCCACACAGCGGCACAACAGATCAAATTGACACACCATGCCCACTGCAACGCCCGCACTGTCCCACCGCCCCGCAAGCACACAGCAAAGGGAAAGGAAAATAAGGTCAGTCTCAAACTTGGAAAACATAATCATAATTCCAAAAGGACAACAGCAGAACATGTCGTCCAAACGCTCTAGTGAGCACTAACAGTCTGTAAGTTCAAGGGGGGGTGCACTGAGGTTGCAGTGTCAAGTGTACCAAGGATTAATGCAATCAGGGTGAGGTTGTAGACTCCCCACCACAGGCAGTCATTATTATACTGCCCATCAACAGCAAAAGTCTCCAGTACATGGGGTAGCCAGTCCGAACAGGCCAAGAGTCAGGTAATCGGCAGTAGTGTTGGGCGGGGCACCCCTAGGCACTCACCTCTGGGGGTGGGGGGGCACGTCCGCCCCTCTATACATTTCCGGGACTCACCATTGTTGGGATCGACCATGACAGAGTACAGGTGCGAAATTCGGCACTCAGGTTCACTGCAAGCAGATCCAAACCCTGCTGTCGCAGCAATATAGCACCCCCAGTAGCACACAAGCAACCTAACTATCTTGTAGAACATCAGCTGCACGTGCGCCTTTACATCCCAAGTGCAGGCCGTTCAAATGAAAGCATTGTCAATGGAGCAGATCAACAGTCTGTGGTGTAACATCTGGAAGATCTCCTGATACCTGGGAGTCTGTCAATCCGTAAAGGTACTCATCATCGCTCGCCTGTCGTTCAGGGCTAGTTCCCGGGCAGGGTGTCCCGACAGCGATCCACTGATCCCCGCCACCATGCGGAGGGCCTCTTGTTGTTCGGTTTGCCGGTGTGCAGGAGTAGGGCCCACGTCCGTCTCCGCATGCATTGAATTCGCCATCGATGGTTTCCTGCGCCGGCGCCGTCGAGCCCCTCGGTCGCGGCGCATCCTCTGGGGCAATCCGCCAGGCTCGGTGTCAACGCCCGAGTCGAGCCAAGACTCAACAGCCTCAGGGGTGTTGAAAAAGTGTGTCTTATCCTGAGCCACGACTCGTAGGCGAGCAGGACACAGTGAGGAATATTTGAGAGCCAGGCGGCGGAGGCGTTGCTTCACTGACCAGAAGGAATGACGCTGTACTTGGATCGTGTAGTCTGGGAAGAACATCATTTTCGCGTTGTCAACTCTGACTTCGGTGAACTTCCTTACTTCACGTAGGATAGAGTCGCGATCGCGATAGTTCAATACACGGATTAACAGTGGCCTCTGGTTTGAGGCCTCAGGGTGAGGTCAGGTCGGCACACGATGGGCTCGTCTACAACAAAGTGCTGCGAGAGGGTGTCCTCCGGAAGAATGGCTCTAAGCCACTTCTCCACATGTTCTGGTGCTTCTCTAGGCTCCCACCGCTCCGGCAGGCCCACTATACGGATGTTGTTCCTTCTAGCTCGGCCTTCCGCGTCCTCCGCGCGGTCTTCCAGGAACTCCACCCTATTAAGAAGATCTTGAACATGCTTGTCCATCTGGGTGATCTTGGGAGTTGGATCCGTCACCGTGGATTCCAGGGTGGTTGTCTGCTCAGAGCTTTTTGTGGTCAGCTCGGAGGTGCGTCAGATCTATGGCCACGCTGCCGCAGTGTGGAAGTCAGCAACTGCCCATCGCCGAGTGTAGCACCAGGTAGGGACTCGGTCTAGGCATCGCGGCGCCTGTCGATCTCCGGCGCTCTGCGCCTCTGCAGGGCCGAGTAGGTAGGCCGCGTCCCCGGTCTCCAGTAGCCCCGAACGGCAGTCGGGAGCGGTCTCCGACGGGGGCGCCGCGGTCACAGCCCAGTGGCGCAGATCAGGGCAATTAGTCAGGTTCGGCTCCTGGCAGAGAAGGGAGACACACCGTAGGTCCCCCCGTGGTAAACCCTAGACCAAATGCGGCTGTCCCAACGCCGTGGGAATCCGCGGACAGCGGTCCTCTTCATCGAACCCCTCCGTGTAGCAATCAGTTGGGGGCCGATCTCACCACATCTCCACAGGCCCTCTCTTGACCTCAGGCATGGGCACCGGTGGTGGTCAGAGTCCACCGGAAGCCCCGGGACACCGCTCTCAGTCCCAGGGCCTAGTCGGCTGGTTGTGTCCCCGACCTAAAGTGCCTCTCCACGCCGGCCGGAAGTGTCTGTAGGCAGGGCAGGTAGTTTCTCTCAGTCGGGGTGGCTCGGTAAGAGCTAGCAGCTCCAAACTCCGTCAGTCGAGAGTTTGGCGCTTTATACACACTCGCTGTCGATTTACAGGACAAAACGGGCAATTTTGACGGAGAAATGACCTGTGGTAGGGGACCTTCTTACGGAGCTCTACCCAGGCACGGCAGTCACCATTGCGTGCTCAGCCACGCCCTCTTATTTACTGACAATTCATGTCTCACATACCAAAAAGGACCTGTGGATATGGAACCAACTTTTGCACTATTCCAGTTGCCACACAACAATGACAAAACTTCCATCAGTTTCATCTTGCGCAACTTCATTAACCCATCTCTCTTCAGTTATACTCATCAGATCCAAAGCACAAACCCACTCTTCTTCGAACTCTGTGTCCTCACCAACAGAATTCTCAGTCTTTAGAATTTTCACAGTCTTCAAGGGGAACTAGACGAGAAAGAACATCAGCTAATTTATTCTTAACACCTGGGATGTATCTAATGAGAAAAGAATACTCTTGCAAACCCATAATCCATTTGGGGATGCGACCAGAAATTTAGTCCAAACCCTTTTTCTCTAAAATCTCCACTAAAGGCTTGGGATCCATTCTAACCTCAAATTCCATTCCCCACAAGAATTTTCTTAATTTTTTAATTGCCCAAAAGACCCCTAATGCTTATCTTTCCACTACAGAATACCTTGTCTTAACGCGATAGTTTTTAATCCTGACGGCCCATATTGTTGCAGGACTGCACCCAAGCCCTTTTCGCTGGCATCTGTAGTGAGTATTGGCTTAAGAGAAGTATCAAAACTTTGCAATGATGCAGCATTTTTCAAACTCTCTTTGACCCTTGCAAATTCCGAATCACATTCAGGAGACCAATTATAACTTACACCTTTCCTCAATAGACATCTCATGTTGATGTGACTTCTGCAAAGGTTTTTTTTTACAAATTTGGCATAATACTCTACCATACCTAAAAATGTCATTAATTCTTCCTTGTTGGTAGGAGAACTCATATTTTGTATAACATCCACCATGTCATCTTTAGGTTTAACACCATTGGCGTCTACTTTATGACCCAAATAATTTTCATTACTCTCGTACCACAGACAGGTGAAGAAGTAGACTTTTGGATAGCTGACACATTTTCTCTAATTCGTGTGGGGGAATCAGAATTTGGATCTAAATACACTCCCAAATCCCCTTGATGAAGCCAACTAATTATGCGATCCCCTTTCTTAGATATGTAGATTTTCCCTGCAATAACTCTATTCTTATACTCAATCACACCCATGAAGCTTGATTAGTTCGCCACTGTATGCTAAGGGAATTATGTCTGGTTTGAGAAGCTTGATTTTATTTTTACGTTTCAAATTATAGAACTCATTTGAAACAACAGTTATTTTAGCACCAGAATCAAAGAGTACTCTTGTTGACTCTGCATCAATGACAATATCATCAAAAGGACAACTTCTCTTTTTGGAGGAATCTTGAACCTGCACAACAACCTGTCCACAATCATTCATCTGGAGAAGAATCAGAATTGCTTTCATACACTTCTACTTTCTTCACCCTAGGAGTCGTTCTAGTTTTACACACTTTAGAGAAGTGACTTTTTTTTTTTTTTTTTTACACTTTGAGCAAATATGATTAAACGCAGGACATTTGCTATCATTGGCTAAATGCCCTGTCTTGTCACACCTGAAACATTTTAATGTCACACATTTCTCTTTACTTTAAAATTTTTCATTCTTATATTCCCTTTTTATCCTATCACGGACCTCAGGATTAGATTAGATTTTTTTTTTCCTTGACAGAATGAACTTTCTCATCTTTCAGATCTATTTTTTTTTTTTTTTTTTTGAACATCCACACACTTTAAAGAATGTTCTATTCTTTTCGTGACACTAAAAACCTCATCAAGAGTAGGCTTGTTGCAAAGCCACAATTCCTCCCTCACTTTTTCCATGTTGCAACCTAACATGAACTGGTCTCGAATGTGCTCATCGGTTAAATTTTCATATTTGCACGAGGCTAGCTTTCTCAATTCTGTTATATAGGCTTCAACCGTTTCTCCATCTTTTTGAGTACGTTTACCAAAATGATCTCTTTCAAGTAATGTACTTATTTTTGGCAGATAATGTTTGTCCAGTTTATAAATGCAAACTTCATACTCATTTATACCATTAGCCTCAGATGCAGATAATTCTGGTAAATGATCAAACCTCTTGTCCTTCGGACCCCAGACAATGCAAAAGAAGCAATGTTTTCCTTTCTGCACTCAGAGGTTCAGCAAACCTTGGCATATCTTTCAAAAACTCTTCCACTTCTTCCTCCTAATTGGGGGGGGGGGGTTCACCAGGAGTATCGAGAGGTGCTGCTGTTACATTCTGCATTGTAGTATGATTGTACAAGAAGGATGTTGATAAATTACGCAACTAAACCCCCCAAAAATGCTTAATAGTAATAAACCCACATTTCTTAGTCAAAACATTGTGAAATTGGTTATGACCTGTGAAGAAAATAAGCTAAATAAGTGTTCCCAAATTCAAATTAAGCTAAAGTGTTCACAGCAGAAAGGAAAGCTTGTTTTAAATAACACCCTAAACAATAAAGAAAAAGGTAAAATAATTTAGAATCAAATATTAACCACACTAAGAGCAAATTGTATAAAGCGTTTGAATCGCTGTGGAGTGAAACACACACTACCTTAAAATGGAAATGTAGTTCATACCCTAAATCAGTACTTTACCATAAAAGTCAAAGCGTGCAAATTGCTGTTGAATGTTTTATCAACCTTTGCACTCTTCAATAAATGATTCGCTGTTAAGTTTCCTCAATACTAGTGTGCGAATCACTGAAAATGAAGAGTAGCGTCGCTGTGATCGCGTTACCTAGCAACCTAGTAAATCAAAGATGGCTGCCAGTGACGTCACTTCGCGTATCGTGAAGATGCTGCTGCACGTCTTCGTTGCGCGATGACGTTGCTGATTCCACGTAGCACGATGAAGTTGCTCGAAAAGATCCATGTAGTGCGATGATGATGCTGCTGTAATGACGGCTTCGTCCTGGAAGGAACCAGTCAATGGAAGTACTTGTCGTAGAAGGTTGCACGCTCTGCTGTTCGAATTTGAGATCGGTAAGGATGCAAATGTAGTTTGAATTTCGATGTGCCAGTTCAGATAAAACGATGTAAAGATATTGCACAGACATTTTTTCAAATTAAATTAAAAATAATACACCATTCTTGTCGAATTCCTCAAACTGGAGAAAACGGCAGGAAAAAGTAACAATTTTGTGACTTCCAAGTTCTGAACACACCACTGTCCAACTGTTAAATGAAGCACAGAACGTAGAAATCTTAGTTTATTCAATTAGGATTTCAATCCAGATGACTGCTACCATATCAAAATCGTTATGGATGAAATAATAAAATCTAGGATGATCCCACATCGATTAGTTAGGACTTTATATACTCCTGATATAAAGAATTGTGGCAGCTCAAAATCCCACTAGATTTAAATAGTAATTTTATCCAGCAGTCAAAATGAATGTCAGTTATTTAAGGATGGTGAATGATAAAATCCTCACCTTGTTAAAACGCAGGAAATTGTAGAAAATTCTTTCTTTGAGGAAAAGTTGCACATAAGTTTCTGAGTTGAGATCCTTTGAAGCTGCCGACTACGCCAGTGTAGTATTTCCATATAAATGATGCAATTTTGTTGATTTCTTAATCAAGTTTATTCATTACAAAGGATCCCATTCAACAGCTATAGAAATCCGTTTCAACTGAGCAGCATTCTTCAAAACCCCAATGACCTCCCAACACTCCAGATCCATGAAGATATGGAACTTAAGCAGGCTACCAATTCCAGCAGTAAAGAATATCACACAGGCATTTAAGTAGTGCTTTATTATGGGCCATTACTGTGGAAACATCTGTTGACAAAACCTTGCTTTGTAGCTGCTGCATTCAGAAATGTTGCAAGAGTATGGGCATTTCTTTGCGCATTCAGTAAGGGTAATGTTGGCTTTTGTCGGCTTGATGTGACCTCTTCGACTCCAATATCTGTAGTGGGGATTCTTATGCTGCACAGCATGTATTTTACCAAAGCTGTTCTGGATGTTGAGGTTAAAAGATCAAGTGGCCAGTTAGGTTATGCCTAACTGAAGAATTGTATCTTTGGTACATGTAGAGCATTTTCATCTATTGTTACAGCACAGTAGTGCTTTTCCCATCGTGGCAACCTTTTATGTTAAAAAAGGTAATGATTGTAGTTTGATACTGTATGTTTGTGTGGTCAGAAGAATGTGCTCATTGTGTTCTAAAACCGTTTGATTTTAGAATTAAAGTAAAATTAATTTGATCTAAGAACTTTCGTGCTTGATGTGTATCTGGGGTGTGGCAATTATCCATTGTTGGGGTCCAAGCACAGTGCTTTCAGGATATGCCTTCTCGCATGTGTTGCTGTCTTATGATACATTGTGAGTGTTGAGCAAGAATGCCTTTTGAGCATAAAGAGGGGTCTGGACACTACAGCACATATGTGCATGGTTGTAAATACACCTTTTTGAGCAGAGCTAAGTGCACTGTTTCTTACATGGTAGTTTGTGCACTAAAGTCTGCTCGGAAAAGGACTTTGGTCTTCACACTGGAGATATAACTTGAGTGTTTTGCATGTGTTTTTATAGGCATTACAAATGAAAAGGGGCTGCTTTCATTACTGACTTTGAGATTGGGGAAGCTAGATATGAACTGGGTGCCAGTTACAATTAGTCGTTTACCACTAAGTGTATGGCTGTAAGAATGGACTCGCAGCAAGGTGTTTTGTCACTCCTGTGGTGCAGAGTGGCAAGTATAGTTAATTTAGCTGGCCTTCAAATTCACTTGAGCTAATCGGGCATGTGTTTCAGACCTTGTGACTTCAGCCCCTAAATTTCTTTCCACCCACTGCACACCCTCCTGTCACTAAGCAGTGGCTATTGCCACTTATCCATCTCCTCTCCTACTCAGCCCCCTTAGCTCTGAGCGGTCTCATGGTTTCAATTGAAATTATACTTTTTAAAGACTGGTTCAAATTGCTTTGCCCATTGTATAGGGTACTGTGGTATACATAAGGCCAGTATTCCATCTGGGCCCTGAGTTCTTTACATTGTTTTTAATGACTTTCCACTAACTCTTGGAGAATGAACAAAGTAATCTTTATTTTTTCACCATATTCCAGACTATAGATCATAGGATCTCACTGTATATGTCTCGGTTTTTCAATCTTTTTCTAATATATTTTTCAGTTGTTTAGTTCATTAACGTACTTTATCTATTTTTCTTTGATAAGTAGAGTGATCACTCACATTGCACCCCAGATATTTGCTTGTTGGGTATCGCCTTGGCAGCACTTGCGCGATCTCTTTGAGACATGCTGTATTCAGGATCTGGGCATTAAGCTCCGCCCATTTTTAAAATTGGCTCCTCTTCCTGTCTTTTGTGATTGATTGCTTTTGATTCATCAATAGGCTTAGAAGTACCTCCCTCTTTCATGTTACTGCCCATAAGGACAGCCCCTCTAACATGTGTCCTTACTCTGTAGCTTTCATTAGCAGTTAGGGAGAACTATTTACTTAACGTGTTGCTGTAGCAGGCACATAATGCTGTCCGAGCCTTGGTGGCAGTGCAGTTTGTTTTATTTTTTTTCCGTACAATTTACTACGGACAGGCACCTATGTGGGTGCGCATACCTCTGCTTTATCATATGTTCTCCAAAAATGCTCTCCGCGCGCTTAATGTTGTGCTATAATTTTCATTATGGTGGCGGCACCTCCTTTTGTGGGAGCTTTATATTTACACAAAAAGCACATGCTGTGATGTCGCGCTTTAACTTTAAATATTATTTACCTTGTGTGGGTGCTTTATATTTACACAGCGCGCATGCGGCAATGTTGTGCTTTACCTTAAAATGTTTTAAATGCCCCACACTGTCCTTCGGCCATTCTGACTAGAGCCATCCGGTGTCTACTTGCGTCTGCTTCTGGGTGCCCCCTTTGGATGGATGCATGCATTATTTGTGCCTTTCACTTTTAATTTCTTTAGGCGCTACTCATTTTATCTTTGGATGTAAGCCCTCTACCAGGTTTTTCAGCTGGCTTTGTGTACTCCTCCCCCACCTGAATGCTCCTCCTCAGCCTACCTGCATTCATTTAGCATACAGGCATGAGTTTCTCCTACCTGAGTTATTCATTTAGAGAAACATTACGATCATGTTAAAAAAATCACACAGTATTCAAAGATCATTGCATGGTGAAACTCTGGTGTTTTGTGAGTACCGTGCAAAAAATGCAGTACAGCAAATGTGAGAACTTCCCTATAGTTATATTCTTGTGTAGGGTACAAGGTGTACATCATTATATGAATTGTAACATTAAAAATATAGTTTGTAAGGACTGGCACGAGTCTTACTATATGTAGATGGGCATGTAAGGACAGACCTTATCACACACATGCTTTTTAACATACAATACAAAGGCGCCACGTGGCTTCTCTTTGGTGTATTAAAACAAGTTAAACATTTTAAAATTGTTAATGGGATCAGTAGGACTGTATAGGATTGACTTATTCATATACCACATAATCATGATTGCTGCAACTTGTCTCAGTGACTTTTGTATCTTTGATATATTTTTGTGCAAAGAAATATAAACCATACAAGTTGTGTCGACCGGTCTGAAAATACACACTCGCTCGTCCTATATTGAATTTAAAGCGGCCTCAAAATATACGAAGCAATTATTGCTTGCTTAGTCTGGGTGTGAGTGGCGTGATGAGACAATGCCCCAAATGTTGAGCGCAGTAGTCTTCCATACAGCTGTCGTGTGTTGATTCCCATGAGCTCTCCTTTCTGGTTTACAGTCCTATTGGAGGAACGTGATTTATCAATTTTTTAAATGACTTTTCATAAAGAATTTTCTACACCGATTTATGGGATGTGAATTCTGACTGACATCTGTGTAACCTCCATGTTGTGCACAAATCTTGTTGGCATTTGTATATTATAGTAATGTGTCTTTGGTCTAAGCTCTCTAATGGAAATTTGTAATCCGTGCAGATAGTGAGTTGTTTGAACACCTCACAAAATATGTATTCTCGTTAGTGATTGACTATCAAAGTATGGAGTCTGGATCAGGTAGACTAATGTGATGTTTCATTATTCAAACCAACAATACCATGCTTGCTGTGTGTGTATGTTGGGGGGGAGGGACGGAGGGTGGTGGTATGGTTATTGTTCCAACAGGTCCCATGGCACTTCATCCTTAAGTTGATGTTGGTATTTGTCCAGCGGTATATATCCACCGTAGAACAGCAGTTTATATCCACCGTAGAGCAGCAGTTTGGAGCTTATATCGCTACTTTATGATTCCCTTTTCTTTCAAGTATTTACCATTTTACGTTATCTTCAGAGTGGTTTGCATCAGCAAATGGCGTGTGAATTTCATACTTTTTTTAAAATTTATTTTTTTACAGCTTGTAGTGCTAATGCGTCTTGATTTTTCTTGTCGTTCCTATTTATTTCTCTTTACAAGACCTCCATATTATGTAAAATACGTTGAGTGCATTACGATTCATATGACTACTAAGCACCTATGATGTTTGTAAGCCTAAATCTACTTCTCTTGCATTCCTCTTGAGTCGACATACATTGAATTTCCTCATGCGAACTGGACCTGTGAATGGAAAGATTCCAAACTGATCTTTTTATGAAATCGGTCTGTATATTTTGATATTGTGTGGACGTAGTATCCTGAAGTAATTTGTCTTTCAAAAAAACATAGGTTTTTCCAATTTGTAGTGACACACATGAACCTATCCTTTTTCTTGAAGTTGTTCCTGGTGAGAAGTACTAATTTTTAAATTTTGCTGGATGGATACTGCTGACAGTACTCTATTTTTTCCCTTGGAATTTTACTGTCTGACTTTGGACTGTGTGTGTGTGTCTTTTATAATCCTTTATCTGGGCAGTTTCTTCTCTGTATGAGAAACTGGCCCAATAGAAGATTCTTTCTAAGGATGGAAGGCATCCATTGTTAGTCAGTAGGTTTGCAATAGACCTTGTATTGTTGTGATTTTTACATCCAAAAAGGAGAGCTTCTGCTAATGGTGGGAATGGATTTTAAAATCTATTCCTATCATTGAGCCAGTTGGCAAAATCCTGGGGAATTTGTTCACTTCGTTTAGATTTCAAACACACCACTGATGTAACGTTTCCAGATTGTTTTCTATGTATCGGTTTATAACGTTCCTCATCTCTAAACCATTGACATAAAGACCAGGTACACTTCCGTAGAGTACAGTACATGGTGATTCAAAGGCTATACCCTCGAGATGCTAAGGCTGCTTGTAAGACTACAACCCCCAACAGTGCTTGCTGTGATGCGTCCCCACATTATCATGTCTGCTATGCACCATTTTGACCTACCACTGAGCTCGCGAGCTGTGAGTGCATCTCCCTATAAAAAGTTGTCTTGCATACCATACCGCCCAGCTACTACAGTACAGCAGAGGAAAGACTGGCTAGTAAATAAGTGGGGATCAGGGAATGGCGCAGGTAAAATTGGCATTAAGCCTTCTTAGTGAAACTATTCCATTTCTAGCCCACCAGTGGGTGGAATGATAACACGGGTCCGTTTGCCACCTCAGCAGTTCCTGATTTTTTTTGTTTGTTTGTTTGTTTAGGTCATGAAGTTAATTTACTAACGCCCCTAGACCAAAGTGGCAATCGCTTGATTAGGAATGTTTCCATGTGTTTGCAGCCTTGATCTTTCCTGATGATCAAGGAAAGATGTTACTTTACTTGCACTTTACAGAACGAAATCAGTCTAACTTGCACATTTATTTATTTATATATATATATATATATATATATATATATATATTCTTTACCACACCAAACTTTTCCATTCAAAGAAGGCGCTGACTCCGTGAATCTCAGTTCAAAACGTTTATTCCATAATCAGTTGCTGCTCAGACGCGTTTCGGCGGCTTGCTCCCGCCTTGCTCACTAACATCTGTATTACTGAACCTTTTACCTTTTATACATGTTAAGAGAGTCATGTGATACACATATCTGCCATGTGAGTGGCTAATACTATTTTAAACAAGGACCCACCCTGTGAATTATCATACCCAATAAATGACTTGCACATTTCATTATTGCATATTAGTCTTTCTTCACTGGTTTTGTTTAACCATTGAAAAACCAGGTCCTAAATTATAACAAATTAAAAAACAAATTAGAAAACACACCTTCCCATTGCCACATATTTTTCTCAAAATAAACAGTGTTACCCAAATAAACACACTTACTAATGCCCCTTACACGATGTTGTTTAACACGTTATACCTCAGTATTAGAGTCTGTTTTTTAGCTGTATTTTTACGTTTCAGCACACTCATCCCATGCATCCCTGCATGGGCCTATCCTATTCACCCATGTTAACCTGAGCCAAAATTGTGACATGTGTCACTCTGTAATTGGATGCGCACACTCGCGCTTCAGACACCAAGGTTTCCCTAGTTTAGGAAGCCGGTGATTAGTCTGTTCACTACGTTACCGCTGAAGCTTTCCATGACACGTAACCTCGAGGTGAGTGTTAGAACTGTGTCAACGTGTCAGCCGGTGTGATCGCTCGGACATGCGGCCTGTATTCTATCCCTGTTCATTATTATTTGGCCGTCTTAGCGAAACGCACACTGTGTAGTGATAAAGACTTGCAAGTGCTTCTATTAATTTTACATCGTGGTGTTTCCTTGGGGCCCATTTGTGACCGTACGGCACACCCGCCATGCGCGGGAGGGGGGAGGATATGGTGGGTATTAGATCTGAGTTGTGCTTAACAGAATAAAGGGGGCGAAAAGGTGGGGGGGTTTCAAATACTGAAAAAAGTGTGAAGTGGCGGGAGGTTGGTGGGTGTGGTACCAAAACTGTGTATCCTTACTATTACTGTTAACCTGTATGATCTAAAACATGAGTGTTTTTACTGCTTGGAGCAACAGATGGTTTTGAGTGGTACTGGGGGAAGAGAAAGAGACTACAGATCAATTATTTTGTTAAATATGGACACTTAAAGCCTCATCCGTGTTCAAACCCGAAGGGATTTTTGAGTTTAGGAGAATAATATACCTAGACTCAAGGCGGCGTAAAGCCAGTTTGCGATTTCCGCCTCTGGCATTCTTGGGTATGCTGTCAATGACAAAATACGTCAGACCTGTTGCATTACCACCATGGTGCTCATGAATGTGTCTAGCTACAGGGTAAGCTGGATCTTGATTTGTAATTGCACGCAAGTGCTGCAAAATTCTTACATGGGCAGGGTGAATTGTTGATCCCACATACCTTTTCCCACACTCACAGGTGAGTACGTATACTGCGTATTCGGTTTTGCAAGTGTAGGCTTCCCTAATTTTGTAGGGGAAGCTTCTAAAAGGTACTTCCACATTCATTGTGTTTCTACCATGGTTACAGGCTTTGCACTTACTGCATTTTCTGAATCCTTTCTGTGCTTGGAACCAGTCCCTTGGTTTTTTGGATTTTACTACTGGGGCATTGCAGACTAATTCATTACGCATTGACTTGGCCTTCCTGAATGAAAGTAAGGGTCTTTTGCCCACCATATGACCTATTGTGGGGTCATGACGGATAAGTGGCCAGTGCCTAGTTAAGATTTTACGGAGATTGGCATGGTACCGATTGAATCCAGTTATCAACCTAGGCGGTTGCCTTTCTAGTTTGTCATGCACTTTCTCAGTTACCTTTGGGAACAACAATTCATTCCGGGTCTTACTGTTACATTTAGTTTCTGCACTCTTGCATGTTTTGGATGTGTATCCTCTATGCATTAGTCTTGAAAACAGGTTCTTTTTGGCTTCCTCTAGTCCCTCCTTTGTGCTACAGTTTCGTGTCATTCTCAGACATTCTGCATAGGGGATTGATTGTTTTAGTGGAGTTGGGTGGAAACTATGGGCGTGCAAGATTGCATTACCTGCTGTTGGCTTACGGTAGGTGCGGGTTTGAATTTGATTATTTTCCACATACAGTTCTAGGTCTAAAAATTGGATATTTTCTCTGCTGATACTGCATGTGAACTTCAAATTCAAAGCATTTTCATTTAAGCTTTCAGCAAATTCCATCACACTCTCCTCACTGCCCTCCCACAAAATAAAAATGTCATCAATAAATCTTTTGTATAAGATCACATTGTTGGTCATAATTTCGGGGTGCAGTGCCCATAGTACCTGCTCCTCCCACCAGCCCATATGTAGGTTCGCATAGCTGGGAGAGAAGCAAGTACCCATGGCCGATCCTTGAACCTGTTTATAGTGCAGTCTGTCAAAAATGAATGTATTGTTCGTGAGGCACCATTCAGTCATTTCAAGTAACATTCTTGTGTGTTCAAACAAATGTATAGGTCTTTTGCCCAGATAGTATTTGATGGCATTGAGGCCGTCGTTGTGTCTAATGCTGGTGTAGAGGGATTGCACATCCATAGTCATGAAAAGGTACTGTTCTTTCCATTTAACATCATATACTTTTTGAAGGAAGTCCCCTGTATCCCTTATGTATGCAGGAAGTTTTTTAACCTCCGGTTGCAAAAAGTGATCCACAAAGATGCTGGTATTCTCAAACAGACTCCCAATCGCTGATATTATTGGTCTTCCTGGAGGTGTTTTGTCGTCTTTGTGTATCTTGGGAATGAGGTACAATTGCGCTGTCACAGGATAATCGTTTTTCAGAAACTCAAACTCTTTTTTGCTCAGTAAGCCTTTCCCCCGCCACTTGTACAATTCATGATGGTATTTTTCTTGTATACCTATCATATTTGTGGGGGTTATTCTTGAGTAGCATTCGCGGTCTTGGAGTTGGTTTTGAGCTTCTTTGTTATACATTTCCAAGGGCCATAGGACCACGTTGCCCCCTTTATCGGACCACCTTACCACAATGTCTGATCTTGCTTTAATTTTTGTGAGTACTTCATTGTATTTCCGTGTGTGGTCTTGATTTTGGAGATTACGCTGTTTTGTGCTCAATATTGATAAGTCTTTTAGATCTTTGGTTACGCACTCTGAAAACAGATCTAGTCCATCTTTAGGCATTGCTGGCATAAAGGTTGACTTTGGTTTAAAGTCTGTATCATATATATATATATATATTTCCGCACTTGCACTCCTGCTAAGACGCCACGCCATCAATCCTCGGCTGACACACGAGCAAGAACACGGAAGACCCAGAGTGCTGGTGAATTTTTTAATTTAACAGCACACCATGGCAGGATAACGTTTCGCCCTACACAGAGGGCTTGGTCACATGGTGCACCGAAAGAGTTGCGTGAATTTAAAGTGCTAGTGCAGTAACAACAACCTCATTGATTGGTTGCCCCTGAAACCATCGAAATATGCAACACAGCTGTTAAATTAATCATTTAAGGGTGCAATAACGGGCAAACAAGGCTGTCTTAAGCCAGGCCTTTAAAAGTATACCTGTTTCAATACAGTACTTCAAATCCGGATACATATGTAAGATTACAGGATTTTAAATTTCTAAAAAAGAGGGTTAACTGGGAATTCCCACAGTGCATGACAATTCATTACATTGCGAGTTGCTGTACAAATTTTCATATATATTACAATTAAATAAAAATTACAACCGCAACTGTGAAGCAAGATCTAGCTGAATTGAATTCTCTGCATTAATGCAATAGCCCCTAGTTGGCACTATGAAAGCCCTCTCACTTACTTGTAAAATTTATACACAAATTTCATCTATATACATCTATATACAATAAGTGTCTTACATAATATTACCAATAATAAACTTGTACAGTTGACTAGAAATGTAAACCGGAAAACAAAAGACCGAAAGACCTAAAGTGACATGTATCTTAGATTGTTGATGCCACCCATACCCATTAGCGTTGTTACTGCCTCTATAATAAACAAGTGAAAATTAAAAAGAGAAGAACACAATTCTTCCTGAGTTTGAGATTTGTAAAATACAGCTTATACGCCTAGTGAGGATTTGTTACAGTACTAAAAAGCATGACTAGACATATATAAATTGATAAGACTACATGGCCTAAAGTTCAAACACATGAACAGGCAGACACAAATACAGCAACCTGGAGGGGGGTATAAGTGAGTACTAGGAAGACAGACAGAACTATAAGCATGTATAGCAGTCCTCCGTGGAATTAAGACCATTGGGACTTTTGCTGTCCATCTCCAGGATGGATCTGGTCTCAAGAGCCCTTAAGATCCCTTCTCTGTTACCTCCCCTTCTGAGCGGGCCAATGGCATCTATAGCATAGTATCTAAGGAGCCCACTGTTATTATTATGGAACTCCTTAAAATGCCTGGCTACAGGGTATGTGGCATCGTTTGTGTTAATCGCCCGTATGTGCTGGAGCACCCTTTTGTGGACCTGCAATTTGGTACTACCAATATATTGCAGGCCACATGGGCACTCCAGCACATACACCACATACTCGGATTTGCAGGTTAGCTGCTTGGTAATTTTACGGGGCACTGTCGAGAAAGCTGTCAAGAACTCAGATTTATTTAGTCCCTGGGAACAAGCTTTGCAACTAGAACACTTCCTAAAACCGCGGCTCGCTGCTAGCCAATTTTTAGGTGGGATCACCTCCGGACTGGATTTAACCAGTGCGTCTTGCAGCGAAAACGCCTTCTTGAAAGTGATCGCTGGTCTATTAGGCATGTGTTCTCCTATCACTGGATCTAATTTAATAAGGTTCCAGTGTTGATTAATGATTTTTCTCAGCGCCCCATGCTGACTGTTATAGGTCCAGATAAGTCTGACCGATGGTTCACTACTTGCTACAGGCATTATCCGATGTTTTCTGTGGGTCAGTGCTTCACTTCGGGATAGGGCATTAGCTTTCCTGATCGCTATATCAATAAGATGTTCTTTATAGCCCCTAGCTAGAAACCTAAGTTTGCTTGCTGCTTGTGCCACCTTACAATGGGAATCTGTACTACAGACTCGCCTAATTCTAAGCATCTCCCCGTAGGGGATGCTGCGAATTAAATGCGGAGGATGGTGGCTATCAGCGTGCAAAATGGTATTGCCCGCAGTGGGCTTTCTGTAAAGCTTGGTTTCAAGTTTGCCCTGACTGACCTCAAGAGTAACATCAAGGAAATCTGCTGTTTTCTGGCTGATGTGCGATGTGAAAGACAGGTTATATGCATTATTGTTCAAAGCATCAATGAAACGAACAGCTTGCTCATAGGTTCCTCTCCATATCATTAAAATGTCATCGATGTATCTGTACCATCGAATGATATGGCGGGTACAGATGTCATGGTGAGTGCCATTGAGGACCTGTCTCTCCCAGTACCCCATATGCAAACAGGCATAACTAGGAGAGAAACAGGCCCCCATGGCAACCCCTCTGACTTGTTGGTAGTAGCGATTCAGAAACATAAAATAATTGTGATGCAAACAAAAACTAATCATGGTAAGCAACATCTTATTGTGCTCAAACAGTTCTATTGGTCGCTTGCCAAGGAAAAACTCTGATGCCCTCAAACCATCTGCATGCAGAATGCTCGTATATAAAGATGACACGTCAAGGGTAATCAATAAAAAATAATCACACCACTCTAAATCAATTAATTTCCTCATCAAATCACTGGAGTCTTGAATATATGATGGCAACGCCAGCACATGCTCCTGGAGGAACAAATCAATATAGGTGGTGGCTTCCTCCAACAACCCCCCGCATGCCGAGATGATGGGTCTACCCGGCGGCTTTTTCGCATTTTTGTGTACCTTTGGAATGAGGTACAACACAGGGGTGATGGGATGGTCATTCTTAAGGCATTTCAGTTCATCCATGCTAATAAGTCCGCTGGAACGCCAACCCATCAGGAGAGAGTGAAAATCGGTTTTCGCTTTGCTAAGTGCATTTGCATCACAATGTCTGTAACATTCAGGATCATTTAATTGGAGGTAGGCCTCTTCAAGATATAATGTTCTAGGCCAAAGCACAATATTACCCCCTTTGTCTGATTGCCTGACAATCACATTTCCATTCGCTTTGATTTTTTTGACCAATTTCTGGTAATTGTTGTTGCCTTGATATTTGCTGTAGTTAGCTTTCAAAGTTTTCGCATGTAGTGCCTTTACCTGCTTCACCACTGCATCCTGGAATATATCTATGTTGTCGTAAGGGGTGACAGGGGTGAACGTAGACCGGGGCTTCAGATTACTTAAACCACCAGTATGAAGGTTCTCCTGTCCTTGTGTGTTCTGAGAATTTGGAGCTTCTGCACGAAGAGCTACCAAATCCTGCATAAGGGGAACATCATTTACCACTAGTCCCACAGCATTATCTGGTGCCCCTGCTTTTTTACCTGCATTGCGGGATTTTGTGTTGGCGAAATGCTTCCTTAGCTTCAATTTGCGTGTAAATTTGAAGAGGTCCAATCTTGTATCCACATAATTGAAGCTACTAGGGGGGCTGTACGACAATCCTTTGGATAAGATGCTAATTTCCAGGTCAGAAAAGTTTGTGTCAGTCAGATTGATAACAGAAAAGCCAGTATCCTGTGTTTGTGCCAGAGTGTTGGTATGCGTCACGCTAGTTACTGCTTTTTGTTGGCATTCCACCGCTTGTAATTTCTTTTCTTTGGTTTTCCGTTGGCTGCGGCTTTGTCTTCGTTCCCGCCGCCTTGCGTTTGGAGTTTTGCGGGCGCTGGAAATCTGGGACGCAGTGTTTCGCGCCTGTCCTGCCGGACACACTCCAGTTCTTGCTCCATGGTTAACCGGGTAAACCCCAACTGATCTGTAAATCTACCAGCCTCTGCTTCAGACCCACTATCGATATTAGAACTGAGGTCCGTGAAGCTTGAGCTTTCTGGGGAATTGGGACGCGTCTGTACTACTCCCTGAGTGACGCTTACACCTGCCTTGAGTTCTTAATTTTGGACGCTTTAATTGCATCATACTTGCGGGCAAACGTGAAGATTCTGCCTTCATTATAATCATTCTTATCACGCTGGAACTTGAATGCTTTGCGTTTCCTAATAACGTCCTCTTCTTTCTGCACTCGTTGTTCCATAGTTTCCCTGAGTTTTTTACATTCTAGCGCGATATTGGCATCTTCCTCGCACATGTTCACTAATTCTGCCTCCAATGCGTCAATTTCAGTTTGTAATAAGGACCTGTCCCTTTCCGCGTGATGCACAAGCATGGTGACTAAACGGCGAGATGAATCTAGGCTCCATTCAGCCCAATCCTTCAACAGTGTTGGGTCCATATACTCGTAACTCGGAGCCAGCATAACCCTTAGCCCACGCGGTATCCGGTTAACCTCTAAATAGCGAGTAAGGGAGCGGTGCTCCCACCACTTCGACTGCTCCCGCTTTAACAGTTTTTCCAAAGTTTTAAATTTTACACGGAGATTATCTCCGCCGGTGGCGCCCAAACTCTCCGTGGCGGTAGCTGCTGATACCCCAGCCGGGGAATCATCAAACGCTTCCAGAGCTGCAACCTCTCTCCCTTTGCGTGCACCCGCTGCCATGGCGTGTACTCAAATTAACAACTAATGTCGTTCTCACTCAGTACGAAGGCTGCTGCTTTAATCGCTGCTCGTCCCCCGACTGCACAACTCCTCCACTGGAAACGTTCTTTCTGGCTCGCTGCTGAAATGCGAATGTCACACGTTGAGACAGCCGTCTCGTAGGGCATTCGACGAACAAACAGCAGCAAACAATTGTCCCAGACGTCCAGGGGCCAGAGCAGTAACTCCCCAACGGGAGAAAGTAAAGACTTCCGGTTGAACGGAGGTCGCAGTTTCCTGCTGCTCGGCCACTTGCGGAGGAGGGGTCTTCCAAACGCCGGAGAAACACTCAACCGGCTCACAATGTTTCCGCACTTGCACTCCTGCTAAGACGCCACGCCATCAATCCTCGGCTGACACACGAGCAAGAACACGGAAGACCCAGAGTGCTGGTGAGTTTTTTATTTAACAGCACACCATGGCAGGATAATGTTTCGCCCTACACAGAGGGCTTGGTCACATGGTGCACCGAAAGAGTTGCGTGAATATATATATTTCGTTTTTGTAGGAATGGATTCTTGCGGCCATAGGTTTCTAGTTGCTTTCGGTCTAGACCTCAAGGTAGTATTTGTCAATCTTAAACCCTACATTCCTCTACCCTCTTGGAGTTGTTATAGCCGTGGATGACAACACTACTTGCTTGTTTTATTTAAACAAGCAAGCAGGGACATAGCTTTACTATTTCTACCGTCTATCAGTTCCACTTGGGACTGCCCCTGATAACTTTATCTATTTTGTCTCACCTGGGTGGGTGAATCATGGTTTAACAGGCACTGATCATAAGCCTCGTGTGTTAGGGCTTTCCTGATAATGCATAGATTTTACAAAGTTTGCCTAATTGTAGGACCAACATGAGGCTCATAACTCTTTAGTATGTGTGTAAGGCTTGGGGCCGACAAAACGAATATTTAAATGGTAGAAAAACTAACAGTGTGTGAGATGACCATATTTTTTTAGCAGTGGGTTGACATTAATTGAGATAACAAAAATAACACTGGTTAAATGATTAACGTTGCAAGGCCATCCTGCATCGCATGGAACAGATTTGGACGGAAGTGGTGTTTGATGCCCTTGCTTGCATCTGGAGCAACTCTATAAGTGAGGCATTGTTCATTCCTTACAGTGCCGATATAAGAGACTGCATAGTAACTCCACCTCCCTTTTCCATAGAAAATAATTGGGCAGAAGGTTATAAAGAGATCCAGCAATTTAAGAGTAGATACCTGGGGACTTGCTGCGTAATAGGATATGACGGAAGGCTGGTATCCAGTAGTAGGCTGAACTGTTTTCTGATGTCTGCAGTGAGAAGTACATGGCCTGGCCAAAAATCTCTGAAATCCTTAACTAATGAGGCAAGTTGTCTCCCCCGCCCTCCCCCCGCGCTCACATTCTTTCATGTTTCATCAGAAAAAAGAAACCGTAACATGACTTTATAATCAATCGGGTGTTGCCATAAAACTAGAGCTTATGTTTAAAAAATGCAAAAACACTCATTCACCATTTATAGTTAAGTAAGCTAACTATTCCCCCATTGTGCACTGATCATCTCACAGGCAAGTTTAACCTTTTCAATGGCATTACTCCACATATACCAACACAACTAGCCTGATGCCTCACGAATGTCCAGGGAGATCTGGTTGCATAACGCTGGCAACCTCCAGATTTTTATACAGTGCAGCAACTAAATATGTCTTGGCAATTTTTTTAATGCGATTTAGTTCTAGTGCTATCTTGTGTCTGACTTACAGTGCAACTGTCTAGTGACCTTTTTGTTAATAGTACTTTAAAATACACACAGTAGGCGTTCCCAACCCCGGCCCATAAGAGTATATCTTTCTCGCCTCTTGCTATTGCCTGTTTGGTTTATTATTCCACCTCTTATGGGGCGCATGCATTGTAATGTAGGAGGGACTAATTCACATTTCAATAATGAATTTATAGGATATTACATTTCT
Source organism: Lissotriton helveticus (assembly GCF_964261635.1). Taxonomy (NCBI): domain Eukaryota; kingdom Metazoa; phylum Chordata; class Amphibia; order Caudata; family Salamandridae; genus Lissotriton; species Lissotriton helveticus. The sequence continues at coordinate 339,641,455 of NC_136065.1, read as the reverse complement.
CTTTGCATTGTATACAGAACGTAATCATTTTGGTTTTCATTGCCGCAGGTTTACTTTTTTTTTTTTCGGGTTTAAATTTTAAGTGAACCCTATCAGTTTTGCTAATGCTTGTTTGAGGTCCCTTCCTAAAATTATTTTGTCGTTTAAAAAATCAAGTCTTCCTATTTATGCATGTTACCAGTGTTTCATTGTCTGTTTACATTTGCTCTCACTTATGGTTCTCTCCTTCTATGCTTGAATGCATACACAATTTTAACTCCCTGCAAACGCCAGCAAAAATGTCTCTGCTGCGGCAGAATTTGATGAGCTGCTGGCTATATGTGCCCAGTGAGAACAAAAGAAAAACTGCTTGGCCTTACCTTTCAGGAAGTGCCAAGAAGAAACCGGAATGAAGCCACAGGAAACGGAAACGCTACTCCCTAATTGAGCCCTAAACTGCCAGCTCATCTTGCAAGTGCACAGTATTTCGTTGAACAGTTCTCTATAACCGCGCTTTAAAATTGTTGATCTGTAAAATGTGCGCAGTTACTAGAAACAGTTAGATTTGAAGACATTGGAATTTTTAAGCAGTATAGGCAATAATAAAAAAATTGTGGAACCAAATGATTTACTACACACATTGGATACAAACCACTTTGTGCCCCAAATTATGATTATCTACATTTCCACATCTCCCGACAGGGAGTCTTAAAATCACGTTATCTCATACTATATGTAAATGGAACTTGAAGTGTCTATACCACAGGCACTTCAAAAATTAAAGCTATGTTCCCTCTGGTTCTGACATGAGTAGTGCCTTTTTTAAATGGGCCCAGACTTTGTTTGGAAATACTGAATCCCCCTGTCTTTTTGTTAATGTTGCTTTTAATAACTTTAGTTTGTGATGTTTTTCTTTATATTCGTTACACCTCTAAGTTCCACAATTTTTTAAAATTTTAATTTGATGCAATATTTCATGCAAATGTGTGTTCCTGTTTGTTTCAATGTTTTTCCAGGCATCACTTGTTTGCCTGAGCGATGCGGACTTTTTTCCGTAAAACTGTCGGTCCGTGGTTAGCAGAAGGTATGAAGTATTTTCATCCAGTGGTTGAATATTTGTCACGACTATGGCATCTTAGTAATTGAAATTCCAGCAATGACGGTATCGTTTTGAGAAGAGATCGCATATTCTAGCTGTATCACTTCCAGGATGATGGCACACACGTTTCCCAGTCCCAGGCCTGAGTAGCTCTCCCATTCTAGATTTTTTAGGACTGACTTTTAATTATTTTGCTTAAGTGACAGATCTAGTTCGAAGTATTTTGTTAAATGTTTCATGTTTACCTTAAATATGTTGTATTTATTTGCCTATATTTCAGGTGGCCAGTTGTATTATGATTTTTCTGTATCTCATTAAAGTTGCTGTTACAAAATTGCAGCTGTTGTAAATGGGTACTTGGTTAGGTGATATGATCTCCTTCACAAATTTCAAAATGCATGGCCCGGCTGAAATACTTGCTATTTAATATACATCACTAATAAAATGCCCAAATGAGCGGTTTTCAAATTTATTTTAACGTTTTATGGCAAGCATATGGTGTCCTCTTTCAGTGCCTATTTTATTCCTCTAAATTTCTTAACTTAAAATTGTAATAACTGTACCAGATTGTGAAGGCTGAACCTATGAGAATTGCCAGTGCTTTTTTTCTTTGCATTCTAAGATTTGATTGAGTCCTCGTTATGATCCTATTATCCACATCAGCATCTGGTATGCAATGTGCCCTAGCTTTTCCATTATCCTTATTGCCCAAGTATGAAAAGCCCACATTTCTGTGACCGTGTTAACAAATCCGGCATGTTATCTTGGGTGCTTTGTGCCATGACACTTTCCACATTTCTCTAGTAGTTCAAGAATGGTTTGCTGTTTATTTCTGATATTGCCCAAGAATGTAACACATACGTTGGCATGCCGGTTTCTACATTGTTTGCCTGGCCCCTAGTCTTAAATGCACAAAGATTCCCATTTCCCATAGATTTATTTCCCTAATAAAGCACTGGTCAGCCTTTTGAAAGATCCCTGGCATCCCATGTAGTAGTAAGAACTTTATTGTATTAATCATTGATTACAATAGATCCTAAAACTAGACCATCTAATATAATCTTTACTAAAACACCCCCGTTGTAAAAAATTTGAATGCAGTCCAATTCTAAAAAGCGAACTGTTGGCTGATAGGTTATGCTACCGACTCTGTCTAACTTGTTTGACATAAAATAAGTTTAATTGTGAAATTTCATAAGATTGCAGATAAAGGAATTACTGTGAACACTAAAACAAACTGACAGCATCCTATAATATCCACATGATTAATTCTTTAAAACCATTTCCGTCCACAGTACTTCCGAATGGCCAAGCGCTTCGGAAGCCTCAGATGTCAGTTTTTAGGTCTCGCACTGCGATACAGGGCGAAGCCCTGTCGCAGCGAGAGACCTATTGCTGCCGGCTCTGCTTACAAGGAGACGGGCACGCACAGCCTCAGGAATTGGATCAGGCCGCGCGCTCACCATCTCCTGCCTCCCTTGAAAGCCTCCAACACACACCGCCACACCCCCCACGCTTTCGCTTCGCGCACACACACAGACACAAACACGCGAGCGCATACAGAGAGAGAGATAGAGACACGTGCACACACCCACACAAGTGCACACACAGACACACGCACACGAGCGCACATACACTCACTCACACAAGCGAACACATACAGAGACCCCCACCCCTCCGCCATAGCCGCCAACCCCACCACCAGGACAACGAAGCCCCACTCACCGTATCGGCACAAAACTGGACTTCTGCAGCCTCCACGGGGCTCTCACTCGGGCATGGGAGCCCCGCGTCATAACTGCTCCTCTGGCCAGGTATGGATTTCCAGCAGAAAACTGAAGTCCAGCCCCAAGACAGGTTCCGGTTTTACAGTGAACTCCAGGTTTGAGCAGGAACAGAAAGCCCCCGGAGGGTGTTTGTAGCACTTTCCTGCAGGCCCATCTTCTAGGAGCAAATTGCCGGTTGCCACATCCATCCTGAGTCATTTGCATTAATTCCATCTTCACGTTCTACGCCCACACCTTTACTTAAATCATGTTTAAGTGAAGAGTCAGCAAGGTGGGCGTCGGCTGAACACTGGTAACTGTTGGCACAGAGGTCGGATGCCGAAAAACATCTCCGCGTGCACGTGTGAGCATTGCCCAAAAATGTCGTGAAAACCTGAAAACACACTGCTGCTCCCTTCGGACCGCTTAGCATGTTTTCCTGGAGGCTGATGTCGTTGTTTATTGCACGGGCCCCAAACTTTCTGCTTTGAGAGTTGTGTATTTGTAAATGTTAGCTTGTATAGCAGTATGGCGCCTTGCCTCCGCGGCAGTGAGCATTGGCAAAATGATTGCAACTGGGCTGTTTCTAGATCGTCTCGAAATTCCTAAAGGACTAATCTGTCAAGAACTCCATACAATGGAGGCTTGAACGGAGAGGTGTTTGGCTCAAGTCTGGTATTGGTCAAATGGATCGAGAGGATAAAAAGAGGATAAAAATAGAATGAAACTGATAGTTGAATGAAATCGCAGTAGCACTGGAGAGGTGTTTCCGGTCAGGAGTTGAATATCTTACAGAACACTATCATGGAAGTACAAACTGATTTGCAAATTTTAACTACTATTTTGCATGCAATCATACATGCTTAATGAACTGACATGATAATGGAAGAGGCGTTATGCGCATGTGTTCTTATTCACCCTCATTAATTTTATTGCATTATGAGCACAGTTAGTTTGGGAACAGAGAAGCCACGAACACCCTGCGGGCAGTCAATGCAGGCATTCTGGGAGATGTAGTGCGAATGTGGGGGGTCATTTGTAAATAGTGCGGCATGCACAAAGCTTGTTATAGTGGGGTCCGGTACCAGTAGGGGATAAGAATGTCTGCACCACTGCTTTTATGGCTAAGGATTTGGAGGAACTCCGATGCTCAACTATCAATGGATGTTTTGTAGGATTGTCTTTAATTGGCCAATGCATTTATTATACCCTGGCTTAGTTATATAAGGAAACCATTCGTACAGGTGGGTCTGCAGGAAAACGCTGAAAACCCGGCAAGTGTTGGCCCAAGCTATTTCCAGAGCACTGGAGGCTTTTCGGCACAAGCAGGGCAGAGCTTACCAAGCAGGCTTTAACAAATTGCATGTGAGCAGCTTTTACAATCCAATCAATCTGACATAGGTGTGAGCCTTACCTTTCTTGGTTTTTGAATTGAAACCTTGGGTTTCATTTAATTATATTCCGACTAAGCCTATTGCACCTTGTAGTTGCCTTCCCTTGGACTATAGCTTGGGGAGAACCATTGCCTAGATGTCCGTGCAATAATACTACCACTCAAAGCACATTGCACTTTGTTGTAGTTTGCGCTCAGTATGCTTATGTGAGAAAGCACTTTTTTTTTGTTTCTATCTCTCGCTCGTCTAACATGAATTTCCTTAATGAGGCTGTTTAGCAACTGCAAAGGCTGGAGAATGAGAACATGTACCTGGTGGTGGGCGTATTGTCTGCCGGGAGGAGGGGTGTGGGGGGGGGGGGGGGGGGGGGGGGGGGGGGGGGGAGGGAGGGTTAGGTCAGAAACTGATAGGGATCAGTGTAATTTGCCTACCCTTTGTCATAAGTCTTCTAAGAACTGACCCTGTTAACTTTTTTTTTGAGATCCTCCGGGCTTTCTGTATATATTTTATGTATATTAGAATTTGTAGGCCTTCTATGAAATGTTCTCTCTGAAATTAACTGTATTATAACTTCACTGCCATGTATATGTTCTTGAACCTTGAGGTGATATTTAAGAAATGTTTTTATCATTCTGAACTTTTATGGACCTGATCGGCCGAAAAAAAAAAAAGTTTTCTGACTGAAAAGAGCACCCTTTTTAGGTGCATCTCTGATAATTTTGTTGAAGCTGGGTCTGGCGTTATTGATCTTGTTGGTGATGAGAAGAACCTGATTGAAGCCATTTATAAAGGTCAAACAGCAACTTCAAACAAAGTGTTACAGCGCTATAATGAAAAGTAACAAAAAAATCCCTCAGGTGTCCTTATACTATAAGAAGAATTTAAGTTGGCGAACAGCAGTGCTAGGTAGGCACTGTCAGTAACTGAAGCTCAGTCAAATGCTAAAGATTTTGGGTAAACAGGAAAGTCTTAAGCTGTTACCTAATGGCAAGACAATGTGGTTGCAGCTAGTGGTAGGGAGTTCCAATCTCTAGAGGTTACAACATCCAGTGATTATCTTCCTTGTCTGGCTTTTCAAAATTTTGGAATTTTGACCAGACAGTTTGGATAGTAAGTCTCCAGAAGGGATGTACCATGGAAAAAGAGGCCATGTAAGTAATCTGACTTGTATTATGAGCCGTTTTATGACCCAAACGCAGGGCCTCGAAGTTGCATCTCTTGTGTCCTGGGATTCAGTGCAGATTTTGAAGTGGTGTCTTTCCTTAGACACAATATCACTCTAGGCATTTTGAAAAAGCTACAAGCTTTGGGTCAGATTTTTAGGTAGACAACCAGTGAGTAGTTACAATAGTCAATTATGTAACTAAGTGCTTGTACCAAGTCTTTCTGCCAGATGAAGGAATGAAAGGGAGAATTTTCCTTAAAATCTGAAAAGACCAAAACCAGGGTGCAGATGGTTTAGACATGTTCTGAGAAAGTGAATCCATTACCAATGCTAAAACGCTAATGACCTGTATAATGCAAGAGCGTAGTTGACAAGTTTGTTGGCCGCTGGTTCATGATCCATGCTGAACCTGGTCCAAGATCTGATTTCCCTCTTCTCCCTATTTATAGGGAGTTGGCATCCATCGAATTACTGACTGTCAAATTGAGGTAGGCAGGCTGTTTTAAACAAGCATTTACAATGCAATAGGTCTCGCAGCATTAAAGTTTGAGTTACTAGCATTGTAAATGACAATGCTTTGCATGAATTTTATTTTAATTTGCAATTGGTATATAAACATTGTTTGTGAATGGTTAGCTGCTTATGCTAAGCAAAATTGGCAGTAATATAGAGTGCTAGTCTTGCTTGTTATAAGCATGCTGATTTAAAGCGCTCTGATACCTGCGGGTAAAGTTTGCGCTATATAAAATTTAAAATAAATAAATAAAAAGCCTACCTGTACCACGTCCGTTCTTATTCTTTGATGCCACATATCTTTGGGTCCCTGTATTTATTAACTGCACCCGGCTGTGGGAAACCTCCATGGCAGCAACAACGAGTTGTGGGGCAGACACGGGCAATGTAGCCATAGTTCTGTGGCTGCACCGCGGGGTAATAGTGTAGGGGCAGGAATGCAGGCAGTTGGTAGTGCTGTTCCATAGCGGTGTAGTTCTTTGTGTATGCTGGGCATGGGGGGGTTGCTATTGGCTGACAAGAAGTGGTGAGGAGGTGCCGGTTCGATATGCCTGCTTCCTGATCTTGGGCAGGTGACAGTTAAACTATACGTTCAAAGTGCGTGTTTATGCACCGAATGCAGGTTTTGAAAAAAAATAATAAAAGGCATTGTCATTTACAATGCCAATAGCTCAAACTTTAATGCTGCGAGACCTATTGCATTGTAAATGCTTGTTTGTTTTTGCTGTGGGTAACGAGTGGTTCCAGGTGTGATACTTCCTGTTCTATTTGTCTTATTACTGCTTTGGTGGGATGTAGCTTTATTTATTAGGGTTCGGAATAAAGAACCTTGAGAGTATGGTATGGTGACTCTGTGTTCTCTAGTTAACTTTGAGTGATTGGTTATGTTCTTGAGCTGTCCCTTGGCTGAGTGAGAACCTGTAGATACATGGGGGTGATGAAAATGTCTTTTCTCACGGTTTTCAAGCCAGGCAGCACCCGGTAGCCAGTATTCCCAGTCCAGCTTGGTTTACTTCTAGTACCAACTTTGCCATTAGTAAAACAAGTGTCGAAATTATACGTTTTTATACTGGTTTCTTATTCATGGTACAGGCGCTTTCTTGCTGTGTGGGTTTTTGTAACGAATCACTGTTAGGGTTATCGTACTGCATAACTAGCCTATATTTCCAGACCTGTTTGTGGTTGATAGTTTTCTTTTCCTCCGGACTTGGCTATGTTAAGGCTAGGGGTCTCAGACCATTATTCCTGGGTTGCCATTCATGCAACGATTTTTTTTTTTTTTTAATTTCTTTTTATTAAAACAAAGAAAAGACATTTTAAAAAAGAAATCAACTCTCAGGTAAATGCATTCGGTTCCAACGCATGGATCAAAGTGGCACAATACAGTATCAAATAACAACAATTAGTACTAGGATCTAGGGGATTCCTGTGCTCCCAAGTCGAATCTTGTCGTGGGTGGCTCACAAATTCCTCTTCGGTGGCTATTCCACACTCCCCAAACCTTCCCCCACTTCTGCGGGCAACCCCTGGCCACATGCACTGATCTCTCTCGGAACATGCACCAATCAAGGTCTTCCGCCCATTTGTATGCAACGATTTACTTTTTTTTTTTTTTTTTTTTTACATTTATATTGGTATTTTGGATGACCTAAACAGTTGGACATATGTTAGCATTGATCAATGGTATATACAGTTGATACAGTGAGTCATGCATCCGTGCACTATTAGATACATCATAGTGGGCGGCTTTCATACCAAGTACAGTCCATGGGCCAGTGGTATATAGTTCATCTCATGACCAGTCCTTTATATTGGGTTGCATCAGCCACTCATTTCTGATACTATGAGTGGGGGTTCACATACGTTATCGCAGTAGGTATTCTAACTGCCCCAGATCCGAGACCATTTGTTAGGACCGCCCCTATGTATATAAACTAATTTCTCGGCGATCATGGGCCCCATCCTTAAATCTGCACCACTGGCGTAGGGTGGGTGTCTGGTTGGCACCACCAGCTCTGCGCTATATTAAGTTTAGCTACTATCATGCCCATTGTCACCCAGTCCTGTGCTGTGTGGTTGAGGTCCGTGGGTTCCCATACATTAAGAAGGCATCTCTTCGGTTCTGGGAGAATAGTGACCATCGTGACCTGCGAAATTGTGTGAATCACTGCATTCCAATAACCCGCAATCCCGGGGCACAGCCAAATGGTGTGAAAGATGTACCTGTTGTGCCACATTGTCTGAGGCATAGTAGGGTGGGTGTCCTACGGATTATATGTAGAAGTGTTCTAGTGTAGTAAGTGCAGTGTAGAATTTTCAATTCCACCAGCTTGAGCCTGGATGGTATTGCCGCCTCCCTAGGAGACGCCAGTGCCTCTTGCCAGCCTGCATCATTCAATTCACCCGCGTCTCGTTCCCATTTGGCTTTGAGGGCCTTAGTGGGATCTGGGTGGTTGTTTATTAATTTCCGATACGTCTGTGAAATGGCCTTCTTTGTGAGGTGGTCTGTGAGGAGTGTCTTCCTATGGGGAAGATTCCGCTAGTCTTGCATCATGGATGGGGGATTAGTGTCGTGAGTGCATGTCTGATCTGGGTATACAAGAATAATTTGGTGGGAGTCAGATCGTATGTGGTCCGTAACTGGGCGAACGAGACCCTCTTCCCCTTTTTTTCCAATGATCTCCTACCCTGGAGATACCCATCAGGTCCCACTGCCTAAAACCATTTGTATTATGCAGTGTACCAAGTTTTTTGGAGTCCCAGAGGGGTATGGCCTGCATAGTTAATCCCTCCCATCCCATCGCTCGTTGTGCCTCAAACCATATTTTGACTGTGTTCTGTTGGACCGGTAAGGATACCTTTCCTAGCCTTGGTATAGAGTGCTCCCATTATCCCTGCCGTTCCCAGGAGATGCCTATCCATGTGGTATGCAGGGTCATCCTGTGATATGTGCAGCCACTGGTTAATAACAAAATTGTGAAGCCCAATAGTATAATTCGATATCGGGGAGGGCAATCCCGCCGTCATACCAACTTCTCGTGAGTTTATGGAGGGCAATGCGTGGCGCCCTGCCATCCCATAATGGAGTGGTCACTTCTGCGTTTAAAAAAAAAAAAAACAACTTACCTGGCCACTCTGCACACTTATAAAAAGAGTATCCTGGAAGCCAAGACTGAATATTACACCCACAGGATACTGGTTGCAGAGTCACAATCCAAGGAAATTTTCTCTACTGTTCATGAGCTCGCCTCATCCACCAGAGCCGCATCAACGATCCCTCCGTCTCAATCCCTCTGTGACTCGCTCAATGAGTTTTTTATAGATAAAGTTGAAAAAATCAAACACAACATTCCCCAACCCTCCCCATCCTTCATGGACCCCTCCCCTCCTCCCTCCTCCGTCACATTGACCAACTTTCCACTCCTTACTTTCGATACCCTTGGTCCTCTGCTCCAACGGGTCAAATCTGGCTCCCCTCAGGACTTTGCCCCTGCCAATATACTCAGGGAAATTTACTTAGCTTGTCCTACCCCTCCCCTGACCCTTCTCAATGATTCCCTTACCCATGGCCATGTCCCCGCATCACACAAATCAGCGGTTGTCATCCCAATCTTAAAAAAATTGGACGCTGACCCTTCCTCTGCCTCTAACTACCGCCCCATCTCTCTCCTTCCCTACCTTGCCAAGGTACTTGAAACCCACATCACCTCCACACTGAGCACCCATATTGAGACCAACCACTGCCTCTCCCCCTGTCAAGCTGGTTTCCGCCCCCTGCACTCTACCGAAAAAGTGGTCATCTCAGTGATGGACAAGTTGCGTGAAGGAATTGACATCAACCTTCCGCAAGCCCTGATTCTCCTTGACCTTTCCGCCGCTTTTGACACGGTGAATCATACCATTCTTCTTAACCGTGTCAGGGCGGCGGGGGTTGAGGGCTTAGCCTTTTGTTGGCTGGAGTCCTTTCTTGCTGGGAGAACACAGGGCGTCCATCTGGCTGGCTTTGCGGCGGCCTCGCGCAAGGTAGAGTGCGGGGTTCCCCAGGGTTCATCTCTTTCCCCTCTTTTGTTCAACCTGTATATCTTTCCCCTTATTTTTATGTTACAGCAACTGGAGGTCACCGTATTCAATTATGCGGATGACCTCCAGTTAATCTTCAATCTATCCCACTCTCCCTCATCTGCCCTGAATGTCCAAACCACAATGACCCTCATCCAAGACTGGATGAACTGCAGCCACCTCAAACTTAATCCGGACAAGACCGAATTGGTCCTGACCGGAGGTGGCTGCAGTCCCTGGTCTCCTTCTTTCTGGCCCTCTTCCCTTGGTGTCCCTCCACTCCCGGTTCCTAAAGTGAAGACCCTGGGTATCTTTCTAAATCCCCAGCTTACAGTTCTCCCGCAAGTAAATTCTGTGGTTTCTTCATCTTTCTTTTCCCTCAGAGTAATTAGGAAAGTTTCCCGTTTTTTTTCCCTTCCAGCTTTAAAAATCATTTTGATGGCCATGGTACTGTCCCGTATAGACTATGGCAACATAGTCTATAACGGGGCCCCCGCATACATGGTTCATCGTCTACAGCTTGTGCAGAATCAGGCGGCCCGTCTGATCCATGGCCTTCCCAGATATCATCGGGTTACCCCCCTACTCAAGACCTTGCACTGGCTCCCTATAAGGGAGCGGGCCTTGTTTAAACTTGGCTGCCTTACCTACCAAGCCAGAGCAGGCACTGCTCCCAAGTTTATTTGTTCACTCATTAAGCCATACTGTCCAGGCAGAGAACTCCGCTCGGCCCACTTAGCCCTCCTTACCATCCCTCGCTTTAAAAAGCAGAGGGCGGGCGGAGTGAGATTCGCTGTCCTGGCTCCAACATTTTGGAACTCCCTCCCGATTGCTCTGCGCACCTCACTTTCCTACCCCCTTTTTCGGAAATCTCTCAAAACTTTTTTGTTCAGCCAAGCCTACCCCTAAAATTCCTTACTGCTGCCCCCACTGATCATCACTAGCGCCATGAAACCGTTGGGTATGCGAGCGCTGTATAAATGTTTTTAAATTCAAAATTCAAATTTCCGTAAGATATTTGGGGTGGGCCAGGAATGGTATATTTTGCAGTACATATAGGAATCTGGGAAGCGCCATTATTTTATAGAGGGCTGCCCTACCTAGTAATGTTAACAGGAGTGAACGCCAGTGTTTAACATCACGGCGGAATCATCGCATGGGCTCTGTGGTTTTTAGCAATTAATCTGGGCATATCGTGTGTGATATGTATCCCTAGATATTAAAATCCTTCCTCAGTTATTTGTATGTCACTTCCCTGTGGAAGTCTTAGCCGGGAGCCATGCAGAATGTAAAGAAGTGATTTTTTTAATTGATTTTTTTTTAAATTAATTTTTTTCCCCAATTACAGGTATAGCCCGACAGGTGCCCATATGAGGCACAGATATCCAGTAGGCAATTGATGGAGTGTGCTGAAGATGTGAGATATAACAGTATATCATCTGCATAAAGTGAAATTCGGTCCTCCCAGTCTACGGCCCATTTTAATCTGCGTATGACTGGGTCCTGAGGCACCCATGCTTCGAGAGGCTCCAGCACAAGAGGGAAGAGTAGTGGTGACAGGGGGCAGCCTTGTCTCGTAACTCTACCCAATGTGAAATCTGTGTGAGTTCACTACCACCTGAGCTAGTGGCTGCGTATAGAGTAGTTGGACCCAAGCACAGATTTTTGGACCAAATCCCAAGTGTCTAAGGACCGTGAACAAGAAGGGCCACACGACCAGGTCGAACACCATCCGTGCGTCCAGTAATAGGATAAGTGCATCTTCTTCTATGGTAGATTTGTGAGCTATGACTCCATTTAGGCGCCGCAGGTTAATTGCCGTACTACGATTTGGCATTAAGCCGGATTAATCCGGGGGATCACCTTAGCCAGGTGTGGCTGAAGTTGCATAGCAAGTGCCATTGCCAGTATTTTTGCCTCTGAGGGAAATCTGTCTATAAGATGCACACTCGTGTGGTGGCTTGCCGGGCTTGTGTAGTTAGGTCCTTATCTAGAGTTTCGGCCACCTCCGTGGATAGAGTGGGCATTCTTATGTCTTTAAGGAATTCTAGATTTTCTTCCACTGTGGTGGTTGCTGTTGGGGTGTAAACTTAGTGTTACGCTAAGGCTTCTGTTATTTGTTGGGGTTCTGGCGTTAAACTGTCCTCTTCTAGCCGAAGCTGCGCCACCCATTTACTAGCTCGTTTCATTTTTTTTTTTTTTATCCAGCCATGCCAGGAGTTTCGCCGCCTTATCTCCTTGTTCGTAAATGGCGTGCTGAGTTTTCGCGTGCTTAGCTTTTGCCTCTTCCCATGTATAGGCCCTACACTCTTGTTGTGCTAGGTGGAACCTGTGTGTTGTCTTCATCTGGGTTTACCGTGTGAGACCTTTCTGCCCGGGACATGTTCTGCTCTAAACTATCCATGTGCTGTTGCTGTGTTTATGTCCCGTTATCAAAGAAATTGCTTGCCCACTGATAACCATCTTGTAGGCCTCCCAAAAATTTGCGGGGGACTGTACAGAGTGTTGGTTTTCCTTAAAGTAGCTCACTGTCGTTTTAAGGAGGCCCTTACTGATTTTACAATTTTTAAGATAGCTAGGGTGAAGCGGAAATAATCTACATCGTCTTGGAGTGGAGGCGGTGTATGTAATGAGTACAGGCGAATGGTCTGAGATACCCCCTGGGCAGGTGTGTGATCTCAGCTACTCCTACCAATCCGGTCGCAAGTGTAAAAATGTAATCTAGCCTAGAAAGGCTGTTGTGGACTCCCGACTGGAATGTGTATTGTTTTTCAGTAGGGAACCTCTACCTCCATACGTCCTGTTAGGCACAGCGCCTCCACAAATTCTGCCAATTTGCGGTTTACACCGCTGGGGTCTTTGGGAGGGGTTTCCTGTCCATCAGTGAGTCCATTGTGGTGTCTCCCCCTATTAGTTCCCCGTGTGGGAGATTTAATAAGAATTTTCCTAACGCTGGGAAGGTGACGTGGTGCAGTGTTGTTGGGATATAAACAGTCACTATGTTATAGATTTTGCTGTCCCATTGGCACGTTATTGCTGCAAATCGTCCTTGATCATCCTTCCGGGACCCAGTAATGATCAGGGGGAAGCTTTTATTGATTAATATCCCCACTCCCCATGACACAGAGGTAAAGTCAGAGTGTACCACCATCTTGTATCCCCATCGATCTAAGGCTTTACTGGCGGTCGGTCAAATGTGATTCCTGTAAAAGTGCCACCGCTGGCCCTTTACGCCGCAGATATTGCAGAACCAAACCTAGTTTAATTTTATCTCCTAGGCGATTCATATTCCATGATATTATCTTGAATGGGAGGTGTGTAGGACCGGTGACCTTAAGGTGGGACCCCAAGCTGTCATTTACGCTATGAGTGTGGGGGTAGTCTACTATCTGAGGTTAGTATGGCAGTGTCATCGTATAGTCCACGTGTCGCCGCTGTGTCCTTGATATACATGTGTACCATGTGCCGTAATAAAAACTAGTGTTAAACTACAACATTTTCCCTTTAACTGTGGTCCCCCCCCCCACCTTGCCTCGCAGATTTAAAACTAACCGCCACCCCAACTCTGCAGAGTGCTTTGTTCCCTTAATCCCTTCCATGCTTATGACGAGCCCAGCTCATCATAAGGCACAGTGGAGCTATGCTCATGACGAGCTGGGCTCATAATAACTGCCGCGGCCAGCCCGTGCGCAATTGATTCTTCCGCACAGGCGGGGAATCAATCAGTGGGCTGGGTCATGACTCACAGTTCCTCTGTGCCTCAGTGCCGTGCTCCCCCCCCCCCCCCTGCCCCCCCACCGCACTGTGGGGGCTTTACCCCGCGGAGAAGGGGTTAATTATGCACTTGTGTAAAGGGGGGAGTGTTCCTCCGCGTCTCATATCCATTCCCACGCTCGTTTGTAGTGTAGTGCCACCCATCCGAGTGTCGACCTGACACAGTACAGATCCTGAACGTCATCCGGGGTACTGCAGTAGTCCGGTCCCAGCAGCCCACCGAATCCTGGAGTGCGGCCCAGCCGAGTCGATTAGATGTCCTGGTCTGGAACATTTGCTGTCTCCTTGATACATTTTTATCGTCCCATTACCGTTGAGCGTTGTGGACAAGTGTTTTACTGCAGAGGCATGTTTTTGGCCTGTCTCGGCGTCAGAGTTGTCATCCTCCTTTCTTTGAGTGCCAGATGGTGTTCCTGTTTTTTGCAATTCGACCTCGGCTGATTTGGTGAATTGTTGCTGCCTTTTTGGTCTCTGTGTGCCGGGTCGTGTAGCAGGTCGCCAACCCTCCAGCCACTCTTGAGCCTCTTCCAGTGTAGCAAAGAACCAGCTCTTCCCTTCTGCTTCTACCTGTAGCTTTCCTGGAAAAAGCATTTCGTACTTAAGTACTCTGCTACGTAGTTCTTTTTTGACCTCTAGGAAGTTGCGATGTTTCTTCGACACAGCAGCTGTATAGTCTGGATATAGGGTCACAGAACAATTATCACCTTAAGTGGGGGGGGCAATCCGAGCCGCCTGAAGGATTGTGTCACGGTCTCTAAAGTTGAATATGCGTGCCAGTATAGGTTGTGGGGGGTCTTGGTTTGGGTCTACCCACCCGGTACTCTATGTGCCCTCTCCACTGAGAAGCGTGACAAACTGCGTGGTTGAAGTTGCCTTTGCACCAGGTCTTCAACAAAGATCCAGAGCCAGCCCCTTGATGCTTTCCGGAACACCAACCAAGCGAATGTTATTCCGTCTAGAGTGGCCCTCCTGATCCTCGAGTTTTTCAGCCATTTCCCTGGCCACCTGCTCCAGTTGGGAGACCTGCCGTTGTAGTGTGGCTGGATCTGTCGAGTGTGCCTGTAGTGGTTTCCACCTCTGTTAGTCTAGTATTTATTTTTGAAACCGCACGCAGCAATGATGTATCGGCTGAGATTGAGCCAATGGAGATTTGCATCTGTTACAGGGTAGCCATGACATCCTTTAGTGTTATTTAATTTGGCTTGTCAGTCTTTGGGTCCACGCCACCGCTCGCCTGTTGGGAGGGCATGTCTGGTTGCTCCTTAAGGTAGGTGTACTTAACTAATTTGTTACTCTGTACACCACACTGCCCTCTGCCCCCCCCCCCATGATAAATGAGGCTGAGATCACAGCAGAGTGGCGCAGAGGAGGCGTTGCCTGCCAATGGGGACAGATTCTCCCTTGCAGCCTTTTGGTTTTTCTGCCCCTTAGTAGCACCTTAGGAGGATCTGACAGCAGCAGAGGGGCTTCACTTGGTAACACCGTGTAGTTAGTTTTTGCCAGAATACCTTCCTGCAGACTGGGAAGCTTCACTCTGGTCTATTTGATGTATACATTTTCCCAGCTTGATCCGTGATGCAATATTTGGCTACTAGAGCCTTACAGCCGCTTAGTAATTCCAGTCTGCACATCCGGGTCTGTCACTAGTTACTGCCAATCATGAACCCCGGGTTTCACTCGGTCATAGCAGCACTTTTAGAGCTCTTATCCACTGCGTTGCACACCACCGGTTCTCCGGAGTCCACTCCAACGAGCAATTTATCTGGGTAGCCAGATTTATGTCAGGATTTTGGGGAAATGTCGAGACTGGTGCTGGAGCTCACTTAGGCTGTAGCCATTTTCGTTGGTCGCTGGCCATGCCCCTCCTATTTTTATTTTTGTTTCGTGCCTCCCTGGTAAGTGAGACAGTGAGTGATAGTTACCTCACAACCCTTAGTTGGGGTTAAAGGCTGCAGAATGTTGGCAGCAGGGTATCTGTATAGTGTGTCAGGGAGCCAGATGTTTGTGAACAGTGGGTCATTAACCGTGCGGTATGTCAGGCCCTGGGCCGCTATTCACACCAAAAAGTTCATTATGGCTATCGCCTCTCACTCCATGAGATCCTGGTCGTTCCGAACACACCAATTGACCCATCTGGACCAAGCTGATCTGTATTTATTTGTGCTGTCAGTCCAAGAGGCTCCCAGTAGCTTTTGAGCCTCATTTGATAGGTCAGAGACTCTCCAGTGATGCCTGAAATATACCAGGCCACTAAGGGCATTCTCCCTTGTTGGACCAGAGGATGAGGATTGCCTCTGGAGGGAAAGGATCGCCGGATAGAAGGGTTGGAGAATCCTAGGTAAGTTCCAGAAGAACTGTAAACCACACTTGAGACTTAAAATACACCACCTTCGCTTGTTGCCTGTGGGCATGCGTTGTGAGCCTCAATATCGGGAGCCGAGGGAAAGGTGTATCTTGCCTCCCTGTACCAATTCTGGAGAAAAGCATCTGTTGCGGCAGCTAGAAGGTCTGATTTCGAACTGAAGAATTTTGGTAGCTGATGGTCTAGACAGGCCCAACCTGTTGTGGAGTCTCTGAAATGACTGGGTGCAGTTGCCAACGGCTCATATCTGACCAGCTCCTGGAGCACCAGTCTGCTACCACATTGGAGGTTCCCGGAAGGTATTCAGCAGTTACCGAGATGTTGTGGGAAAGGCGAAACATCCAAAGGTCTTTGGCCAAATTCGCTAGAGCCTTGAACTTCGTACCCCCGAGGTGGTTGATGTTACGGACCGCAGAGACCTTGTCCATTTTCAAGAGCACATTGCAAGACGCCCTGTCCTTCGTCCAGCACTGGATTGCGAAGGAGGCTGCCATCAAGTCTAGGCAATTGATGTGGAGTTGGCTCTCTTCGGTGGACCACTTTCCTCCTGTAAAGGAGCGCCCGCAATGGCCCCCGAGCCTGAATTGCTGGCGTCTGATTCTAATACCAAGTCTGGATCGCAGCTAGATATGGCTCTGCCATTCCAGGCTTCCATTTGGTCCAGCCACCATCTCATTTCCATTTGGACTTCTTCTGTAATGGGCACATGATCGGCGTACTGAAGGCCCCTGCGGAAATAAGAGGCCTTTAGTCGCTGTAACGCTCTGTAGTGGAGTGGCCTGGGAAAGACTGCCTATGTTGAAGCACGTGAAGGCCAATAAACCGAGCTATCTGACAAAATGAAGCGGAGGAGTGTGCTAGCATTCTCCTCCCATTTCCTGCGGATCTTGGTCCTCTTAGTCACTGGAAGTCTGAGTGCGGGCCACCAAATCTATGGTAAACCCTAAGGTCACCTGTCTGGACGGGATCAGAAGAGATTTCTTGGTGTTTATGACAAACTGCAAGCTCTGGAGCAGCGCCACCGTTTCTTGCAATCTGTGCGAGAGGCGCAACTGGCATTGTTCTAGGAGCAGGATGTTGTCCAAATTAATAAATGAGCCGAGAGCCCCAGGCTCTTAGTGTTTCCACCACTGGCTTGAGAACCTTGGTGAAGCCCCACGGGACTGACTAGCGGCGTAAAGAAAGATGAGAACTCGTACACCTGCTCTTTCCAGTGAAATCGACGGGAGCGTCTGTGCAGGGGAAAGATGGGGCTAAGTGTCTTTCAAATCCAGGCGGACCATCCAATCGCTGGGTTGTAGGAGGTCCCACAAGAGATGGATGCCCTCCATCTTGAAGTGGCGGTGGACTAGCCACTGGTTGAACTCTTAGGTGTATTGCCCGTCACTGGCCTCAGTCTGTTTTGTCTGCAAGAAATATATTGCAGGGGAAACATCTTGAATGCAGACTGGATGGTACAATCGCAGCACGTCCACCACTTCCTCGTCTAAGATCCTGCACAAAAACGAGCAGCGGGGTCGAGCAACCTGAACGGGGGTGCTGTAGAACTCTATCTGGAAACCTTTGGTGGTCTGAAGTACCCAAGCGTCGGACGTGATAGACCTCTAATTGTGCTCAAACCGCCGACCTGCCACCCACTTTTAAATGGTGAAAAGGAGAAAGGCTCACCTGATTTGGCCAGGGGTTGGCCTCTGGTTGTTCCTCTGCCCCCGCGGCCTCTGTAGCCTCTTCAGAATTGAAAGAACTCTTGCCCGAGTCTGGGTTTTTCTTGCTGCCTCTTGGAGGGTCAAAGAAGGATCTGCCGAATCGCCTAAGGATTCCTCTTTTTATTTTCCTGAAAAGTGGGGATCTCTGGGATGGTATCCTGCACTCCTGCCCTGGTCTTGCTAAGTAGGCCCTCTTCAGCCATTCAAAGGCTCCCACATCCATGTGGTTCGTGGCGCACTGGGGTCGCTTTGCCTGGCAAGCATATGCTATTTTCATTATGCAGCAATCAAAGGGTCCCATGGCCTCTGCCTGGTGATTGGATGCGTCCACCGCATCGCAAAATTCCATCATCAAAGGGGAGAACCGCAGAGGCTCTTCCTCCTGATTATTCGTTCTCCATGATCAGAGAGGATGTGGGTAGGCCCAGTTCACTTCAAAGCGCTCTACGCGCTAGTAGGAGACCTACTGTATTGCCGTGTCAATTCTTGTGACTTAATCACTAATCTTTCATAGCGCTGACCATGCTTGCTGGAATTTAGGTCTTGTAGGGGCCGACTCACCCTAAAACATATACTTGGGGTCCTACTAGTATGGGCCCGCCCCAACAGCTGCTTCACACCAACAGACCTACACTCTGGCGGGCACAAGGGCTTCCAGACTCTTCAGGATCTTTGCGCATCGGGTATTTGCGTGGGTGCTGTGACTGGGACTCGCTGATTCCACTGCCCAAAGGGGCCGGGATGAATGAGCCCGACACGCGCCACATGTCATTCCCAACGCACACTGCACCGCTTGCCTGGCTTCCTGAGGGGGCCTTGAGCGGAGTTTACTCGGGCGCTTCCGTGGCCCCGGTAAAGGCTGTAAACCAAACACATTAAATATGAACCGAAGCGCAAAAATTACATCAAGCGCCGCGCTTAACCATTCAAAGCAGGTTACCTCCCCCCTTTGCAAAACCAGGTCGTTTTCTTAATGGTCATTTTGAGGTCTCCACAATACATTTTGGGCCCTTCCCTGCTGCGGCACTTGGCCCACCCACACGAGTGAGGTACCATTTTTATCGCACGACTTTGGAGAATGCTGGGTGGGTGGAATTTTGTGGATCCACACATTCCAGAACTTTCCATCACAGAAATGTTGGGAAAACTTTTTATTTTTGTGACAGTTTGAGGTTTGCAAGGGATTCTGGTTAACAGAACCTGGTTAGAGCCCCACAAGTCACCCCCTCCTGGATTCCCCATGGTGTCTAGTTTTCAGAAATGTATAGGTTTTGTAGGTTTCCCTAGGTGCCAGCAGAGCTAGGGTTCAAAATCCACAGCTAGGCACAATGCAAAAAAAGGGTCAGTTTTCACTGTAAAAATGTTGTGTGACCACGTTGCGTTTCGGCCATTTCCTGTTGCGGGCACTAGGCCTACCCACACAAGTGAGGTACCATTTTTATCGGGAGACTTATGGAAACACAGAATTGTGGAGCAACTGTTAATAACTATTGACTTTCAATGCATTTCTGCCTTCCAAAAGTAAGACCATGTGTAAAAAAGAAATCACTCAGAAAAATTACTTATAATTTGCATGCTAGTATGGGTACCCACAATTTCGGAGATGTGCAAATAGCTACTATTTCTAAACTCTATATTTTGTTCCCATTTCAGAAATTCATAAGTGTCTTTCATACCGATTTTTCACTGTTTATATTTTTCCAAATGAATTGCTATATACCCGGTACACAATAAAAACCAGCTCTGTTATTGGCTCTGGGTTCCTCGGGTTCTTGGTAAACTTAAAAGTCCTGTATATCCCCACAACCAGAAGGGTCCAGCGGATGTAACGGTATATTGCTTTTAAAAAAAATCTGTCATACTTAGAAGTTACAGTTGAAAACGTTGGTACACATGGCTGTTTTTTCAGCTCTTCCAATGTTTCCGATTTTCAACCGTTAGTTTCTATTAAAATTCTGAATTCCTACGAGCAAACAGGTTAAAACTTAGTGAGTTGTGCAATGATTCTTGATCTCCCACTACTACTTAACAACCGGTGCAAAGTTTGAGGTCCTCCTGACACCTGGCTCGCCTTCCCGAAGAATAAGTAATTTGAAGGACTAAAAAGTACAGTCATAGATATTCTAAGCAAAGAATAGCCTTGTGTTACGGCAAATTGTGAAAAATTACTATATTTGGTTACGTATGCATGAACCTTGTTTTAGAAATTTCATGTATATTTGGAATTGTGTTTTACAGCATGTTCTTACCTTGGATGTCCTGACGCTCCAACATTGCAAATCCTGCTTAAGCATAATGAATAATTTTCATAATCATTGTTTACCTGAAGGCTACAGAAGAACAGTGACTAGGATGATTGGAGAAAAATATCAACTTAAGATGTTTAGCAATGTAGAAGCCTTTCAGTGATTCATACAATAAATGTGCAAAATAGTGGACTGGCTTACAAAATTTAAACGATTCCATCCAGCAAACACTGGGGATATATTGATGGTTCGTAGAGTTGGGTGGTTGGGCGAATCCACAAAGAACATTAGAGGAGATTGTGTGGTGATTAATTTCAGGCTCCCACAACTAGTTAGGAGGATATTAGAATCTAGGGAAGAAACCCACGCTCAAAGCACGTGTATCAGTACCCTTCCACTGGGCTATTTCTACAAACCAGAATCTGGGGGTAATACAAGTAAGTCTGCTTTTTATGCCCCACTAGCAAACCGATTCGATGGCCTATCCCTGCTGGACGAGCTAGACTGACTAAATAGTACAACTACTCCTGTAAATTCTATTGCCAATTATTGTATGGGAGTTCAGCACCCCGGAAATGCACAGATATCACCTATTTTACAAGGCACAAATGAACCAGCTAGAGGGGGGCGGTCTAGGGGATGCTTCGTTTCCACAAATACATAGCCCAGACTTACAAGTGGGATACACGGAAGCTACTAATACCACAGTGAATCCGCACATGGTTATGAATTCCCAACTAAATGGAATTTGTGGGAATTTGGAAGTGAAGCTCATGTCCTGGAATATAGCGGGGCTAAACAAGAATCTCCAGGATATGATTTGGAGTGATTATATAGATCAGAGCGATATAATCCTCCTACAAGAGACTTGGTCGCCGGAAATCCCCCATAGATTAGGTTTTAAAACATTTGTGTGAATGCTACCCCCTCTGTAAGAGGGAGACCGTCTGGGCGTCTGGTGATGTGGTTAAGGATTACCCTGGAAATTGATATTATCCCCCTCTATATTCAGTCTCAGGACTTGCTGGGCGTAAAAATAGTTACACAGGATAATAAGGTCTTCTATCTAATGTTTATAATAGACCAAAAGCACCCAACAAAGAATCGCAGATAATAGAACTCTATTCTTTTCTTAATACAATAGGGCCCATGTCTCGGATAATTGTTGGTGGTGACTTTAATTGCAAGTTCGAACCAATATTGGGCTTTGATAATGTATTTACGGAGCAACATATGGCGAATAATCTGGCAAAGGTGAAGGCAGGTGAAGTGTACTGTCGCAGCAGCGCAAATCCTACAACTTACTGTAGGACATGATCTGAGGGCATGTAATGGGCGTTTACAGTCATATAGACCCACGGCATTTACATTTTGCAGAGGCAGCTCAGAGTCAGATTTTTATATTGGTCTCAATAAGCTTGTGGCATATTGCTGTCGATTTTAAAGTGGACCCCAGGACAGAGAGCGATCATTTCCCTTTACAACTAACCTTAGAGTCCCAGCTCTTTAAGTCTACTTCAGCTAGGGAAGTAGGGAATGATCTAAGTGCTTGTGATCTCCAAACAAATAACAATAGGCGAGCACTAAAATGGTCATATATCCTAGCTAAAGATTCAACAATGACAAGCAGCTATAATACCTTTGCTGACACCGTTACATCCTTTCCAGATCTCCGCATAGGGGAACGTAGTGTATTAGACATGCATTATAATTTGGTGGACACTATGACCCCGCTCTTAAGTAACATCTATAAAGAGAACAAGCATTTACAATGCAACGGTTTCACTTTTGCCAAAGTTAGAGCTATTGATTCAGAAAAGGGGGTGGTGATGAACAGAGTATCTGAATTAAGCAGACCACTCTTACCCAGTCCAAAGATCAGGGCTTGATCCATCACCGTTATTTAGCTCACTGCCCCATCCCAGCTCAGAACCTGGCTATATGCAAATTAGTCTGTCCCTGGCCCAGTGCATCATGGGAACAGGGCAGACCAAACTACCAAGCCAATTCTTCACCAGAAAGACAAGCTTCCAGGGACCGGTTTCTGCCATTTCAGGCGTCGTCGGCCCAGCTTGCTTGAATCCTGATGGAGCAGTGAGCAAGAGACTCATGTCTGAGTATACCCTTCCACGCTTATGGTGGACAAAATGATTCAGAAAAGGGGGTGGTGATGAACAGAGTGTCGGAGTGTTGGATCTAGACCTGATCTCTTGACTGGGTGAGAGTACTCTGCTTAATTCAGAGACTCTGTCCATCACCACCCCTTGTTGTAAATATTTTTGTCCACCCTAAGCGTGGAAGGGTATACTCAGATGTGAGTCCCTTGCTCATTGCACCATCAGGATTCAAGCAAGCCGGGCCGAAGACGGCTGTAATGCCAGAAACCGGTCCCCGGAAGCTTGTTTCCTTCCCAGTGTAAGAATTGGCTTTTGTAGTCTGGTCTGCCCTGTTCCCATGATGCACTGGGCCAGGGACAGACTAATTTGCATACAGCCGGGTTCTGAAACTGGGATGGTGCAATGAGCTAAAAAACGGTGTTGGATTTAGCCCTGATCTCTTGACTGGGTGAGAGTACTCTGCTTAATTCAGAGACTCTGTCCATCACCACCCCTTGTTGTAAATAAAGTTAGAGCTATTGGCATTGTAAATGATAACATTTTTATTTATGTGTTGATTTTGAAAACAAATGGCATTGTCGTTTACAATGCCAATAGCTTAATCTCGCAAATGCGAGACCTATTGCATTTGCACCCGCACACACACAAACTCACTCACACAGCGCCCCCCCCACACACAGGGCCCCCCCCCACACACAGGGCCCCCCCCCCCACACAGGGCCCCCCCCCCCACACACAGCGCCCCCCCCACACACAGCGCCCCCCCCACACACAGCGCCCCCCCCACACACAGCGCCCCCCCACACACAGCGCCCCCCCACACACAGCGCCCCCCCACACACAGCGCCCCCCCACACACAGCGCCCCCCCACACACAGCGCCCCCCCACACACAGCGCCCCCCCACACACAGCGCCCCCCCACACACAGCGCCCCCCCCACACACAGCGCCCCCCCCACACACAGCGCCCCCCCCACACAGCGCCCCCCCACACACAGAGCCCCTCCCACCCCCCCACACAGAGCCCCACAAATGGCAACAACAACCTCGCCATGGGGCACACAATTAACCTTGTACAGTTAAAAAAAAAAAAAAAAAATTAAAAATGAAAAGACGCGCTTCTCGGCTTTGCGCCCGCCAGGAAATCCTTTTCAAATGAGAATCTTGAGGATGGCATGAAAGATATGTTCACCTCGCTGTAAACTTCCATTGTAAGACCGCCCCAGGCATGGCGGCGAGGGTGGGAGGGATTAAACTCGCCGACCTGACCACAACAAAGGAGCCTGGTGTGACTCAGGCAGGTGATCTCAGGCCCAGAGAACCAGGTGGCGAGGCACGTGCGTTTGCATCTCTGAGCTGGGGCAACGTCCCACCGACCCCCGACACTCAAAACCAAAAGGGTGACGATGGCCCCAGGAGGGGGTGGGCACGCGATGCCATACCCACATAGAGACTTATGGGCACGCTCCCCGGTCATTAACACATGCACTTTCATGTGCGTGGTAACATCACAGAGTGGTGGCTCAGTGTCTAATGGAAGTGTGTAGGGGTGCTGGGTTCCCATCAGCTAGTTTCGGATACCTCACCTGGATTATAAAGTAGGTGTCTGAGGTCCCCAATTCCCGATCATCATACCGCCCCCACGCCCAGTGCTCGAAGGACACTCCAAGTGTAATGACCTATCCCATGCTTATACCGACTATCGCGGTATAGTGAAGTGTGAGGGATGAATGACAAAAGTCTTCCCCATATTTTGGCGGTCTCTCCACTTAAAACGCCAAAGGTTGAACAGACCCTGACGTGATGCTGACTGGGCATCCCCAGTCCGGCCAGGACGGACACTTACCTTGGGTTTGTGCAGCCACTTTCTGAACCTGTTCACCATACCCTGCTGTGTCCTGCTCCTGCTGACAGGGCTCTGATCCTGCTGAGCCCGGGCTCTCCCCTTCGGCTGTGCCGGCCCAGAGTTAAATCAGCTGTGAAATATTTCCCTCTTGCCCGTGCCTCTGGTTTCCCTGGGGCTGCCGAGCTGGGACAGCGGGGAAGGGGGCGCCGCTGCGGTATCTCCGGCACTCCAGTGACAGCCACACTCCTGCCACTGCAGCAGAGCAGTTACAGGCGGCTTACAATACTCCGCAGTGAAAGAGGCGATTGACTTCACAGTCAAGTGCACTCAGTCCTTTCTTTAAGCTTACGCTAACGCATAAAATATATTCATAAAATCCGATATCCACGGGCAAGCGTAAATGTTACGTCACAAACATTATTTACATCTTTTTGTTTAAATGCATATTTGCATTTTTTACGTGTTTCAATTTGTTCTGAATTACTGTACTTAAAGCGTTTATTGTTACTAGAGAGTACCGTTTGTGCATCCTCGGAGAGTAGAGCGGCTTCCTGTTGCCATGGAGCCCAGTGAACATACCAATCCATTGCATGTCTGGGGCTGGTAGTTCTTCGATTTCAATGAAGCACTATAATGCTAGGGGCAGTCTTTTGAAGGAAAACTTCAACACCCGCACCCAGACGTGAGACTTCAATGCGTCCACAGATGACCAGTGGAGCGCCACTGCCTTCAAAATTGACTAAAACATCTACGGAGACACGGACAGCGGGAGGGGGGCGGGAACATGCGGCATGACGAAAAAAGGGGCGGGACTTAAAAAAAGACACAAACGCCCCCGAATCGCGTCGTGACGGGGGAAAGTGATTGCCAACCATCTCTTCCAATGGCTAGCCTCCATTTATGGGGCTAGCCAATGGGAGAGAGAGGCGGGACAAAGCCCCATACTAGTTCTCAAAAGATTTCGACTGTGCGAATGCTGCTGCGCAGCAGACGCCAGGCGAAACCTAAAAACTGAGGAAGAGAACCAAAGCGAGATAGGAAACCCCTGGTATTTACTATATTTGGTTACGTATGCACGAACCTTGTTTTTGAAATTTCATGTATATTTGGAATTGTGTTTTACAGCATGTTCTTACCTTGGATGTCCTGACGCTCCAACATTGCAAATCCTGTCTAAGCATAATGAATAATATGAATAATGTTCATAACCTTTGTTTACCTGAAGGCTACAGAAGAACAGTGACTAGGATGATTGGAGAAAAAATATAAACTTAAGATGTTTAGCAATGTAGAAGCCTTTCAGTGATTCATACAATAAATGTGTTTTCTGCTTATCTTCTGATTCAACATGCTTGATTTAACCTTTTTCCGTGTTTGTCTTGTGCATAATGATATGGGTAAGTGTCCGATTACATAAAACATGATACTTACAATAAATTTAAAAGCATGCGTTCTGAACACGTTATTTGTAAACTACTTTTCTTTAAGTTGCAAATGCGGCAAGTAGCCTGGCTACAAAGCTTTCTGACCAACAGAACACAATGTGTCCAATTGGATGCATTTGTGTCACAAACCACGTTACTCGACAAGGGGGTCCCCCAGGGGTCCATTTTAAGTCCTACCTTGTTAAGCATCTGTGGCCCCTCTGGCTACCATTATTAGTCTCAAAATGGCAAGATCTATCTCATATGCGGACGTCACTCAGGTGATAATTCCCATCAAGACTGATCCCACGGCAACCAGAGCTAAGTTTAGGTCCTGTATGTTGAAAACAGCCACATGGATGAGTAAGAACTTACTTCAGCTTAAACTCCAACAAAATGGAGATTCTCTTGTTTGGGAAGGATGGGGAATTATGGTCTGCGGACTGGTGGCCTATACACCTGGGCAAAGCGCCTAGTCCAAACAAGCATTTGCAATGCAATAGGTCTTGCATTCATGCGAGTTTGAGCTATTGGTATTGTAAATGACAATGCCTTTTATTTATGTGTTGGGTAAAAAAAAAAAAAGCATTGCCATTTACAATACTAATAGTTTAAACTCTTGCGAGCAGAATTTCCAGTACTTCGTCTTGGTAGAACATATCTTGCCCTCTCGTCGTATTATTTAACACAAAAGGTGTGGCTGCACCTTTGTAAGAGGCAGACAGCTTTCTTTACTTCTTCGTACACGGTGCCACCCACAGTCAATAAGGCCTGAGTGTGACCGTCCAAACGTTAAGCTCTAATACTTATTAGCCTGGTTTTCTTCCTTTGTTGGCAGTGCATGCTTTTTCAATAACCGGGTTGTCATACGCAGCCTGCGTTCGGTGACTGTATGTGTTCCAGGTAATATCATTATATGATTACAGTGCCAACCCACAAGAACACAGGTACACTTGTGATGCTCAGTGGGTTACTGCACCTGTTCAGTCGTTCTGTCTCAAAGTGTGTTTAAAAACCTGGTTTGGACTCTCAATAGATAATATTCTTAGGTTTCAAATGTGCATACGTAACGTGCCTACTGTGTATTCTGGTAATGTAGTCTCTAAACTTCTTAGACCTGAAGACTGACTTCTGCAACAAATGTACATCATCATCCTGCAAGCTGCCCTACTTGTAAACACAGAAAACTCATTTAAGAAACAACGTGTCTAGCACTGGCAATGTAATTGCACTTTTTTACTTTAACTTTCAAGCAAAAACTGTAATTGTTTTGTGAGGGTTAAAAGCGGAGAAGCCAGACGTATGCGTTCGGGCAGCTCTTTTTCCTGTAGGCACAAAAATCCTACACATTTGTTTTTACGGACCTATTTCACAGTAGGTACTGCTGCACAGGTGAAACTAACCACTTCTGTTGTAAACAAAAGCTAATAAAGGGACTCGTGTGTTACTTTTTTTTTTATTGAAGTGTAATTGGTGCATAAAAAGTGCCACGTTTATATCGAGAAAACAGCAACATCAAAAGCCATACAAATCACAGTACGTTTTAATAAGATGGCTTTTGCTCTTTCTTGGAGTTCCAGTGGGGCACAGATGGGTCCAAAAAGCGCCGAGTGGGGTGAAAAATAGGACGCTAAAAATGGAGCTGTGCAAGTCGCATATAGATGCAATCCCGTCTTTCGTCACAGAGACCACCCTCTATATTACCCTGCCTTCAAATGAGTTCATGGGCGTTCAGCAATGTGAAATATGCCAATATTTTCCCAGAACTCTAAACGATCACGGTTTCTGTGAAATGACAGCGGTGAGGCATATCTGTCATTTCTCCTTAACAGCAGGTCTGCAATGTTTGGATCGCTTCCCTACGAATGCTTTTTTATGGGTTCTTCATAGAAACAAGCACAATTCCACTGTGTGGGTCACTGCGACATTGGGAGGTGCACTTGTGCCCGCTTTAGAGGTCTCTGTGCGGTTTATAGAGCAGGGCTGCAGCTTCCTACAGCCCTGCTTGCACAAGGTCACATATGTTAAAGGCATCCGTGGAAAACCCTTAACATCGCATAGACAATGCAAAGAAGATGTATGATCGGAGCCCTGCCTTAGTTGCTATACCAATGTGTGACATGCACTTGAAAATGATGCTGCACCCACAAGCCCAAATGGTTGCAAATGGCAACTTTTCTGTCACTAGCCTTGTAAAGTGAAAACAGCCTTAACAAAAAATTGCCTTGCCTTTCGAAAACATCATGGCTGTGCCGGGCCGCCGCGCTGCCCGCGACCCGGAAGCGGTTGGGAAGCCGGCCAATGCCAGCGTGGCCCCAACCGGAAGTCCCGCCCCATCGCGCCGAGAGACAGACAGAGCTGCCCGAGGAGCCACGAAGGCTCCGCATTGAGTCCCGGTCCCGAGATGGGGGACCGGGTGAAGAGCGGCCGGCCGCATGGGGAAGGCGGGGCTCTCATGTGGTGAGAGCCCCGCAAAGCGCTACCGCCACCCGGGAGAAGGAGCCGCCGCCGTGCACAGCCAGAACAGGAAAGTTGAGTGAGAGGAGGGGTGAGTGGGGGTGGGGTGTACGCGTGTGTGTGTGTGTCTGTTTGAGTGTGTTTGTGCGTGCGTCTGTCTGTCTGTGTGCGCGTGTGTATGTTTAAGGGGGGTGCGTGTGTGTATATGCAGTGTGTGGATGCCTTTGTTTGTGCGCATGCGTGAGTGACGACGTGCGCGCTCACGAGGTACAATCTCCAGCAGGAGACGCTCG
This sequence comes from Lissotriton helveticus, assembly GCF_964261635.1. Lineage (NCBI taxonomy): Eukaryota > Metazoa > Chordata > Amphibia > Caudata > Salamandridae > Lissotriton > Lissotriton helveticus. The sequence continues at coordinate 339,613,255 of NC_136065.1, read as the reverse complement.
TGACAGTCTGCTGTGCTGTCCACATTCCCCGGAATCCCTGGAAAGTGGCGACATAAGTAGTCTCCCTAGACAGCAAAAAGCTTTGCTTTTTGCTTTCGTCTAGGCGAGACCTAAAAAGCAGGCAAGGAATTTGGGAATTATGATTGACAAACTCTATGGAGGACCATGTGAAGACTGTTTCGGTCACATGCTTTAGAATAATACGGATGTTGAGAGTTTTCCGTTGATTCCCCCTTGCGGCCAGAAAGACCCTAATATGGGCCCTGCTAGTCAGTAGACTAGATCACGGTAATTCTCTATTAGTTGGAATGAGGTGGATTTATCATCAAAGCTGCAAGTAGTTCAAAATACAGCAGCGCAGCTGGCCCTCAAACCGGTACGCACCTGGTCATTACCTCTCTTGCGACAATTGCACTGGCTGCCCATCAAGAAGAGAGCAGTTTTTAAGCTATTGTCTATAGTGTTTAAAGCATTTGAAAGGGACAGGCCTGGCGTACCCAAGGAAGAAGTTAAATCATTATGTACCCGTGCGCCAACTGAGATCGAGCTTCCGGAAACTGCGCTGTCCTGTGAAAATCATTAAAACTAATGTGTGGGCGAGGACTCTATCATCTTGCCCCCTTCCACTGGAACAGACTACCAGACTAGATCCGAGCCTGCACTACCCTGGTTCAGTTTAAGAAACCGCTTTTAAAACATTGATGTTGTAACTGTCAGTCACCGGGAGATCCCTATGTCCAAATAATAAAATTAAATAATTGTAACATTCATACATAATGAGAGAGTGCCACTCGCAGGATTCAGCAGTACCTAGTTTAACAGACCGTGTCTTGAAAGTTGGGAACCTTAAACCAAAATAGCCTGGACCGTGAAGCATGGGACTCATTTCTTTCTGCACGTGCAAATGAATTTTGTGCAGGTTGGCTGGGAAACAACATATTTGGTTAGAGTAAGTTCATCCGTGTTTACATTGATAACTACTTACTTTTTGGGGCGAGGGGGAATCCTTGCACAGTTTTCTTGGTCTAACAATGAAACCATGTTGACTCGGGACATATGTTAATCAGTCCTCTTTAATATTCACTCCAAAGTATTTACTCTGTACTCAGTTGGTCTGTGTAGACACTAGATTTGCCCGAAGATTGTGTTTTGAAGAAACAAAAATGAAAGCTCCCCCAGGCACGATTGTTAGACGTGTTTGTCTGTCCCTCTAGACTGCTGCCTGAAGTAGTTTCGTTCTTGAAGGGTGGATTAACAATAACATTTTTTGTTTTTAAATTGACTTTGCCCTGTGACCAGTCCGATATGTTAATGGTGTTTGTTTGCTGTTGCATGTCGCCCTCCTTAACAAATAACCAGATTGGTGCTGTTGTCGTGTTTGATGAAATACTTTAAAAAAAAAAAAAAAAAAAATGCATGAAGAAAATCTTACACAGACCAAATGCTAATCAATATTTTTAATGGGTCTGAGCACCTGGATGCAATTCTTCTCTGTAAAAAGTAGTGGCTACAGCTGTAGACTTTAATAAAAGGCTTAAAAACAAGTTATTTCATTCTGTCTACAAAAATCACACCACAGCCCAATATAAAAACAAAATCTAAATATCGATGAACAAAAATCTACAATGTGTTCATTTTTTCTTTATTTTGGCACAAGAATAGAGTGGTCTTTCTCAACATCCTAAAATGCACTTTATTGAAAGCCCCCCAACTAGCCTTTACAATTGTAAATGGAAATACTAGAGCAAAGCTTGAGCCCGTGTGTTGTTCAAGAAAGTTGGGTTTTTAAGATGTATGATCACATCGAGCATCAGCTTACACTGTTCATGTTTTATAAAGGCTAGAAGGTGGCTTCTGTTATTGGCATCCTAAACGGCCCAGGAATAAGTAGAGCCGAAAGCAAGCGTCTGGATGTTTAAATACATGGCCTTCGTTTTGTTTTGGTTTCCTCTTATCCTGCAAGTCAAAGGTTAAGCCGTGCATCGGGCGAGTTTCAGGTTGTAGATGCCCCTTTGACTTTTTTTAGGTTTCGCCCTGGCCGTTGCAACTGCGTAGCAGTTGCTCCGCCCAGGGCGAAATCTCATGATCCTACATATGGGGCTTTGGTTCCGCCTCTGTCTTCCATTGGCTAGCTCCATAAATGGAGGCTAGCCATTGGAAGACTTCAGCGTCAATCACGCTTTCTCCGTGAAAACGCGATTCGGGGGCGTTTCTCGGTCTTTTTTTAAGTCCCGCCCCTTTGTCCTGGGCTGCGCTGTGATTGGCTGCTGGCCCGGGACACCCCCGTGACGTCATTCCCCGGGCCGCGCTGTGATTGGCTGCCGGCCCGGGACCTGACTTGTTTCTCTTTGCTGCCTCGCTTCCCTCCATCCTAATTGCTTTTGCCAACTGCTTTCTGTTATGTGCCATGCAGTGGGTTTTGCTAGTAAGTGAATGTTATTGCACGGGCTTTGATGTATAGCATGGGCCACTTGTACAAAATGTCCTTGATCACTAATGTGCGAACCGCCTCGTTAGACCGGGGCGGAGCTGGCCTGGTTAGATCCGGCCGCTCGTCGCCTCCGTCCTTCAGACATATATATCTGTTAAATGCATGTTGCTCTCACTGCTAAATCTACAAAGGCGTCGACTATCTCGGGGAGCTAATTAGCGAGGCGGATAAACAGCCACTCCGCACCCGGCCTGGCAGATTTCAAATCCGAAGTCACAGCTACCACGGGCCTGCTAAACTCGTTCAATTTGCGATAATTGCCGGCATGTTTGTTTTTCTGGAGAAACATCAACAAGGTTCTTAGCGTCACTAAGAGAAAGCCGTTCAGAAATGGGTTTGATGTGTTTGTGCCTTCTGGGCCCTCACGGCTGCTGTAATATTTCTGTCTGTAATTGGGCCATGACCTGATAGGCGGCGCGCGCTGTTCCCATCAGAGAGAAGGCGTGGCCGGGCTTGACTTCACGTGCAATCTTGTGTACTTGTTTCCTTTACCTTCAGTAAAAAGTAACCGCTTTCTATATATTTCTAATAGGGCTTATATTGCAGTATAAATGACTCAGCTGGGCTTTTCCATGCACCCTCTCTTCTGTACTCTGCCCTTCAGTGGCAATATCCTGGAGTCATTAGTAAGATAGAAGGCTAAAAGCGAGAATGTTCCTGTTCACACTCCACAGCAAAGTTTCTGTCTTTACTTCTCATATCCATTCCTCATGTTTTTTTCCTTGTTCTAGTTTCTGTGAGACCTAGCGCCCAGTGGCTGCATTGCATCCACGTTACCCCGGCGTGTTCAGATCCGCGCCCCCGCCCCCACACGCCCCCTCCCCTTATTTCTTTGTCGACCATTATACACTGGCCGTACATGCTATTATTAGGCCATGAGTGAGTGGTTGGTCAGCCAGACCGGAGTAGCACAGAACGTAGAGCAGGGCGGATCAAAACTTACATTGACTGGGTTCGAGTCCCTTCATCCCCCAGTGCTTTTAAGTAACACAAAGAAAACCCTTCTTATATCAAAACTCTCAGGACAGTTGTTTTCTACAGTGAAATGTTTTGGATACATTTCTTCTGTATCGATTTTTGGATAAAGATTAGGCATTAGGCGTATATTTATTATATTGATTGTTTAACCTTGTCTGACCCGCATAACTGACCGTATTTGCTGTGAAATAGGCCATGAAAAATGTTCATTCACGACTGCTTAATGCACCCATTGGTAGGGTTCAAGTCCCTCCATCCCCTTAATGTCAACCCCAAACAATTCCAGTTTTTCCAATGTCGCAATATTTTGGATAGTGGCTTGTTTTGTGGAATTTGCTGGATATTTTTTCTGCATTTGTCTCTGGATTTAGAATAGGATTTACCTGTAGAATAACAGGTCATGATCCTTAAATGTCAGAAATCCGGTAGCACAACGAATTGAGTAGGGGTTAACAGTCTTACACGTATATACACCTGTAAAGTTCGAGTTCATTCATTTTTGTGTTTTGGCAAGAGTAGTTTAATTTGTAAATTTAATGGTTTTAGAAAGGGTCGAGTGTTTCAAAAACTATATTGAGTGTTTTATGGTAACTCCGAAGTGACAGACAATTTACATATTGGGATCGGTTGATGCTTAGAAATGGACGTGCCATTATAACGTTGGGGATCACAACATGGATGCCGGGGTCGGTAGTCTAGTTTACACCTCTTCACTGTGCTTCACTGATAGCACAGCTGATTCAAGTTGTTCAATTTACGTGGCTATTTAAACTAGAGTGTGGTTGGTTAGGAATTTTCCTGTAACTCTGGACGTGACACGAGTCTTCAATATGACAGCGTGAAGAGGTATTGTTAAATTGGGACATGCTTGGGCGTTTTTACTCTGCACGATGGGCACCTTAAATGTTAGTGTTTTTTACGGACACGAATCTCGACTATGTCCGTGTGAAGAGTAATTGTTATACTAGGACGTACTTAGGCGCTTTCACTCTGCGAGATGGGCACTTTAAATGCTAGTGGTTTACCTCTGCCTCAATTGGGCTGCCTGGTGCTCTAGGATTGAGCACCGTTAAAATAAGTTTGAGTAAATTGATTTTAATATGGCGCACGTTTCTACATCATTACTTACGTATGTATAGTTAGTAAGATGAACTGGGGGCCATATTATCATGAAAGGGCGATACATTATCGCCGCTTTTATCGGCCGGAAACTGCCGCTAAAGCGGCGATAATGTGCTTGATAATATGCCCTTGTGAATTCCCATAGCAGCCCAGGTTCTGGTGTTAACCTGGGCTGCTATGGGAATTCTCAAGGGCATATTATCGGGCCCATTATCGCCGCTTTAGCGGCCGTTTTCTGCCGATAAAAGCGGGGATAATGTATCGCCCTTTCTTGAACATATAGCCCTGAGTTTCCCCGGCTGTTATTTCAAAACATCAATGGCGCAGTGTCTACAATATTACTCTTCTGTAGACAGACTTGTTAAATTGCAGGGCATGTTTGGGGTTAGACTCTGCATATTATTTGTGACCAGTAACCCGAAACGGGGGGGTGGACTAGTTTGGTTAGTCTTTGTTTATAACAGAATGTTCTAAGCTTAAATTGTTTTTTGTTCTCTGTATAACTGGGGGTATTCACTTTGACCACAGGCTGGCGATTGAGGGCGCTATACACCTATGTCCCTGAACGGGATTAGTCATTCTGGATTATCACACATTGGATAATACTTTTTCAGGTACATTGTGATGTTTATTTTTCTGATTTCTTTCTGGACAAGATTCAGAGCAAGCCTGATTGTTTTTCGTAATTTGTACACAAACCCTTATCGGCTTTGTGCCCTGCTTCTTTTAGACTCTACGACCGAAACTTAAAACTTTTATTAAAAAAGGTGCCGACCGAATTGAGCCATCTTTCTCTGGACACCTTTTTCGACGGGGTGACACAGTTTACTTGGTGGGTAATAAACTGTCTGGAGATACGATCCAGGAGTGGTACCTTTCTTTGACTGAGCTAAGATCGAGTGGCTGTGCCCTTATTGTGGTTGGATTTATTTTTGTCGCATTGTTGGATTAGTGTTACTTCATTTTCCTTTCTGTTCCTGCATTTGGTCTTTCTTCCTTATTTTATTTTTATAGCAATATAGTCTCCTCCCCTTTTTTTTCCCCCCTCTTGTGTATATTTTGCCTGGACCTTTGGAATACAAGAGTTAGTTTTCATTCTACTTTTGCGACGTCCCGGTTGCCGCGTTGCGTCAGGCCGCTTCACCCCTGATGACCGGTCACAATGTCCTCCTTGACGTGGGGGGCCAGCTTTGGTAGTTGCCGCCTCCGGGAGCAGTGGGTGACTTGCGCAACTCTATCGTGCGACCTCCGGCGCCCGGCCGTGCCCGGCTGCGCCGGCAGAAAGCTGCAGTTGTGCAGGGCCTCCTCGGGCACCAGTGGTCTCCCCCCGCGGCTATACTGCGCCGTCGCCTGTGTCACCTCTGCCGCGGGTGCAGCGATCTATCTCCGCATTGCGGGCCGCGGCCGATCCAGCGCGCCCTCAGTCTCCGGCCTCCACCCTCCCACAGCCTGCACAGCGATTCTAGAGCTAAAAAATACCTGTCCTTAATCTGTAAGAGCCTTATAGAAGCGTTCACCTCCTTCCTTACAGACATATACCGGAGTTGCAGAGCTTACCCCTTACAATGCCAATAGCTCAATTTTAGCATAGGCGAAACCGTTGCATTGTAAATGCTTGTTTGTATTCCCTTAACTTTAATATTTACTGTAATTTGTTGGGTCTCGCCTGAGACAGCGCATGCCCTGTCTCTTCGAGGCATTTAGTAAGTCTCTTTTAAAAGTGCTACCAGATGCTTTTGCTGGCCTCCAGCTTGCGTTCACGAGCCCCTGCACAGCTGCCATCTGTTTTTATTGCTGTAATCAGGCTCCTCTGCTTGCACTACCCCCTCCCTTTTCCCCCTCCCTCCTGGTCCGCTTCATTTGTGTCTTCTATCCCTGTGAAAAATGCTCATCTGCTTGCACTCCCCCACTCCCTTCTCCCCCTCCCTTCTCCCCCAGTTTTATTTGTCTTCTATTGCTGTGAATGCTCCTCTGCTCGCACTCCCCCCTCCATCGGTTTCATTTGTGTGCTGTGAATGCTCCTGTTACCACCAGGCACACACACCACCAGCCGTCAGTGCATGCTTCCACCAGGCACACACACCACCAGCCGTCAGTGCACGCTTCCACCAGGCACACACACCGCCAGCCGTCGGTGCACGCTTCCACCAGGCACACACACCGCCAGCCGTCGGTGCACGCTTCCACCAGGCACACACACCGCCAGCCGTTGGTGCACGCTTCTACCAGGCACACACACCGCCAGCCGTCGGTGCACGCTTCTACCAGGCACACACACCGCCAGCTGTCGGTACATGCTTCTTCCAGGCACACACACACCACCAGCTGCCAGTGCACGCGCCCACCAGGGGCACGCACCACCACCACCAGCTGCTGGTGCACGCGCCCACCAGGGGCACGCACCACCAGCTGCCGGTGCACGCATCCACCAGGGGCTCGCACCACCAGCCGGTGCACGCGTCCACCAGCCGCCGGTGCACGCGTCCACCAGGGGCACGCGTCCACCAGCCGCCGGTGCACGCGTCCACCAGGGGCACGCATCCACCAGCCGCCGGTGCACGCATCCACCAGCCGCCGGTGCACGCATCCACCAGGCACCCACACCACCAGACATCCGTGCAGCAGGCAGGCTCTTCTCAGTTTTTGTAAATGTGTTCGATGCCTTGGAGGGAGTGGGTCGAGTTTCCTTAAACCATGCTGAGTATGCAGGTGCAGTGCATGAACTCCTGTGTGAGTGAGTCATGCTGCCTGGGGCTCACTCACTCCACACTTGTAAATTGCATGCGCACAGCTAGGCAGCCCTGACACACCTGGGAATGACTGATTCGTACAACCAGAATGGAAACAACATTCAAAGCAATGAAAACAAGTTCTTTTGATGCGAAGAGCTGTTAACAAAAACTGTCGGGTATTGTAGATCTGGCAACTTAAACAAAACGGCAACAAAAAACAAACTAGCATTGGCATAGCCAATAGGTCTCGCTTTTTGGACCCTATAAGTATTTAGTTATGTAGCAGAATATCCTTGGTGCAACACCAACTGTTGTATGGCTAAACATTTATAAGGTCCCAAATGCGAGACCTATTGGGCTCTGCCAATGCTTGTTCCTTTTGTCACTTTGAAAGGAACCGAAACAAAAACTGCAACTACCGCGTGCATCTATCTAGTACGTTGGAATGAACTCCCAGCAGCAAGTGACGGCTATGCATGTCATAGATGGGATTTGTATTGGAGGACAGATTAAAGCAGCTTGTGTTAATCTGCTGACCTGCTGTGCAACCTATACTGTCACCTTGGGCCGAGATGGCATAGACTAGCAAGGTGGTACATCTGTGCAGTCAGGTTAAAAAATGCGTTCTAATTCATTGTGTGGATATTTTTATTTGCTTCGATGTGCAGTCGGTGCTCTCTGAGGTTCTGTTGTTCTAATCCTTTGTACACATTGAGCACTATACTGCTGCTGTTTGATTTTTGAGTGCTGTCATTAGGTTACAAAGAAGGAGCACCCTTCTGAGAGTCCTACCCAGCCACTCCCTTTAACTGCACCACCGTGGTGTGAATGAGAAGGATTCAGTAACTAAAACTGGAAAAGAAAAAGGGTTTGACTATTACACTCGAGTGCTGTGAAAAGGATTGAAAACCAGTTGCTGCACAAAATATGTAAACTAGGTTTGGCAAAGCAAATTATCGCCTATGCTAAAGCCATTTGCCTTGCCTATGTTTTAGCCATCTTTGCCAGCATGGCTGCTGTTCAGCCTGGTTCAAAGTTAGGGTGGAGTGTCTTAGAGTGGAGTCTTATGGAGCTGTGTAGAGTTGAATGAAGTTGTGGCATAGATACCTAGAGTGAATTGGCGCAAAGTACAGTGGTGCAGAGTAGATTTACGTAGAGTGCAGTGGTTTTGAATAAAGTGGTGAGTGCAGTGGCATATAGAGTGGTTCAAAGTAGATTGCAGTAGTGTTGCATGCTTCAGTGATAAGTTCAGTGACAGGAATTAAAGTCTTGCAGAGTAAAGTGCAGTGGCGTGGAGTGGTGCAACAAACGCAACAAGATGATGGATGGAGTGCTGAAACTTTACAACCACTCACCCCCAGTTCACAGATTTTGGTGTAATCCATCTCTTTTGCTCACTACGCCACCCCAGTTTGGACCTAGTCGTATGCAAATCAGTCTTGACCCTGTTCCTCATGGGAACAGTCAAGCCTGAACTGGCAGGCCAGGTCTTCCCTAGACTGGAAAGCAGCATCCTGGGACTGGTTTCGGCGCATCACCCCTCATCAGCCAGGCTAGCTTGACTCCAGTGGCACAGCGAGCAAGGAACCTAAATCCAGGCATACCCATGGCCACTTAGGGAAAACATCGGAAACGCAACAAGATGCGGTGATTAAACCTTTCGATCCACTGGCCCCCAGTGACCGATCTGGGTTTAATCCATTGTTTTGGTCACTATGCCACCCCCCTTTGGACCCAGCCATATGCAAATCCCTCTTCCTCGGGGGAACAGTCCGGCCTGAACTGGCAGGCCATGTCCTCCCTGTGTGGAGTGCCGAGGAGTGATGCAGAATGTAGTGGCATAGCGCTTTAGAGTGGTGGTGTGGTATTGAGTGGTGCAATGGGGGGAGTAGAGGTGCAGTGGGGGATTAGAGGGGTGTGGGGGTAGAGGCCTAGAGTGGTGCAGAGTAGAGGCCTAGAGTGGTGCAGAGTAGAGGCCTAGTGTGGTACAGAGTAGAGGACTGTAAAGGTGTGGAGTGAACTATGCATGGTGTGGTAGCGTACTGCCACTACAGACAACATATCTTCTGTTGAAATGACCATTAGGTTTGCACAGGCATACAGTTTACTGATGAGAGTGCAGCACAACCGATGTATGGAAATGTCATCACCTAGTGTTTTGATTGGTTTTGCTCGTGTTAAAATGTTTCCACCAAACATCAGAATTACCTGTAGATTGATCCAAGAAATGATTGACATTGTCTAAAAAAAAAAGTCAGAAGGTTCCTGAGCCGAAGAAGCCATGAAGCAAAATGTAAAATTGATTAAAAAGAAAATTCTAAACGTTGAAGGTATTTGAAATAGACTAAAATGAAGTTGGTATCCTTAGCGTGATTTGTGGGAGCAGTGCAAGTATAGCAAGAATAATCTAATTTGGAAGATTTATGACATCCATTGATGTGCTGGTATGCACCTGTGAGGAGTGTCAACATTAGGAGCAAAATAGTGACATTCGAGAGTCAAGGATATTTCTTCGTCTTTCAGAAATTAAACCAATTTAGAAACGTTTCAACCTTCTCTTAGTTTTTATTTTTGTATATTTTGTGCGTGTGAATTAAATACAAGTTCATAATTTGTATTTGTTTAATGTATACTTGTCTGTATTGTTTTGAGGCTCAAATGGAGATTGCTTAGGTTGTGGTCCATGGCTTCAGTAGTGATTCAGGTAAATACAAATGTTAAGAACACTTGCCTCAGAATATGTATAGAATACCACAATATGTCTAGAATACCACAAATTTGGATTTGGGAATTTTTGTGAACTATTCAATGTTGCCACTGTAGCTAGTATAATGCTTGTTTAAGGATTTGCATCATGGTGGTGAGAATTCAGGCATCCGAGATTCTATGCCCTGATTTTCCAGTTAACTGTCTGAAAGCGATGAGATTGCCAGCTTCTAATTTATCTGTTATCTGAATTAAATCCGGTCTACTGTTATGCAACAGCCGGCTCCAGGGGAACGTCGCAATTGGTAGACGTTTCTGTAAGTGATGCCTATTGTATTCTAGGATTTGTACAGTGCTCACTTTCCCTGTGAGGGTCTCTGAATCGCTTACCCAGTTGGTGCATTAAGCCACTGTGTAGGTGTGTGCTTTTAGCAGGGTGTTTTTGTGTTGAGCCTATGTGGAAAGTGTTTTCATGTTGTATGTCATGATGATCGTGGTGCACTTATTGTATTCTGGGAGTCGGTGGTGTGATGTGTGGAGGTAAGTGGGCGATATAGAGGCAAATTATTATTGTGATGGGGCAAACATTTAGGTAGAGTCCCAGTACCATAAGGCAGCGGCTTGCAGTGTGCACGTACACCACGGGAGTGGGGGGAGGTGTCAAGAAGACCAAATTATCCAACTGGCAGCATGTGCTAGGCAGAGAGTGTTGAAAGAATAATGCTAGACATTAATGGGGGAATTGGGAGGGTCTCTTAAACATTGTTTGCATCAGATGAGGGAAACACTTTACGATGGGCAGCAATCAACTCTAAAATCCAAGGTTTTAGTGGCTTACTTCGTGTTTTTTGGTCGGCAAGTTTAGTCTTTTCTTTTGCAGAAGAAACCCTTGCATGCATTGCCATAGTCTGTGATGAAATCGGAGGGCAATGGATGTCCAGGGTGGTGGTGGTGATGGGGCATGTGTGGGGCAGGGGAGAGCCCCATTAGTTCATGCACATGATTGGTGGGATGAATAGATAGTGTAGCAGAAGCTTAGAAATTTGCAGGCAAGTGATTGCTAGTTAGTGAGAAGGAAGGGAATATGGGCTATGGGTTGAGATTGGTGCAAACTTACAAATGGATAGTAAAATAAGCCACAGAGCGTGCAGCTTTATGTAGGATTCAAATACAGGCAATTTGGAATAGCAGTTGAAACGGAATTAAGGCATTGAAGCATTGTAGGTATTCATAAATCAAGTCCTTTTTAGGTCTCGTGACCTACAATGCGCGCAAGCGCATTGAGGGAGCGAGAATTCAAGTAGCCAAAATCCTCGTCAAACAAAGGGCTTTCTGCTGCGGTTTTCTTGAAGTTCACGTGAACCACGTGACCAAACAAGCACGCGCATCAGCCTCCCTCCCTCCTATTGGCCGTACTTTCAGTTTCCCGGCCGCTCATCTTCGCAGCACATCAAAGGGCTTCGCCCAGCGTGCGCTCTGCGGCTTCTCGGCTTCTCCTCCCCTAATTATTCTTGGATGGCCGGCCTGCCGTACTTTCAGCTCCAGCACCTCCCCTCTCTCCCCGCACACAGCCTTCCTTGGATTTCTCCTCCCCCTCCCCAGCCAGCTTCCCCCAGGCCGTGTTCCCTCCCCTGCTACCCCATCCTCACTCATCCCTCGCACCCCCTCCTTCAGGCCCCCACCATTTGCTTTTGCTTGTTTTTATTTATACGTGCGTGCGTTCCCCCACCACTCGTGTTGTTCTCTCCCTTGTTATAGGTATTTTATTTTGTGCTGATTTAACCATCTTTTTGCTTTAACTCTAAACTTTGCAACTCTGAATGTTCATGTGTTCATCTTGCTGCAAAATGTACATTTCAGTGAGTAATTGCGAGGAAACGAAAAAGTTTAATACTGCTCAGTCGGATCCCGCCTTTGGTATTCAGAACAGTCCTAGCATATCACTGGCATGTGAGGCAGGCTTGGCACCAGGCGGTTAAACTGAGCATCGGATAATGAGGTGCCCTTTGCAGCCATTCTGCTGCTATCAAGCACCCATCCTGCCCTTCTTTGTCGCCATTTCCGCGATGACAAAGGCCGGTGTGGGCTGTGCCTGTCCAGAACATTCTTGTGTTGCATCCCTTGCCGTTAAAAATTTAAACCGGGTTCGCATTACAAAGCCAAAGAACTCGCCTCACAACTTTTAAAGGTCAAGAATAAAAACTAGCTTTCAGCCTACCTTCAGGGCCAATGTTAACTTTGAGATAATAAGAAGGCAAATAGTATTTTAAACGCATATGCTAAACAAATGCATATTTTTGTCGGCCTCTCTGCATTAACAGGTACGTGTTGGTGATTTTCACTTTGTCTCCGTGCGTGCGTTTCCCCCACCACTCGTGGTGTTCTCTCCCTTGTTATAGGTATTTTATTTTAGTGCTGATTTAACCATCTTTTTGCTTTAACTCTAAACTTTGTGCAACTCTGAATGTTCATGTGTAAAAAAGTATTGGCATTGTAAATGACAAAACTATTAGTTTCGCGATTTTCAAAACCAACACATAAATATAACGTGTGTCATTTACAAAACCAATAGCTCCAACTTTCCTACTGCGAGACCTATTGGCAACGCCAGTGCTTGTTATTTTGTGCTGGGATTATGTAATCTATTGTGAGGAAGTTTTTATTCCATCCAGTGTTGAGTAGTTAAACGTAGAAAAAAGACTTTGCATGTTTGATAGTACATATATTTTAATTGTACCGGAAATAGGTACAAGGAATCTCTGGCAGCAGATAGGATAGAGGTCTTGCATGAGATCTTTACAAGTTGTCCAGAGCTGCGGATTGCGGTCAGAGCCGCTTTATTCTGGTGTGTTCTATTTGTAAAAGGTGTGCCAGGCAATCCATGATGGTAAAGTTGTAAATAGCCAGCTCTTAACCATTATTCAAAAATTCAGATGGTAATCAGTGGCCCTTATTGTATTTTTTGTTGGGAGTGAATTACATAATTTGGCAGCATGTGCGGAGAAAGTAGTGCTTTCATTTCTGTTTTTGTAAGGCGAATTGTTTAATCATAGTGCTAATCTGGAAAGTAAATTCTTAGCTTGTCATGTGTGTTTATTAGTTTAAATGAATACATTTTTATAGAAGAGTAGATTATTATTTGGGGTGGATGTGAAACCTTTCAATGCAGAAATGTCCCAATCTTTCAGATTGTCTGCTTTCTTTAATAAAACTCTTAGAGCAGTCGTGGGTGGCTGTGGCACAGAGCAAACGGGCTTAATCGAAGGAACAAGTGTAAAACATTTAGAAGTACCAAAACAGGCCAACTGAAACAATAAAAATCAGACCCCCAATTAATAAAACTAGACTTTTTTTAATCTTTAAATGGATACTGAAATGACATCTCAGTTTATCCAAGATATTTTCCAAAGGTAAGTAAATTCATTTAAGTACAATAACTCATAATTGACTCTGTGGGTTTTGAGCCAATGGATCAGACTAACTACCAATGTTCTTATGGAATAACCACAACTGGTTGGGTGCCTGTCCAGGGAGACTGTTACCTGTCTGGTCTATGTCAGGATCTCCAGTGCACTTCATCTTTGCCATGGTCCTGCAAAGAAGTAGTCTTGATGCTTGAGGTACAGGATGTTGAAGAGATGCAGTGTGTTGTTGGAGCTACTTTGGCACACATCAGTGTCGGGGGTCCTCTCTGGCCTCAGGTCTTGAGCTCCCACAAGCAGCAGTGGAGTCTCGTGTAGTTCAAGGCGCAAGTGGTCTTCAGGTTACAGCTGTCCCAGCGTTGATTACAGATGAGCATAGACCAAAGGTCAAAGTGGCCATGGTCCCCTAACAGACTTGGCAACACCTTGTGGGGGCAATACTCTGCCCCCCCCCCCCAACACTCTAACCCCCCCCCCTCCCCCCCCCCCCAGCAGGCATTTAACGTTTGTTAAGCTGGGCTCTCGAAGGTTGCGGGTTTCCTTCAGTTTTGGTGGTCCTGAAGATTAATGGTAGGGGGGGGGGGGGTTTACCTGTTATTTTGGGTGGCAACTGCTGCAGACAGTCAAGAAGTGCTACCAGAGGCCTGAGCAACAAAGTCGCGACTTTCTTAAGTTACCAGTGCTTTAAAAGTTTATTTCAGAAAATTTTCACAGTCCGAGCATGTCTAGCACACGGGAAACCTGCATTTTTTTAAAATACTTACCAGCCTTCCCTGTGGGCTACCAAGGACTTACTAATGGGTGACTAATCATATTAAAAAGGGAGGTTTGGACTTGGCAACAGGTTTAATTTGTCCATGTTGATTTGGCAGTTTCGAAAATGCCTGCCTAGGCTGCAATAGTAGATCTAGGTCCATGTTTTCAGCCATTGTAGGGTTGGAGCAATTAATTTCTGTAGTGTAATAGTGACCGTTAACATACTAGTCTTGTGTACCTCTTACCCCGTATACTGGAATCTTGTAGACCGTTAAGCCAGGTGAGGTTTGGACAGATGTACAAAACTTGGACGGGCCCGGGCATATGCAGTGGGACCTGTACATCGCGGCAAAGTGTACCACAAAGTCAAAACCAGGAGCCTCAGTTCAAACTCTTGAGAGGGGGGAGATCATACATAGAGGCACTTTCGTATAATTCCCACGACTGATAACTAGAGGAGTCTTCATGGCATGGGAGATGTTTGTGTCTTTAGATGTAAAAGTAATCTTGTAGCGGAGTTCTGAAGTCTCTGGAGTAGTGTAATGGCAAATGGAGGAATCCTGTAATACAGACAATTTGAATAATCCACTTTCTAGGGGATGATGTTGCTTGAACCTTTTTGTGTCAATCCAAGATGGGGTGGATAAAGACTTTATAGATTGGCAGCCTGACTTGGTTAGTTTGTTACTTTAAAATCTGGGAACGGACATGACTCAATGAACTTCTAACGTCTTAAATATTTTTGTCGGTGGATTTAGATCATCTGGTCAGTGTTAATGGATCATAGCTTTTCCACTCAACACAAATATATATATATTTTTTCAATACACATAATTAGATCCATGTCATCCATTGTTTTTACGGCTTTGACAGTTTACGATTAGAATTGTGTGGATAGGCCTATCTTCTGTGAAAGGAAAGATCCTAAAACGCAATAAGGTAACCTCCAGGATTTTGACTTTCAAATTGACCCTTTCTGGCTAGTGGATTACTATGGTATTTGGACACAGGCTGTGCTGGCATCCAGGGAAACCTACAAAACCCAGATATTTCTGAAACTAGACACCCAGGATAGGCCATGGTGGTGTATTTTGTCTATCCCACATGCAAAAAACAATTGATGGACAGAATGCAGAACAGTCATGCATTTACCCCAGTACAGAGATCTGGGCCTAAATCCATCGTTTTTTGCTCACCATGCCATTCCAGTTTGGACCCAGCCATATGCAAATCAGTCCATACTCTGCGCCCAATGGGAACAGTCCTGCCCGAACTGCCAAGCCAGATCCTCCCTGGACTGGAACCAAGCATCCTAGGCCCAGTTTCGGGCTTTCATCTCATCAGCCAGGATAGCTTGACTCCAGTGGTGGGTGGCGTAGTGGGCAAAAAAAGATGTATTTAACCCAGATCTCTTAACTGGGGGAGATTGTTTGAATTATTCAGCATCCTGTCCATCATTTGTTGCAGTTAAACTTTTCGTCTTATGTGGGATGGGGATGCCCAGACGTGGCTTCCTTACTCAATGTGCCACTGGATTCAAGCTAGCCTGGCTGTAGAAGGGTGACATACCCTGAAACCGGTCCCAGGATGCTTGTTTCCGGTCCAGGGAGGACCTGGTTTGGCATTTCGGTCTGGACTGTTCCCATGAGACATAGGACCCAGACTGATTTGCATATGGCTGGGTCCAAACCAGGGTGGCGTAGTGGGAAAAAAGAAAATGGATTTAACCCAGATCTCTTGACTGGGGGAGAATGTTTGAATCATTCAGCATTCTGTCCATCATTTGTTGCAGTGACACTGTGTCAATCCCACTCCACCTTCATTCCCAAAATGCTCTGCAATGGTCCGAAATTGACTAAAATACCCTTTCCTCACATTGCTTTGAAGGAAAGTTCTGAAACCTATGGTGGTCCACAAATTTCCGACTACTCGGCGTTGCCACATTTCTCCGGATGAGAAACCGTACGCCACTTGTGTGTCTAGGCCTGTTACCTGAGGTAAGAGCCGACCCAACCAGTGACCATGCAATAACCACATTGATAAGATATTGAGTTAATACCATCCGGATTTATCCTTTGTCCAATTATCGCTCTACAGTTGACGCTGTGCCTGACAATGTGATGGGTGAGGGTACTTGTGAGAAGTGTTAGTTATATAGAAAATTCTGTTGCTAATGTAACCGTTTCAATTCTATAAAGAACACTAAGGTGAGGATTAGGCGGTCTCTTGCCACTTTATTTTCAGTCCAGAATTCTTTACATGTTAATAACATGGCAATAATATCTGTCCCAGAAACCCAAGGAGAATAATGAAGCTCAGGTGCATCCAATCACAGAAGAGACTTCCCCCTAGTCTGGTCTCCTTTCATGGCCCCTATTTCTTTATGCGACACGTTGCCGTTCCATTTCTCCCATGTGTTCTTTTTTGGAGGTATAATTTCCTGTAACTGGAGTAAAAAAATTAACTGGAAGTTAATCTATGTGACGTAATATTTCAGGCCCACTATGCAAAACGTACTTTAATGGTTCCTTCCATCATGCGTAAACTTAGCGAACAGAAACAATACAGTAGTGCAGAGAAATTATTTACCATGTACACTGTCTGATCAGATTGTCATCTAAACCAGCTTTACTTGCATGGAATGGGATATTATCGATTCCTGATCAGATGGGGCGGAGAATCCTTCCCTTTGTGTTTTTAATATGAAACTTTCTATTGCGATATCTAGGAATTTTTTCATTCTATGTTCGGATCTGAGGTGAGGATTACGCTCGTTCAAAGCTCATTGATTGCCACAGTAGCCGCACTGTTACTGGTTTGAATAAAAACCTCTTTACGGTTGAAGACGAGGAAGTCTCTGCTGTATTCAGTATGTCCTCCAGTCTAGCACCTAGCACAAAAGCTTTAGAAGCCATTGCCCCTCTTGCAGAATGTACACCAACTGTACTAGTGTCGACAACTGCTTCTTGCATAACACAGCTGACCCATCTGTCAGTAGTTGGCAAAGAGACTGCTTTGAATGGCTTTCTTATTGAGATTAGGAATTTCCTCACCCCAGGAAGACTTAGTTCCTCAGTCATGCTCTTCTATGCCTTGTTGCAACTCACCTTGCACAACTTGGGGTTATCAAGGGTAGGATATGGCACCACTCAAGCTGGCCTTTGTCTAGAGATATAGAAGGTAACTAATTCATTACTCTACCAATGTATGCAGCTCTGACATCCGAAACCCAGTTGCAAGAGCGTAGCCAGCTTACTTAAAATCTTTCTTGGACAGGTGTCTGTTTTGAATTTTTAAGAACAAATTAGGAGCCCTGTTGACATCCCACAGGGAAGAGCAACTAGGTTCAGAGGGCATGGAGAGTCCAATAGTTCTCAATAGTTGACAAACCTGTAAGCCAATCATTTTGCTCCGATACCTGATCGGATGTTCAGGATCATTTGTGTTGGTGTCAGAAGGGATAACTTTTTTTTTTTTTTTTTTTTAAATCTTCATTGATTTTCAAATTAACTAATTTGGAAAACAGCAGTTTAATCTACATGCATTGAAGTATATTTAGTACAGAGTTGCAGAATTACATATTCATGATATATATGCAGGCATTTGATAACATTGTGTGGCACTAATGTCTGTGCTGCACGGAGAGAACGTTACAAAATAGAAACTTTATTTCTTACCATTGTATGCCCTGTAAAATTTATCTATCTATGATCTTATTATATAATTTACCCTCACTTGTGTGATTCGTTGTGGTGTATTGCACAGTGGATAGTCTCAGATGCGCTGGCCTGTGCGTGAGAGATGAGGTTAAATTGTGTCTAAATTGTGCTCAAGGAGGAGTGTAAGACCTTTGGCCAGTTATATCTGCGTATGCGAGAGAGCGCAATGTCGGGGTGTCGAAGTAGCCAACCGCAATGATCCCAGTGGCGACTTCTTGTTGATGACAAATGTGATTGATACCAGAAGTACTTTTATCTGCAAATGTTCTGTTAGCTACCTCTGACATTGGTTCATCAGCAGAATGTTGCCCTGGTAGACTGAAGGAGATGCTCCTCACTTTGAGGTCCCCCACTGCTGGTTGGAGAACCTTGGTGAAGCACCACTGTGGTAGGGTGTGAACTTTAACGTCTGGTGCCTCCTGATAAATTGGCATCTGCAATGGGGTGGCAGCATAGGGATTGTAAGATACATGTCCTTAAGATCTAGCCGTGCCAGCTAGTAAAGGGGCTCAACAAATTCCTGAGGAGGTGGATGTCCTCCATCTTGAAGTGACACAACATGCCTCCTTCAGATTGACTGGGCAGCTACCTCCATTCCTTATCTGCAATAGAAACTGGTTGCTTAGGAAGCCCCTGGGCTGTGCCATGGTTGGGGAAATAGTCTCCTTTTGCACTCAAGGCTGCAGTCTTGTCTGAGACCTTTCATTCGGAGTCCGCGAGGTGGCAGGTGTTCTGAAACCAAAAAATTCTGTCTGCCAACCAAGGTACTGTCTGCAGGATCCACGCGTCAGTGGTAAGTGTTTGCTTGGTGTGTGCAAAATGTCCAAACCTGCGCCCTGCTTTTAGTTGGGAAGAAGGTGTAACATTTGCTTGTACGTTGTTCCCTCTAAAACTGCCACTGGAGCTGCAGTGACCAGGCCAGCCCTTGGAGTTGAGGAAGTCCCCATATCTGACAGGATATTGCCGCTGTCTCCCCACCTAGAGTCCGGTCCTATTGAATGTTTTTCCCTAGGGTTGGTCGTGTCATTTGGTGTTCGGCTGGCTGCTGTGCCTCCCGGCCCTAGGGAAAAACTTTTGAGCTAATGATTGTTTTAATGAAGATCAGTGCTTAGTTGAGGAAGTAAATGTGGCAACAGACTTCCCTGGTTCCTGTATAAAGATGCAGCAAAGTCCCCATGGTTTGGGGGTCAGCCTTAATCAAAAGGGACTCTCGCCTTCCTGTGGACAGTGGCAGTTAGCTTTCCCCATAAAGATGGGCCCATCCAGTCCGGTGATAGTAGATTGTCCTTCCCCAGCTTTGTGTGGGTAGTCGCCTCACCTCACCCGGCACCCGCTCGGGGAAAAATGAGGCCCCGCTCTCTCCGTCGGTACCTCTCGCCTGCTTCCAAGTGGGAAAGCAGACACTCCCACTTGGAAGCAGGCGAGAGGTACCGACGGAGAGAGCGGGGCCTCATTTTTCCCGAGCGGGTGAGGTGAGGCGACTTCCCACACAAAGCTGGGGAAGGACAATCTACTCGTTTTTCCACCAGACAACATTGGGGATCGAAGTTTCTGGTAGGATTATTCTTGACTAGATACTTTGCTTGTCTCACTGTTTTCATCACCTTGGTTTCACTGATTTTTGCAGTGTATTCAACATCACGGTCCTGAAGAAAGCTGGATACAGTCTATCCTTGGCTGAAACATGTCGACCACTCTGCACTACGCCTTTACATAGTCATATTTTCACACTATGTAGCTTCATTTTAATCTTAACACTGTAGCAGTGCCTATTAAACACATTTTCTGTTACAGTAGTTATTTTTATCTCACTCTCTCACTTCACACACCATCTCCACCATCTCCACCACATCGAAATACATTGTGGCTTGAGGGTCACCCTTGAATCCATCTTTACACCATCACCTGATGGGTTGGGTAAGCTTGGATTTACCATCCGTATCCCACGTGACGATACTCCGCCATTTTGGTGGTCTGATGGGAGTTTTTCAGCCACATGTAATTTCTGGTGTGTCCCATTGATCCGTCTAGCTTAGGGATAAGTACGTCACACAATTGTTCTGACTTTGTATCTCCTGTATGCTTTTTGTTACTATTGGGTTATGAGATATTTAGGTCATTAAATTAACCCTTAGACCCCCCCTCCACCCTTTCTTTTCCGAGCCTTTTTTGTATCCAGCTCCAAACTGTGGAACACTTACAAGCATTTTATTTCCTTTTGTGTTCTTCCCAAGTGCAAGCACACTCTAGCACCGTCACGCTACCCTGTGCTGTTGTCTGAAAACAGCCGACAAATCATCTCACGCAGCGGTGTGCAGCTGAGCATGAGATTACATGCAGCAGCCATATTGGATTCAGCTTTTTACAAGTGAAAACAATCAGACTAGCGGCAAAGTGCACAGATTTTCCCTCACGTATTGTACCTGAGTCTTCTCCTGAGCACCTTCTCTTCAGCAGCACGGATCCTCACGTGAGGCCACCCTTCTATCATACCTTTTCAGCAGTTTAAGGTATTTTGTTGTTTTATATAAAGAGTGGCTTAAAGGAGATTTCACTTAGGCTGACTGCATTCAGGCAGCTCCAAGTACTGTAGGCTTTCCTCCATTTGTTTATTTCTTTGTTTGAAAATCTTTGGCATTAACTGGTTTAATTTTGTACCAGAGTTATGGTCACCCTTCAACCAATTACTCGGCCACCTCCCTTCTCTGCTCATCCAGGAAAATACACCATCAAATGGGCTCAGTGGTTCACCTTTTCCGAGAACCCTCTGATTGTGGGCTGTAACCCCCAGCTTCTATGGTAAAGGAAAATTGCACTTCTAATTGGCAGTTGGGGGCTTACTGCACAGCAAATATTTGACAATTAACCACCAGTTGCTGCTCCTCAAGGTCCGGTTGGTGATAACTGGAATGTATATGTGGAGGCAATTGAAAGGTTGTAAAAAAAACAATTTGAAGAGGAACCAACATCATGCAAAAAAATATTCAAGACGCTTTCCCTGTGCAGTCCCTAGTCCAGGGAGAATGTCTGGAACTTCTATCCCCTTACACTCAGATAAAGGGACCGTCTTTTACCCAGTTCCCTCCTATCACCATGGTTAGATCTTTGGAAATCATGAGAGCCCTGCAATCTGGCTCCCCCTCTGAACCGTGTCCTGCCAAAGTTTTGGCGTCAATAGCAGAGACCATTAATCCTGCGGTGAACTTGATTTTTAATGCTTCACTACAGAATGGGCAAGTCCCGGACAGGTGGAAGAAGGCAAAAATTGAAAGCCTCTATCTGATCCCAAATTAGCTTCAAATTATAGGCCATTATCCCTGCTCCCCTTTTCCATGGCTCTGGAAAAATGTGTGAATCTTGTTAATTCAACTTATGTGGAAACTAATTTAGTGCTTCACCAGAGCCAGTCTGGCTTCAGGATAAACTTTAGCACAGAAACAGCACTTTTAGAAGTCTGAGGTCCTTAAGGAGACTTTGGACACATATGGTAAGGCTGTGTTGATACTATTGGACCTATCAATGGCCTTTGATACCGTGCCTCGTGACCGGCTTCTGCAGAGACTCCAGGAAAGCGGTTTTGGGGGCACGGTACTCAAGTGGTTTTTATCCTTTTTGCAGAACTGTCAGCAAACTATTTGGTCTCAGCCTTTTGTGGCCCCCCTTTCCGCTATGAAGGTGGGAGTCCCGCAGGGCTCTTTCTTGAGCCCCGACTCTTTTTAACCTTTATATGACCCCCCAGGCGCATTTGGCCGAGGCGCATAGAGAAATAGTGTCATATGCGGATGACATGTAGTTACTCTTCACCTGCAATAAGGAGGTTGATTTCAGAGGAGACCCAATCAGCAACTGCTTGTCAGAGGTGTTTGCCTGGCTACAATTGAATCAACTGAAGTGTAACTCTGAGAAATCAGATCATCCTTTTTGGTCTCCCAAGCGACGTATGGCGCAATTGGTGGCCTAGATGTCTCCCCTACCTTCTTGGTAAAGACAGTCAAAAATCTAGGGGTCAAGCGAGCGGATAATTCTGTCTAAGATGGCTCGGATACAAGCAGTAGTGGAATCCTGTTTTGGCATGCTTAAAATGTAGAACAATATGGAAGGGACTGGAGGCTTTTTCCCACTGGGTAGTAGTGGGGAGGTCCAACAATAGAGGTGCCTCAAAATAAGCAATGTGCAATTAGGGTTCTATGTTGTTCCTCACAGGTGGAGTAGTTGTTGAAGAGAAGTTTGAAGGTGGGATCTCACTCTCCCTGTGCAGGGTAGTAGTGGGGATCCTTTTGTTGGATCATAATGCCCTCACCCACCCTTTCAGGTGTCATGCTTCATCATCTGGGCTGCTCCTCGTTGGGGCGGCGGTGCAATCCTCAACTGGCTCCCTAACAAGGGGCTCTTTGTCGGAGATCTTCTATCCAACTGCCGTGTGATGAGTGCGGGTGTGTGGTCAAGGAAGTGTAGATGCTAAGTGGTGGTTAAAATAGGGCTGGGAGTACCTGAAATGGTCAAATTTTATTCTGGCGGTCTCCTGTCCTAATTAAAAGAAGTGAAACCAGCGTAATCATGAGCCTATATGCGGGTCTGTGCGCTCTTGTTATGCAGTGTTGGTCAACATGTTTCTCGCTATCTGCTAAATAACCTGCGATTCTTCAGGACCCATATAGTGTGCTATCTACAAAAACTGTGTGAACAAAGAAAAAGTAAAAGGAAAAACTAGGTCTCAGGGATGGCAATATTACCCTGAGTCTTGGTCTACCTGCCTGGATGTACCCACTCTTTGTGGTTCCCAGGCTTCAACAGTGCCCGGTGGGACCTATCCACTGGCTCTGCTCACGTGTAGTGAGTTTCAGGTGTCCTTAGATCTACCCTCGTACACCGGGCCCGGAAGACGAAGACTCGGGGTAATATTGCCATCCCTGAGACCTAGTTTTTCCTTTTACTTTCCTTTTTCTTTGTTCACACACAGTTTTTGTAGATAGCACACTATATAGGTCCTGAAAAATCGCAGGTTATTTAGCCGATAGCGAGAAACATGTTGACCAACACTGCATAACAAGAGCGCACAGGCCCGCATATAGGCTCATGGTTACGCCTTGTTTCACTTTTTAATTAGGACAGGAGACCGCCAGAATAAAATGTGTCCATTTCAGGTACTCCCAGCCCTATTTTAACAACCACTTAGCATCTACACTTCCTTGACCACACACCCGCACTCATCACACGGCAGTTGGATAGAAGATCTCCGACAAAGAGCCCCTTGTTAGGGAGCCCGTTGAGGATTGCACCGCCGCCCCAACGAGGAGCAGCCCAGATGATGTAGCATGACACCTGAAAGGATGTGTGAGGGCATTATGATCCAACAAAAGGATCCCCACTACTACCCTGCACAGGGAGTGAGATCCCACCTTCACACTTCTCTTCAACAACTACTCCACCTGTGAGGAACAACATAGAACCCTAATTGCACAATGCTTGATATGCTAAGACAGTTTCTGCCCCTACTTCCGTTTCTACACAGAAAAACAGTGGTCCAGGCTTTAATAATATCTAGGCTGGACGACGTAAACTTACTGTACCTGGCCATACCTTCTAACACGGATGCAGGTTGTCCAGAATGCAGCGCCAAGGGCAATTATCCTCTGCCCTAGAACACTGTCCCCTCATCTGAAATCCCTGCACTGGCTGCCGATCCGCAAGAGTATTCGCTTTAAGGTGGTGGTTCTGGCCTTTAAAGCTCTCCATGGAACAGTTGCTTCTTGCATCAGGAAAAGAGTAGTCTTACTGTCAGCTCCGAACTCGGAGGTCCTCATCACTGCAGCAGGTGATTATTTTCAAGTTTTCTCGTACTTGAATAGGCGGACGCTCCTTTCAGGTGCAAGCTGCTCAACTCTGGAACAGTCTGCCTCTTGCACGCACACAGACTCTGGACCTTCTCACTTTTAAAAAGTCACTGAAAACTTGGTTATTCCAGCAATAACACGCATACCAAACACTTGCCAGGCATTGTCAGCCCTGCCAGGTTGTCTTTCAGCGCCAGGACACACTATTGAATAGCTGTGCGCTTTAGAAGTACCTAATTAACATAACAATTAACATATGCAATAGCAGTAGAACCACTCAGATCTTTGTTGCGGTGGATGCAAAAGTTCTTTTGGGCGGAAAAAATGCAGAATGCTTTTGCTAACGTGAAGGATGTGATTGTGAACGCTCCAGCTCTGTCTGCATTCAGGAATGATTGCATGTCTGATTATTGTGGATGCCAGCCTCCAAGGTCTAGGAGCTGTTTTAAGTCAGAGTATGAAGCAAAGATCCAACCGTTGCATTTGCTTCCAGATCACTAAAGAAATATGAACAGCACTATAGCACGTTTGAACGTGAGATCCTGGTCTGCATTTGGGCTGTTTAATACGTTTTTAGTACATCTAGTGGTGTCTCTCTCAATTAGATACGGATCACAAGCCCCTGGTCTATTTTTTCACAGGTGGGAATCATATGTATCTGCAAGACTTACATGCTTGATATCAAAGCTGCATGAATACACACATGTTTAACATAAGCCATGTGCCAGAAGTTAAACATTTTTGGGTAGATTGCCTTTCTCATATGCCTTTGTCAGAGCTGAATGAGGAAGTCGAAATGGATGTGTTGCTTAAGTTGATGCAGTTCAGGCCTGTCTGGATGGTGAGTCCACGTTTACGAATGAGGATTGGATGAATGCGTTTCAAGAGAATGATACTCTGAAACAAGTTGGAATGTATGTAATCCAGGGTTGGCCAGAAATCTGATGTCTCCAGGGTGATTTAATGGCCCATTCTCGGGTGGCAGTGAAACGTTCATTGGTCAACGGTTTGGTCTTAAGAGGGGATTTGCACGTCCTTCAGTTCAGGTGGTGTGAGGCCATTCCCAAAAGGCATCACAAGCATATGGGCTCCACCAAGACTTGTATGCGTATCAAACATTACTGGTTGCCTGCTTTAGATAGCCAGGGTCAAACAAATGATTGACAAATGCCTGGCGTGTCTTCTGTCTTACAAACATTGAAAGACAAGAACAATTTCCTTGCATTCCGTTCTGTACCCTGAAGCAGCTTGGGGCAAATTGGTCCTGGATTTTTCTGGACCATTTGTCCCCCTTCCTGGTGACAGAGATGTAATTTTGTTAGTTGACTACTTTTCCAAGTGGCTGTACATTTCGATAGCAGTCTCTGATGGAGAATTGACAATCACGTTTCTGGAATAAGTGTTTGCAATTGAAGGGTCACCCAAATCTCTTGTGACCGATAATGGTTCACATTTTGATTTTGATAACATTTGCACATTTTTGAGTGGAGCACTTAAGGGGTACGTTGTACTCTCCATCTAATGGCTTGGTATAAAAAGGAAACGAAGTGATTAAGGAAGGGTTGCAGACTGCTCCTGCAGCAAAAATGGAAGTGAAACAATTTCTAAAGCAAAATGTCTGGGAGTACAACACCTCATTGTACCACAGGTGTCACTCAATTTTTGTTAAGGGGTGCATAGAACATTTGGATGGTTTCCCTCCATGGCTGAGTGACTGCGAACCTGAGGATGCGAGGGAAAGTACTACCTTGAAAGAGAAGGTTCAGGCAAGGGTTTTAGAAAAATAGTCCAGGGTAAAAACATTTTGATGACCAGAATATTTTTTCTGGTTTTGCTTATGGAGATCATGTATTGATTAAACAACCAGGAGTGGTCCAGAAAGGGGAGTCTACTTCTGCAAGAATTCTGAGTGGGTAAGGGTTCGGTCTTTTTAGAAAATAGAGGTCGTGGAATAACCGAAATTTGATAAAACTCGCACTGCAACAATCTGGTATCATTAACTGCAGGAAAGGTTCTAGGTCTATTTCAGGGATGTTATACCTGGTCACCAGGTTCATGTTGAAATCAGAAACCTTGTTCTTCAGCTGCCAGATGCAAAACAATGCAGTTTGCACATGTTCAAGACCCACTGAATTCAAGGATTTGGTAATGCAATGTATGTTTTCTTATTTTCAGGATTATTGCTTTTATAGCTTGTTTTTAGGTCTCGCCTGAGCCAGCGCACATGCGCTGACCTGCGAGGCATTTAGGAAGGGCTTTTGAACTCCAAACACATTCTTGTGCATGTTTTTTTTATTAACCCGCAATAGGCCTGTACATGAGCCTTTCTTAAAAAGACAGCACGCAATTGGTCCAAGGCGTGTGATTGTCCCGCCTTCTTTGTTCCTTGGCCCAGGGTGCTCGGGAGCGAGCATCAATGCAATCTGTTTCCAATTTTCTTGTTAATTGGGAACAGATGGCGGTCTTCTCCTGCAGCGGCAGGCACAAGCGCGCTCACCCGCGCACCACTTCTGTACTTGTTACAAAGGTGTTTTCTTATTTCGTCTTATAGCCTCAATCGTCGGCGCTGGCCAGTGGCCGCGGTACATGTCAACTAAGAGTCCTGCTACAAGGTGCGAGATGCTAGCAGGGCTGGTCTCAGCCTCTTCTCCTACCCTGTGCTCCCCTCGCCCCTCCCCAAGCCCTCCCTTGCTCTCCCCAAGCCCTCCCTCGCTCTCCCGGGTGCTCTGTACTACTGCACACTCTTCTCTCTGCCCACTGGCAGTGCTCAGAGGTCTGGTGCTGCGGCGAAGTATCCGTTTCCAAGACAACACTGTACAACCAGCGAAGCATCAGGGTTTAGTACACTCACTGGGAGCCAGGGGTCGGGCATTATAACAACTTTACGGAAACTGAGATGCAAGAGTGTGGCTCTGGTGCCCTCTAGTGGGGGTTTAGAGAATGACCAGCAAGGGATGGATGCTCGCATTGTGGGCATCTGCCTCGATTTTCCAAACCCTTCCCTTTACCGCTGGCACTAGGGAATTCGGATTAAGAAGCTATTTTAGGATTTTTCCAAAAGTTAAACTAATTTTAGAGCCGACTTGGCCATCTATTTGATAAAGCAGCGCTGCCTCTGTGACAAGCACTTTTTTTTTTTGTGCAGAGTTTTAGATAGCGCGAACTAGACCCGAATCAGGTATCGGAGCTTTTTACATAGCACCAGTTATGTTACATGAGGACGGACACACCTTCATTTTAGGCACGGGGAGATTAAGTGATTTGCCCAGAATCACAGGAGGTTTTTTGGCGTCGTTACCGAGACTCGAACCCAGGTCCGAGGTCGAGCGCCCTAGCCGTTAGGCCAACTCCTCTCCACCATTTACTCTAGAAGGGCTGTTTATATTGGAACGCAGCACTTGCGACAGCGGCCTGATGTACGATTCACACAATCATGACTAGCAACACTTCACAAACTAATAACTGCGGTAGATCCACGGGTAGAGCACGTGCTCCAGCGAAGGGTGTGTACACAGGTCAGCACGGCCAACTACACCTTTCCATCTGCCGAGGTAGACCAACTAGGGAATGAATCGAGTAGCAGGCGATCATTTCAGTTCTAGAGCATGCCTTATTAAAGTGAAATATCTTGTATTCTCATAGGATGGCTGACCTTTGGGGTGATATTGGTATGAAACTATACCATTCTTTTGCAGGGTAAAGTGGTATTAAACAAGGTAAACCAAAACCTTCTGAAAGGTTAGTTGCAGCACTCATCCAACATGCTACGTTTTAAACTTAAGTAGTGTCACTTTTGTCTATTAAGCAAAACCTTTTCACCAAGCTTGGAAAGAAAATACAGCTTATTGACACACGATTGCACCAGGGTGAAGAGTTTATTAGTACATTACAGCATCCACTCCCGCATCAATGGACAGGGCATATGTCGCCAAGATTTTACAAAGGGGGGGGGGGGGGGAGAGAAGGGGGGGGCGCACTCACTGGACCGATTCATTTGAAGTCCACGGTCTGTGGAAAAGCCCCTTGAAGATGGCTTTGATGTCCAGGTGAACAAAGGACTTGATTTATTGGTATTTTGGCCATTAAAAATGATATTCATACTTAGTCACAGGCATTATCGCCTAAACCTTACCGAAGTATCATGTCAGTCTGCTCTCGGAATCTGGCATCTGTTTATTCTCCGCTAGTGTCCATCCACTGCTCGTGTTCTAATTAAATTACTGTTTTACAACCTCCACTCCCCTGTTATTTATGTCCTGCTCCCCCTATAACAAAAAAATTTATAACCAACGAGCATGAGAACAGGCAGGAAGAAGTTGCCAGCAGTGAAAGTACAAAAAAACTAGGACCTTTTATGTTAATCTTTTTTTTTTAATCGGATTGTTCAGTTGTATATAATGTCATCTTCGTTTGTATAAAGGTAACCAAATGCTTAACACTTTTCATTATAACTTTTCAACATGACCAGCAGCCACAATGCTCTACAACATAGCCAAACGTTCTGGCTAAACACGTAAGGTCCCAAAGGCGAGACTTATTGGCTTTGCCAATGCTTGTTCTTTATCTCTCTATTTTTGGATGAAGGTGATGTAGTGTATTGCAGTGCTTTTGTTGTGATGGTGCAGCTCGTGCGATATGTTCCATGCTCGAGCTGCACCTCTGCTCGCAACCATTGTGGTATTTGAAAAGGTTATTGTTTGAAATGGGCCCCTGCTGGCAAGCTGAGCAGTGGGTGAGGATTCCCGTGAACGGGGTCAGTTCACCCTGGGATCCGAGCCGGCTGGTCTCTGCTTGTTGTGGGCCAGTACTTTTGAAATAAACTCTTGAACTTGCCTACAGCTTCTGGTTTTTCTCTTCCACACAATGTCTTGGGTATTACTTTTTCTCTTGTCTCTCAGAAGGCTCTGATATAGTAATTCTCCTGAGACATAACATTTCTGTTTCCGAATAATTTTAAGCATGCTATGGGGTCCTGCATTATTTGATTACAGTAAGCATTAACGGATGTGGATGATAAAGAGCTTTGTGATTACAGTGAATATTAACACTGCTGCCTTGGAAAGACTGCACTGTAGTCGCAGATGCCAAAGGACAGATTAATCCATGGCATATTTTTGTTAACTGGTTTAGCGGGGGGATTAATGATCGTGGCAGATACGCTCGGGCCCATGTGGAAATTCTCCCTTTCGGTAGGCGGGGGTGACTTCGGCTAAGGCTAGCATGTTTGCGCAGCAGGAAGCTACTTTGTAGAATCACCGTCTTGTGGTCAGAAGACCCATGGTAAGAATGTGATACTTTCCCTGCATGTGTTTGGAAACCGCTATGGTTACAGTGAGCTCCGAGCTTAGTGTTCATGTATAAAATGTATGTTTCTGAAAAGTGGCAAGTGTTCCAGTGCTAGCAACAAGAGCCGTTCACTGAATTTACACAGAAGGAGAAAAATTCTAATCTTACCAAAGTTGGCAAACTACTGTTCAAGTAGTACATAGAAGTTACATTTATCAAAGAATCCTTAACCTTGATTTGCTGTGTATTTTCATTAGCAAACTGCTGAAGCAAAGATCTTACCTAAAATGTGCTCTTCGTATTCTACCCAAGTCTGGTTAATGCTTTTCTGACCTCCTGGTTGAAACCTGCATTTTCTGTGACCTATTGATTGCGTTTGTGTACTTTTCTGCATTTGCTGCACTGACCGGATGAACCCCAGGACAGTGTTTCAGTATATCTTGACTTTGTTAATTTAAAGAGTGCTGTGTACAAAAATGAATTTCCAGATGTTGATGGTCTCTTATCTTAATCATTTGCCACTATCCTATTGTGGTTGTCTGCAGTGATGTTATCTTTCTAATGCACATATCCATATGTTTGAATGAACAGAGACCTGCATCATCGGTGTTCCGGTGACACCCTTTGGCTCAAATACCTAATTTTTATTTTTATCATATTGTGATTAATGGGTTTGATATTACTGCCCTTGTTTCATTTAATGGTATACGTAATGGGGCAACCCAGTGTCCCTCAGAACCTTGATATATGTATTTAAAGTAAAAATTGGTTCTGTCAGGGTATCAATTACTTGGGGCAAGTAGCAACAGCTTACTTATAACACCTATCAATGATGTGCAAGGAAAAATTAAATAAAGATATAACCCACACCAAAATTAGAATTCAATTATGTATTTAGAGATAATCAAATCATGGCTGTCACAATTTACAATTTCAATTGCAATATGAAATAAGTGACTGGTTAAGTGACATGTGGTGATTGGTGATAAAGACAGTACACTATATACAGAAACAATTGAGCGTGCGATGAAAAGAGGGGTTAAAGATTTTATAAATGTGTATGTCCTTATTATTTTAGAACAAGTCCGATACAAGGAGTGTGGAAATCGCACACAGGTGTTGAAATGAATTTTCAATGGTTCACAATGTAGGTTGTGCGACTGAAGTGTACCCCCTGGACCCGGGGTGAAAAATGCGTCTAGTGTCACTATCCTCGAGAGTGACGTCCCTTCAGTGCACTCTTGAGAATTTCTTCATGAAATTATTTCAAATACCAAATTCCATTAATTTGATTCAGAGTTTATTTGGTGCTGTTTTTGTTTTTAAGGATTTTTTGATCTGGACATTATTACGTCATAATGTTTGTACATAAAGTTATATTTCCGCCCAATTCATTTCGGGCGTTAGCCCTTCGCCAGGGGACTTGATCCTGTGAACAAATCCAATTTAACACATTTTTAATGCATGTGTGTGGCTACATGGAATCTCATCATTCTTGTGCTCATGTTAGATTTAAAAAAAAATAAAACTACGCGGTAAGAGTCAGCAGGATAACAGTAGGTTAGTGAGACTGTGTCTACAGTAGAGAAACGGCGTGAGAAGTGCATCGACGGATGAAGGTGAACACACTGAATGATAAAGGAGTGGAGACCATGGTGCCAAAAACGTGTAAACGGACGAACTTCATGCAGGGTGGAACGGAAACAAATATACATCAAGGTTCTATCGAAAGATGAAATGTGTGGCAAACGTGTATACTAAGAAAAAAGGTGATATAGCAGAAAGTGGTCTGTGTAAACTGACCTTCTAAGGCGTGGTGGTTTGTAGTTCAACGTGGTTGACGAGTACACACAACCAGATATTTATTACCATTCTGGTTTCATTTTTAAGGTTGAGTGTGCGCGCGAAGCGCGACTTAGACTGCCGATAACTGAGTTATTTAATCTTTCCAAGTGGTCGGCGTGGAGATTAGTTTGCGTGTGATACTGCTGTCAACGACGGTCCGTGAATGACAGTTGTCTGTGAGGATCAAGTTAATAGGCGAAAGTCATGTGACCCGGTCGGGAGAAAGCTTGACTGTGATTGGCCGGTGTGGTGTGACTGTAACACTCAGTCGGCGCATAAAGTTACAAGGGTGCATAGACTGAGAAAAAAACGGACGAAATAGTGAAAAGGGGGTGAAGAATTGAGAGAATGTGACCTATTTCCAAGATATGAAATAAGTGAATGAGAAAATGAATCGTGGAGAACGAAACAACTTGGTAAAAATGTGAAACAAGATAGTAAAACAACGTAATACAAACTGCTTGGGTAATAAACAGTGCTCACTTCTACATTCATAAATATTTAAATGACGATTCAAGCTGCGAATGAAAAAAGGCAGTTCATAGGTAACAACTAAATTCTAAACTTTCATTGAGCCCCTTGGGCTGAACTGCAGACAAACGGTGTATCCAGTAGGATTCTCTTCTGAGAAGGTTCTGGGCATTGTCTCTTCCTTGCAGGATAGGTACCATTTCCAAGATGCAATATCTTAGTTGACTGGGATTATGAATGCGTTCATGAAAGTGGGTAGCTACGGTTGATTTGATAGATTTCAGACGAATGTTACTCTTGTGCTCTACCAACCGAGTTTTAATCTTCCTGGTAGTTTTTCCAACGTAAATTAAGCCACACGGGCATTTAAACATGTACACTAAGTTCATGCTGTCGCACGTTCCATTTACTTTCAGTTTGATTTTAGTCCCGTGTAGGCGGTGGGTGATTTCATTGCCTCTTATTATGGAATTGCAATTCCCGCAGTTGTGGCAAGGTAATGTTCCTTTGAATTCTTTGGCAGAAATCTTTTTTTTTTTTATTGAGAAGTTCTTTAATGTTCCTTGTTCTTTCATAGGCGAATATTGGATAGTTGGAAAAAATCCGTTAATCCTCTTGCAAGGCTAATAATGGCCTTAATATTTTAGCACATATGCGTCGGGATCCAATGAAAAATGAGACTGTGACCATGAACGTTGTGTAGACATATGCAATACGCTGACATTTCGACCCTATAAGTTGCGCAAGAGTGAAATGCATCAAGGTGGGTCTTCCTCAGGGCAGGAGGGGGGGGGATTGGCAGGCTATGGGTTAATTAAAGAGAAGCGTCAGGTGTGTATCAGAAGTGATATTTCACTGGCTTGCTTTCAAGGAATAGCGCTTACCCAAACGCAGATTTCTTGGGTGTCCCTGTGAATCATAAATGACCTGCTAATCAGCTATGGGGTTGAGAATAAATCACAAGTACCTCCACCAGCTGGTTGTAGCCTCAAAGTAATGCAGCAAATGACTTCCACCCTTTGGTTGGAGTCGTAATTTTATTGCCAGTCCAATGATTTTCGTGATTTATTTAAGGCCTTGTTTGACGAGGACCTTTGAGTTTTTTCTCCTGCAACGATTTTATATTTTTTTGTGATGGAGTGCTTTCTGTGGTTCTAATTGCTTCCATCCAGTTATGTAAAATTGTGAAATGCAGATTTATGGGTTCCAAGATGTATTCAATCTTTCCAAGTCTCTAACACGCTAATAATGCATGTATTCAATAAGATTCTATATTTTAAAAAATCCATTTTGTGGGTCTTTTTTAATTTGGTTTTCTAATTAAAGGCTCTTCTGCCGTATTATTTTTTTTACCTCTTGGACTTGGGAAGCTAACAGCACTATTACGTGCTTGAAGTTCTTGTTGTTTTTGCACATCTATGCATTGTAAATGACGCATACTAATGTTCTAATATCAAATGTGTGAATAGTCACTGGCTCTCTAGAGGCTTGCCAGCAGACTGCTATAGGTATCTAAAGCTGCCTGTTGTCAAACCTATTGTCTGTCAAAATACTCTGAGCGAGGTTTGGGTCAGCCCATTGCTTGTGATTCGAAGTATTATCGCTCGGTTCCCTGCTTCTTATTTTGTTTCTTTCCTCCCTATTGTGTTTGCCCCGTGCCTGGAGCCTAGCTTCTTTGCATCCCTTGTGATTTAGAAAATGTGTAGCCTTCCGTAGTTGTCCCAAGGGGACTACTTTGAAGAAGAAAAAAAGAATAGTTGTTTAGCACTCATTGAGATTAACGGTGGGCGTAGTGGGACTTCGCGAAGTGGGCGAGACACTACGTCCACCTACGCACTTCGCGTAGCCCCACTACGCGCCACCCGCCTCCCTCCCGCCCTAAATACTTAAATTATAGAAATGATTAAAAACCGCTTGCCTTGTCCGCCGCGTCCCCGGGGCTCCCTCTCGTCATCGCGCGATTCGCGCCGCCGTCTTGGAAAGGAATGCGCCGCCCGCGCATTTCTCACGAGAAATGCGCGGGCGGCGGCGCATTCGCATTACTTTCCAAGACGGCTGCGCGAATCGCGCGATGACGAGAGGGAGCCCCGGGGACGCGGCGGACAAGGCAAGCGGTTTTTAATCATTTCTATAATTTAATTTAAGTATTTAGGGCGGGTGGTGGGCAACTTCGCTATGCCCGCGGGGTGGGCGTAGTTTTGCCTGCTACGCCTACTTAGCAAATGGCGAAGTAGGCAACACTATGCCCACTCCGTGGGCGTAGCGAAGTGCTACGCCCAGGGTTAATTGAGATTGCTTTTCTCAGCTTCCTGCTCACTAGCACTCCATTGGAATTAAGCTCTATCCTTTCTCCCTTCTTTTCCACATACCAGTCACTGCTCTACTGCCTCCCTTGCTTTTTTTCTCCCTATTTTGTTATTATAATATTTGTGTTGGTGGTGGGGAAAAAATAGTTATGCCTACTATAGGCTGTGCGAAGTGAGCATTTGATACCCACAGCAACATCATCAAACATTTGTCTTTTTAGTTCACTTGTGGAACCTCACACAAACTATTGTGCTGTTACTCTGATTCCATTTATGCTTTGCCAATTCTTGTTCAAGCCTGCTACCATCCAGGTGACACTGGTGCAACAGCTCATTCCACGCTGCTGGGGGTCAAACTCTGCCTCCTTTAACTTTTCAACAGTGCAACATTTGGTTTCCATGGGCTATTGGGCAAGCCTAGTCTTATCTCTGCCAGCCCAACGTGGACCTAGCAGTTCAGCACTGTCGTCGAAATAAGAAGGCCGCTCTCGAGCTGTGGCATATCCACACACTCCACCAAAGATGCATTGCGATATTACAACCATAGGCTGCCCCTGTGATAGTCCTTGCTGCTTAGTGCCAGACCCTTGAATAGGCATCTAAGGGCTGCCACATCGAGCCCGGCCACCTCTTAAATTACTGATCAAATTACAGATTTAAATACTGTTTAATGTACCTATTTTAGGTTTTGATTTATAACCTTATTTAGGTCGAATAAAGATCATTTAATAGACTGCTGATGTAAGTACCTTGCTAAAAAAAAAAAAAAATGCTTAAGCTAAGGAAGCCTCTTTGTGCAGCGCCACCTCTCAGGACCAGACACACTCACTGAGCTGCTGCCAGGGGCTCAATGTAGTTTGCGCTGCGTTTGCGGACTATGATGGCGACCCATAGTTAAGGCTGGGTATTTTTTCATAGCTTTTAGTTACATCTGGCCACACTGGTGCTACAAGTTCCAAATTGTGTTTTTTTCTTTTTTAAATGAAAAACTTTAATTGCCCAACAAGGATAACGCTGAAAGATTAAAATAATCAAAAGCTAGTTTCCATAAAATAGTTTAATTACCACAGCCTGTGTTTAACTTTACCAACTAATTTAACAGTACTTTGTTAAATCATTCCCTTTTTAGGTCTTGCCTAGCCAGTGCTTGCGCTGTCTCTTCAAGGCATCCTGTATTCAGGATATGGGCATAAAGCTCCGCCCACATTCAGCCCATCTTTTTAATAGGGTTGGGCGGAATTTGCGTAGTCGCCTTACGCAAAGCTCCGAAACGTTAAATCTCAGCGAACACGCAAAAGTTCTGCAAACATGCGATATTGCTTGTCTGCCCGTTCGTGATGCTTCTCTCCTATTCGCGAACGCTGTTTGCGTGCTCTGGGAGAAATATCTTGCGAACGCGCATTTTGACAGCACGAACAAGCAAAAAATTCAGCAAAACTGCGCATTGCGTAATTTTGGGCAATTCCGTGTTCTCAGCGGAACGCGAAATTGCCCAAATTCCTCAAGCTGAATGGAATTTATAGCCCAGGCCTACTTTTTAACTATCTCCGGCCCCTGTCCCTGGCCTGTGTAAATGGTGGCTTTTCATTGGTTAATAGGCTTAGTAATACCGCCTTAGTACCACCTGGTCTCTTCTTGTAACCTCCCAGGAGGACACCCCCGGTTACATGTGGTTTTACTCCCTAGGTTTTAATTACAGCCTTGGAGCATTATTTTCTTAAAGGGCTTCAGGCAGGACACGCTTGGCCCTAAGCAAGGCTGGCAGTCGTTACTTTACTCATTAGCACATCTCACTTTCATATGACACCTTCTATAAATATCTCTTCATCCACTCCACACAGAGTACAACCTAATCCGGAATGAATATATTAATTTTTCATATTTCAAAGTTACTAATTGTATACATGAACATAGTTTTTTAAATGTACTCGTGGTACTGTCTTGCATGTTATGAATTATGGGTAGGGTAAATTTACCATATCTTCTGCCGGGTGCAGTACCAGATGCGACCAAAAAAGTTCCCATCTGACCTCTTTTGGCTGCATACTGTACTGCACCCTGCAATATGGCTGGGTAAAAAACATTATTTGGTTAAAGGAAATTAGAATTCTAGATACAATGATGCAAAGTTGTGGCATGCACAACTTATGATAAAGGCATCTCCCCAGTGGCTGCATATATTTTAATATAGCGGAGCTAGCCAGGGGTTGGGAGAACAAATCTCCTGTGCTTCACTCAAATGTTAGGGCGAAACGTCCCTCACGCAGCTTTATTTTTTAAATAAATGTTTTCTTTTTGATTTTCAAGTACAGTACAAAAACATTGCATAAGTTCAAATCGATGGCATTAGTACAGTGTACACATCACAGATAATCGCAGTGCAAAGATCACAGCGTTCCAAAGCATAATAACATATGTAGTCCGATACAGACATGGCGTTTTCAGGCAGTTATACATAGAGCGAGGGTGAGCAGGGTAGCATTACCAACATAGTACAGACATTGCACATCTGAGCGTGACAACAGGTAGGAAGTGAGCGGTCCCCAAATGTCTCGGGGCCTAGAGACAGTAGGCAACTCCTCTGCGTAACATAGAAGTTGGTCATGACAATACGTCAAGTGTTGTAGCCATAGTTTAGGCGTAGGTGCAGTTCTACATCCCCAACAAATAGAAATTCTGTGTTTCGCTATGAGCAATGCTATAGACACACATTTTTTACTGGAAGTTGCTACCTGAGACCCAATCCCCAGCAGGCATAGCTTCGGGGTGACATACTAGAGGTTAGTCAATCATTAAGCACAGTGTTTGAACGATTGAGCCCCAATATGCAAGTATTTTAGGACATTCCCAAGCCAGATGGTAAAATCCAGCCCCAGGTGCACCACAGCGTCTACAGGCATCAGTTGGTCGGAGCCCAAATTTATAAAGCTGTGCTGGAGTATAATCTAGCTGATGCAGATACTTAAAATGCACCAGCTGTAGATTGCCATTTGCCGTCAAACAGCCCGTCAGGCGACAGCTGTCGAGCCAGTCGGCGTCTGAGAGTGGCTCTGGCAGCACAACAGCACCCACAGGAGCCAAGTCACGCTGGGAAGCTCTATAGCGTTTTGTGATTATTTTGGTTTTGGATGTAGTAGTATATAGAAGTTTCAGCGCCTCAAGAGTCTGCAGCTCAGAATGGAAATGCAGATTGAGCGCACGCATTGCTGAGCGCAACCTGGTATAAACAAATACCTGCATGGCGGATGGGTTTTCCCGGGCGGCCAGGCCTTCCAACGTAACCAACTGACCACCAGGATACGCGTCTGCCATAAGTCAATCCCATCTCTGCAAGGGTCTTCAGTGTACCAGCCTCTTGGGTGACTGAAATCTGTGAATGATGTAGCAGTGGCATGTTAGGAGCATATAACGGTAGTTCACCCTCCCGCCGCCCTAGATCCCGCTAGGCTCTAGACTTAATTTGTACCGTGTCAGATTCCCCTTTCTCACACACAGTGTGTGTTCACTATCATGGCTTTAAGCGGAATGGGATGTACCGCGCCCGCCTCCTCCGCCACATGCGGAATATATGTCTGGTCATGCCTGCGCACAGAGGTAATCAAGATGGAGGTATTGCGCCGCAAACCCCCCTTGTTCATACGGCAAGGTGAGCGTCTCCCACTTGAGCCAAAGTTTCTTTCCCCGCCAGGCCAGGGTAACCAGAAGCGAACGAAGAGTGTCAAGTGTCGTGTTAGTTGTACAGGAACATTTAAAAAGAGATATAAAAAATGTGGTAGTACAACCATTTTCATCGGGGCTATACGGTCAGCGAATGATAGAGGCAGTTTGATCCACCGACCAACCTGGTCTTCCAGTCGCGAGATTGCAGTGCCAAAATTTGTTTGTATGACAGTCTGTTGGTCTCTGTGCAACCATACCACTAAATATTTGATCGCATCAGTACACCACGTCAAGGGGTATTCCATGTCAAACTTGCAGTTATTGTCAGTAAGTGTCAGTATGGTGGACTTGGACCAGTTGATCCCCAGGCCGGAAAAGCATTCAAACCGAATGTATTCACGAATGAGTTGAGCCAGAAAGCGCGCCGGTTCCCGAACATATAGCACCATGTCATCAGCGTACATGGATACAGCTAGCGGGCGTTGAAAAAAACCGCAAGGCCGAGGCGGCATGTCGCTGATGCAGTATACATGCCAAGGGCTCCAGTACAATCGCGAATAACAATGGCGAGAGGGGGCATCCCTGCCGCGTTGAATTAAACTTTGCCGACAGTAGTCCATTAATTCTGACCCGAGCTTCAGGCTTAGTTTACAACAATTGAATCCAGTTCGTGAATGCAAACGGGACACCCGTACGATGGAGGACTGCAATCATGTAAGACCAGGAGATCAAATCAAACGCTTTAGCAGCATCGAGCAACACTGCCACCGCTGGTAATGTGGGCTTCAAGACATGCATCACCGCAAAGATGGTGCGCAGATTGTGAGAGGTGGAACGAGGGGGAATAAAACCAGATTGGTCAGGGAGCACCATGACCGGAAGGAGCAGTTGAAGCCTGGTGGCCAAGACCTTAGCCAGAATTTTTACATCCGTATTTATGATAGATAGGGGGCGATATGAGTCATTTATGAGGTGGCTTATCTGGTTTCAGAAGAGCAACCATCAGCGCCCCGCGCAGGGTCGACGGCAATCATTGGGCATTGTATGCCTCCTCATAGAGTTGGAGCAGTTAGGGGGCCAACTGTTCGATATATTCTTTATAAAATTCAGCCATCGGTGCCCGCAGCTTTCTCGTTATGCAGTGAAACTATGGCATCCCGTATCTCACCCAATGTGAGCCGGTGCATCAGTCTTGTTGTCCCCTCGATAGCCACACCAAAGCTACATCATCAAGATATTGATTTAGTTCAGCAACGCTAGCTGTAGGCCTGTGGGCATACATCCCAGTGTAATCAGTAAACGCCCGCAAAATGTGTGGTCGTAATGGGTGTCGTTATCAACCGTGATTGAATGAACTACCTGTGCCCTGCGGTGCGGGCCGCAAGTGTCCTCCCCGGCCGGCCCCCTCACCATAGTACCGAGCTGTATTACGACGGGAGAGATATTTAACTTCTTGATCAGCTGTGTCATTATATCCTAAAAAAAAAAACCTTGATGTTTGCTAATATAGTAGGGTTGGGGCAGACGCTATATTGACACTCCAGGTCACTCAATTCCCGCTCTAGCTTAGCCATGGTACGGCGTAAGGGTTTCAAAACCCCAGCTGAAGGCCTATACATTTCCCCTGAATGGTCACCTTGAAGGCCTCCTACAGTGTTTCCATAGTTCGGACCGACCCAGTATTAAACGAGAAATAGTCTGTTATAGCCTCACGAATACCGCCAGTAAACACAGGGTCAAGGAGGGAGGAGGATTGTAAGCGCCATTGAAAGGGAGGTGGAGTGCAGGAGGGGAAGTGTCATGTCCACAGCTACAGGGGAGTGGTCGGACAATGTTCTGGCCAAGTGTCGTATCTGTGTCACCCAGGTACAAATATTTTGTGTCCCCAGCCAGTAGTCCATGCGTGACCAGGATTGTCACGCATATGAGTGATATGTCCC
The DNA here is from genome assembly GCF_964261635.1 of Lissotriton helveticus. Taxonomy (NCBI): domain Eukaryota; kingdom Metazoa; phylum Chordata; class Amphibia; order Caudata; family Salamandridae; genus Lissotriton; species Lissotriton helveticus. The sequence goes on along the minus strand of NC_136065.1, from coordinate 339,573,987 downwards.
TTCCCTGGCCTGTGGATGTCGTAATCTCCAGATATCGTTAAGACCCAATGCACACATTCCATCATGCACCGCACTAGCAGCCCTACCGGGGGGGGGGGGCGCAGAACTGTCGCTGACTGTCAATCATTTGTGGGATCTAGCACTACATTAAAATCACCGCCACAGATAATCGTCTCGGGGGGGGAAAGATTATAAAAGGCGGGAATGTACGTGTTCGGACCGTATACATTTACTATGTTAAGCGCGTATTATACAGTGTACCCTGCACAATTATATACAGGGTCCGAAAAATCTAAAAAATCTTACTTGACCTGCAGGTTGGTGTTGAATAACCCTGGGCGTAGTGTGCGGAGTGGGGCTCCGCGGAGCTACGCGAAGCGGGCACAGAACTACGCCCACCCGCACACTCCGCGTAGCCCCACTACGCGCCGCCCGCCTCCCTCCCGCCCTCCCTAAATACTTAAATAAAAGGATAGAAAGCTTTTAAAAACACTTACCTTGTCTGCCGCGTCCCCGGGGCTCCCTCTCGCCGTCCCGCGATTCGCGCCGCCACCGATTCAGATACTAATGCGCGGGCGCCCGCGCATGCGCATTAGTATCTGAAATGGCGGTGCGAATCGCGGGACGGCGAAATGGAGCCCCGGGGACGCGGCAGACAAGGTAAGTGTTTTTAAAAGCTTTCTATCCTTTTATTTAAGTATTTAGGGAGGGCGGGAGGGAGGCGGGTGGCGGCCGGCTACGCACCATCTGCGGAGCGCGCGTAGTGCCGCCTGACTACGCCCGCTACGCAAAATGCGTAGGAGACGGCACTACGTGCACTCCGTGCACGGAGCGTAGCTGGCCGCCCACCCTTAGTGTTGAAGATGTTTTTTATTTTTGCTTTTTTATACCATTGGCAATAGTGGTGTGCAAATATAAGCACTCCACTGCAAATAAAAAAACAAAGGTAAAAAAACCTGTTCAACACCAACTGCTCTAACTTTAACAAATGTGAGACCTATTGCAATTGCTTGTTTTGATCTTGGTGCCTGTCACATTTTTCCCCACTTCGCAAGTCTGCATTTCTGATTCCAGAAAGATCTACATAACCGTGCTATTTTTAGGCAGAAACCATATTTTTCTGATTTAAGGTTAAACATGTGGTAAAAGTATGGCTTCCCAATTTTTGCCACGTACAGAACTTATGAAGCTAAAGATATTAGCATTTCCAAGAGACAAATGTATTGGAAAGCGATTCTGAAGATTGGTGTGTTTCGTTGGCGAAAATGATCAAATATCGGGCACCTAAATGCAGGTCTAGCAAATCTATTTTTTTTGTCCAAAGTGTTTAACCACGTGCCGACCCGGAGACCTTGAGATTACATAGTAAATATAATCTTGTGAGTTTCTTATGTTTGTGTGCAAGGGGCTAATGGCTTCTTCCATATCTTAGCATGGTGATGAGTGTGAGCCTTTCTGCTTAAGCAATTATTTTTAGCCCTGCATTTGCCATCAGGCAGCTGGGCGCAGCTGAGTATTTCTGAGATGCAGGTTGTAGTCCGCTGCATGCTGGATATCCCAAAAACTCTGTATGGGAATTGGGTCTGTCAAAAGTGTGAACAGTGAAATGTTTTAACGCTAGTGATCCCCCTGTCCCAGTGCACATGGTCTTGTCTTTGCCAGAGTACTGTCAGTGCGTCCTTTCTGAGTGTGCATGACACTGTGCGCTGTCATAATCCCTGCCACAGTGTACTGCCCATACTGCCTGCCTAGTGTCGCCATTCCTGTATGCTGTCCTAGTCTTGTGTACCAGTGTGCGTGTTAATATTGCCTGACCACACTGCATTGCCAGCGTCTCATATCGCAGTGTTGTGTCCTAGTGTGCGTTTCAGTGTTGTGTGTGGGGGTCTCCATATAGTGTGTGTGTGTGGGGTCTCCATATAGTGTGTGTGTGGGGTCTCCATATAGTGTGTGTGGGGTCTCCATATAGTGTGTGTGTGGGGTCTCCATATAGTGTGTGTGGGGGGTCTCCATATAGTGTGTGTGGGGGGTCTCCATATAGTGTGTGTGGGGGGTCTCCATATAGTGTGTGTGGGGGGGTCTCCATATAGTGTGTGTGGGGGGGTCTCCATATAGTGTGTGTGGGGGGTCTCTCCATATAGTGTGTGGGGGTCGTCTCCATATAGTGTGTGGGGGTCGTCTCCATATAGTGTGTGGGGGGGGTCTCCATATAGTGTGTGGGGGGGTCTCCATATAGTGTGTGGGGGGGTCTCCATATAGTGTGTGGGAGGGGTCTCCATATAGTGTGTGTGGGGGGGTCTCCATATAGTGTGTGGGGGGGTCTCCATATAGTGTGTGTGGGGGGGTCTCCATATAGTGTGTGTGGGGGGTCTCCATATAGTGTGTGTGGGGGGGTCTCCATATAGTGTGTGGGGGGGGGTCTCCATATAGTGTGTGTGTGGGTCTCCATATAGTGTGTGTGTGGGTCTCCATATAGTGTGTGTGTGGGTCTCCATATAGTGTGTGTGTGGGGGGGGTCTCCATATAGTGTGTGTGTGTGGGGGGGTCTCCATATAGTGTGTGTGTGTGGGGGGGGGGTCTCCATATAGTGTGTGTGGGGGGGGTCTCCATATAGTGTGTGGGGGGGGGTCTCCATATAGTGTGTGGGGGGGTCTCCATATAGTGTGTGTGGGGGGGTCTCCATATAGTGTGTGGGGGGGGGTCTCCGTATAGTGTGTGTGGGGGTCTCCATATAGTGTGTGGGGGTCTCCATATAGTGTGTGTGGGGGGGGTCTCCATATAGTGTGTGTGGGGGGGGTCCCCATATAGTGTGTGTGGGGGGGTCCCCATATAGTGTGTGGGGGTCTCCATATAGTGTGTGTGTGTGGGGGTGTCTCCTTATAGTGTGTGTGTGTGGGGGGGTCTCCTTATAGTGTGTGTGGGGGGGTCTCCATATAGTGTGTGTGGGGGGGTCTCCATATATTGTGTGTGGGGGTGTGTGGGGTCTCCATATAGTGTGTGGGGGTGTCTCCATATAGTGTGTGGTGTCAGTACTTCCGTGCCACGGTGCCAGTGAATGTCTGCCACTTGACTCAATGTCTTGCCATCCTAATGCACATAAGTGTCTCCTGAATTGAACATGTCCGTGTCCTCCCATTCTGTCAGTTTCTAATGTCCCAGTGTTACTGCATGCGACTCCTGTTCTAGTTGTCAGTTGTCTTGTTCCAGTGTACAATGGTGTCGTATTCTCCAGTGCTCTATAACATTCTCATGTTATTTAGTCACTTTCTCCTTTTTAGGTCGAGCTGGTAACAGCTGGAGACCTAATGTTGCCTGTCACGAGGGAAGGAGGACAAGAGGGTGTTACCCGCTTTTCCCCTGGATTTGGGTGCGCGAACACGCACGTCGCCTCCGTCCACGCGTGCGCACACAGGCAGCCACCACACAGACAAACACACACACGCGCTGCTTACTTTCACTTTACATCCCCCCACCAGTCATCGGATCTTTTTATGCATGCATGCATGCATACATACACACGCGCACACACAGGCACACACACAGGCACAAACACACACGCGCACATGTCGTCCCGCCCCCTCCCCTCCCACCCCACTCACCGAGTTCTTTTCGTGTGTCCCTCTCTCCTTCGGCAGGCAGCGGCAGGCAGCGGGTCATCCTCAGCAGCAGGCGGGGCTCTCCACGAGCACGGGAGCCCCGCTAGCTGACACGCAAATCTTCCGGCTGACGGGCACAGCAGCGCTTCAGCACAGGAGCGCGGGGTAGGCTCCCGTCTGCTTCCTGTCTTTTTGCGGCCCTGCCCCCGTCCCAACACAGGTTGCCTGGCTTCCTGTTCAAGCCGGGCTGCGGCGGTGAGTTTTTATTGTACTCGTTTAAGAATGGAACAAAAAGAGATCTCACACCATTTAAAAATCCGAAAGGTGCTAATGAAACACTTCCAGCTGCGTGCTAACTTGAAATGTAAAACTAGACATGGCGAAGGGTCAGGGTGTCGTGGAACTCTGGGTGAGAGGGGGGCCTTCTCGAAAGTCCTTCTCAGATAAATAATTGAAAGTACCGAGTACGGTAGCCTAGAAGGCCATACTTTATGCGTTTGACATATCAGGAAGGGACACACGCTAAAGGTGTGACCCCTTCTAAAATCACCTGTTTATTACTCTGTGACAAGGAGGCCCGCCAGCACCGCCTCCCTGTGTCCTTTTATTCTAAGAGCATTATTAGCCATCCAACAGCCCACCATGCCCCGCGACTCACGTGCGGCAAAGATACGAGTTTTCAACGTTGTTGTACTCCGTTCTTCGATAAAAGTTGTAGCAGCGACTAAATATTTTATGCCCGTCTGGGAGTCAATTATTCATTGGTTGTTGAATCTCACCGGGCTGAGTGTTGATGAATATGTATCATATTTCTAATTTGCAGTGTTACTGTCCCGGGAATGTAAAGTACAGGTACCGGCCCCACAGTATGCCCCTGTCGGATGAGTTCAATATATGTACCGCTGTCTTTCTGGTCCCCCCGGTAATTCTTTTTGAAACCAGAGATATTTAGCGGGAAACGGGCGCTTACTCGAGGAAATGCGCGGCCGCTCTGTCTGAGCTAGGAAGCAGACAGTGAGAGCAGTAAATGTCCAAAATGTAAAAAAAACAACAGTAAACACACACAAGCTTTATTTCCAAACACATAGAATAGTCCTGCAAGTACTTAGTCAAATACCTACAGGTCAAGGACTCCCGTCTAAAACAAAAACAGCAGTGACGTTCCAACTCCTGGACCATTACTAACATCTTTTGTAATTGATATACTGGCCCGGGGACAGGGAATCCATTTATTCTTCAACCCCATCCCAATTTCTAATAATCACACTGTGGATACTTTTACACCTTGTAAGGCCTGCCAGACCAGAATGGTATGTTTGGCAATCATGTATTTTATTGCATTTTTAAAACTGTAGCATAACTTACCTGCAATGTTTACAAAAGGGTAGAAATATTTAAACATTACCAGTTTAATAGAATAATGATGACATTTTAGAGAGGGTGCCCAAAATTATTTTTTGGGTCAATGGACAGGGCCCAGCGTTAAAAAAAGTTTGCGAAGAGCGCACTGGTTTCGAGGGAAGCCTGCAACACCCAGCACCCGCAGGGTGTGCCATCCATGGGGAGGAATGGCAACTTGCAAGCTGGTGAACCAGTATGAATTTTTCGAAACACCACTTATAAATCAGGGACACGGGAATTATATGGCAGTGGAGGACTAAATTATGTGGCAGGATTGACTAAATTATGTGGCAAGAAAAGGCTAATTATGTGGTGTAAAGTTGTACAATGTGTGTCTATACCACTTTATCATGTTGTCCTTTTTAGGTCGAGCTGGTAACAGCTGGAGACCTAATGTTGCCTGTCACGAGGGAAGGAGGACAAGAGGGTGTTACCCGCTTTTCCCCTGGATTTGGGAGCGCGAACGCGCACGTCGCCTCCGTCCACGCGTGCGCACACAGCCAGCCACCACACAGACTGAAACACACGCTTACTTTCACTTTACATCACCCCACCAGTCATCGGATCTTTTTACACACACACGCATGCATGCATACATACACACACACACATACACACACACACACGCACAAGCGCACACAGGCACAAACACACACACACACGCACGCACACACAGGCGCACATGTCCCCCCCCCCCTCCCTCCCACCCCACTCACCGAGTTCTATTCGTGTGTCCCTCCTTCGGCAGGCAGCGGGTCATCCTCAGCAGCAGGCGGGGCTCTCCACGAGCACGGGAGCCCCGCTAGCTGACACGCAAATCTTCCGGCTGACGGGCACAGGAGCGCGGGGTAGGCTCCCGTCTGCTTCCTGTCTTTTTGCGGCCCCGCCCCCGTCCCAACACAGGTTGCCTGGCTTCCTGTTCAAGCCGGGCTGTGGCGGTGAGTTTTTATTGTACTTGTTTAAGACGCCTCGTATTTCAATTCTGTTTATCAACTTGATATAATTTTACAAGGCCACTACTCTAATCTTGTAGGGCAGAAGGCTATTGGCCTTATCTCACTCCTTGTAGTAGGTTTGATTGACATTGTTTCTGGACTGCTTCTTTCATTTGAATTTGTTCCAGTTCCCTTCTCAGTCTACCAAAATCTTCGTTCTCGTCGAGCCCCCTTTTTAAATCGGTTCTTGAACCTGGGAAATTCGAGTTACTAAATCTACCTTACGTTGTTTGGCCAGGTGTTCATTTGTCGTCATGTGGTATGTGAGTTCCCCAAGAAAAAAAACTGACGCGTCCTAGAGGGTCAGGGGAGATACTGCAACATTGTCATTTTCAACTAAATAACATTAAATTATTTACCTAATACATTCCCTTAGGGTTGGATCTCTTAACCTGATTTGGTTTACAACCCAAGGTTTTGGGTATGGCTTTTGTGGATGAGAGGTGTTCAACAGTCAGACCAGACCGGTGCATGATCTGACAGTAATTGGATGTCAATGGTCGAGTCTATTAGTCTGGGTAATAAGATCTGACAGATCAAGAAATAGTCAAGGTGTGGGTATGTCAAAGGACGTTGGAGTGAAACTTGTAATCCTTTTTATGTGGGTGGTGGGAACTCTACGTCCTCAAAGTCTATATCTCATCAACCTTGTAACAGCGTGGCCAGAGAGTGGGGCTTGCCATGTCTGGGGTGGGAGCAGTCCAACTCTACATTTAGTGGGGTAATGAAACCCCCCTCCCTTTATGATGTTGCCTATGGCAAATTGAGAGATTCCAGGACCGAGGCAATTGAAATAACTTTCCCTGTCCTAATTGGGGCCACAGAGGGAGATAATTATTGGAATATAGCCTAGTGTTCCCCATATCCCTACTTGATGACCCTCGCAGTCTGTGTGTGTTGTCTATATGAAAACACAGACCTTTGCGTAGGATGATAGCTACCCTGTGAGTCTTTGCGTGTATATTAGGAATGGTACTGCACAGGGAACCAGTATGAATGCAGGCGTTTAGTGTCAGCTTTGAGTAGGCGGGTTTCATGCAATAGTGCCATTTGCACCTTTTTCTGTTTAAGGCAAAGCAATAAGGCCTGGCGTTTGATCTGGGAGTTCAGGCACTGCATTTTAAGTTACACCATTTTGAGAGGCATCATGATAGCTAGTGTGAGTGTGCGTGGTCATACGCTGATCCTGTGCATGGTGCCTCATGGCCAGTGTGTGATGTCTGGGACATGGAGATCCAGGAAAATATTGAGGGATGAACAACTACCTTTAATAAGGTGGATAAGATTAGGATCAAAACCCCACACCCGACCACGGTGTTAAAAGTCTATTAGGTGCACAGAACTTTAGGTAAAACAAGAAGCAGGGGTAGGCTCCTAGGTCGGGTGTGGGAGCCCTATCCCCGTATGCCAGATTCCATGAGAAAAAGCAACCCATACCAGCAAAGCCAATGTTCAAAATCGTAGTCACCAGTGTGTTTACCTTTGCATTATTGTCCCTTGTCAATCTCGAACACAAGTGCTAGACACATGCGAAAATAGGCTTTACTACTGCCTAAGTATGACAATAACAGCAATTGATGGGTCTGACATAGACAGGGTTACTGTTTTCAAATGAAAATATGGAACTGTTAAATAACTTGCTAAATAGGCTAAGTTAACTCACAGATTCAGGGTGCAGAGTGCAGATTCAGGGTGCAGAGTGCAGATTCAGGGTGCAGAGTGCAGATTCAGGGTGCAGAGTGCAGATTCAGGGTGCAGATTCAAAAGTTTAAGCTATTGCCATTATAAATTACAATAACTTTTAAGTATTAATTATTTAAAAAAAATTAAAAGCCATTGTTATTTGTAATATCAATACATCTAAGTCACGTAAATGCAATACATATTGCATTACAAATGCTATCGGTGTCACATTTGCAAAAGTTAAAACTATTGGCATTGTAAATGACAAAGCTATTAATTTCGCTATTTTCAAAACCAACACATAAATAAAAAATGGGTCATTTACAATACCAATAGCTCAAACTTTCCTAATGCGAGACCTATTGCATTGCAAATGCTTGTTAAATCATCTTCTCCTAGTCTTTGTCCCTGTGATCGGGTATTTTTCTCTCAGAACATCTGCATAAGTCTGCCTCTTCCAGTATGATTTTAACCACTTGTAGCATGTAGTTATCCTCCGCTAATTATATTTATGATGAAAGCTGTGTTAGTATTTTAGTTTGTATTGTCATTATCTAGTGGGTGATGTTTTTGTAAATGAGATGTATGCATAACGTTTGGGTTGGTCTTCTCGTGATTGTGTGTCTTACAACTGTTTTTAGGTTGAGCCTGGGCAGCGCATGCGTTGCTCTGCAAGGCATGCTGTATTGGAGTATGCACTTGAAGCTATGCCCACTCGCCGCCCATATTTTTCGTTGGCTTGGCTTGTCTTTGTTCTTTGTAAATGCTGCCTTCTAATTCGGTAATCGGCTTGTTAGTCCCTCCTTAATACCACCTTGTCTTAATTTGTAACCTCCCATGAGGATTTGCCCTTTTACTTCAGTTGTTACATCTTCTTTGTAGTTCTATTTTCTTTAATGTGTTTTGCGCTACTGTAGGCACGACGTGCTTTCCTTATATTCAGTGCGCCATGTGCACTTTCCAAGTAGTCTGGACAATGGCAGACGCTTGTTCCCTGATCTTCGCTTCGGCACGCTGCTCGTTCATCATGTCTGTTGCGGCCTTGGCTGCCATTTTAACCCTTATATTTCTTCCGTGACAGGCACATGTTTACAACGAGGGTTTGCAAGTGCTTGTCTCTCGTGATAAGCACACAAACTATTTCTGTTGCTGTGAATTCTTCACCTTCAAGATTTTAAAAGCACACTGGTGACATTTGTGTTTTAAAGTTGTACTTTTCATTTTACAGTTTAATTTTAATGTTCTTGCTCCATTTTTCACTTTTACCTTAATTAACTATCACTAATTTCTTCTACTTTTCTTGGTGCTATCCATTTATGGCAAAATGTCTTCCTCCTATGTTATGCAACCACCTGCATTTTCACAAAATCCTGGTAAACCTTTCGCTCCGTGGCACAAGTGGTATCCTTGATAATTATATGGAGGCCATTGATGCTACCAAATATTCTGCTTCTGGGTAAAGATTGCTTTTGTTCAATCATCCTGGGAGCGGAGGTCAAGATGTATTTGACAATTTGCCTGTTGGTCCAGCCCCACCTTGTGACGAAACCTGGAATGTATTTTCTGAAGCCTTGGCACGATTGGGAAAACATTAGGTTGATGACATGTCTTTAAACACAAGCAGACACAAGATGAATCCATTGAGGATTATTTAGCAGTCTTGTGTTTTGGCTTCTAAATGTCAATTTGGTACCTATTTAGATATTTCTTTGCATGACCAACTAGTTTTTAGTTGCTTTAACAAAAAGATCCAAGAGCGTATCTTAACCTGTAAGAACCCTTCTATTGAGGATGTGATGGATATTGCACGCAGCGTTGAACGTTCTGTCATCTTCAAAAATGTTAACTCCAGATTCTGCTTGTAAACTTCCTGAGAGCTATAAAGTTATGCATGTAACTTCATCTGGTAACCCTAGTGATGTAGATTTAAACGTCCTCTACCAAACCTAAAGCACACAAGTGTTGGAAAAAAAGGTTCTTGTTACAGATGTGGATCGAAGTATCCTAGGGGCAACAATGTTAATTGTCCTGCACAAGGTAAGAGGTGCAACATTTGTAAAAAAAATCTGACATTTTTACATCCAGTAGATCAGCTAAACAAAGGGGCAAGAATCATTTTCTTAGTGTTGAAGAGGATGCTCTTTGTGAGGCTGAGTAATACGTTGTCCACTATTGAAATCAATACTTTACACAATGATACCAAAAGATGTAAAGGGCCTATGTTTAATGTATCAGTGGGACCAATTGATAATAATGTTGTGGCTGAATCTGGATCTCCTATTACTATACTAGATGAAAAGACCTTTAAAAACATTTGGTCAAAAGTGTTGCTCTAACCTACAGATGTTAATCCCAAAGCCTTTGGGGGATATGATATTATCATGTCTGGATATTTTTCTGATTCCATCAAATTTAAAGGTAGAGGGACTTATACCAAAATTTATGTAGCCCTTAATGGTCGTGATATTCTAGGGTGGCAAGACCAGGCTAATTTAGGCATCATTTTAACACCGGGTCATCCTGAACCTGTTTTAGTGACCTACCTATTCTATTTATTGAACAAGAATCTGCGAGAATTCTCCAAATTCATATTGATTCTGATTTGGGTAATTTATTTTCAAAATATTCACATGTATTTAGCAACAAGGTAGTTTTGGTTAAAGGGTTCCAACACACTATTAGACTAAAAGAGAATGCCATTCCAGTAGTTTAGAAATGCAGACATGTTCTTTATCTGCAAGGGATGAGTTCAAATAAAATGTTGGACGATATGTGCACACAGGACATTTAATACCTATTGAATACTTTGAATGGGTTTCTGCTGCAGTGGTCACACGTAAGAACTCAGGTGTTATTAGTCTGCGTACGGATTTGAGAGTACTTAATCGTAACATAGTGGTAGGCTGCCATCCCCTACCCAGAATTCAAGAAATGCTTGCCAATCTTGGGATAGCAAGTATTTCAGCACTATTGATTTCAGCTCAGCGTATCATCAGATTCCCCTCTCCAAAGAATCTGTCCATGACCACATTTGTTACTCCCTTTGGAGTCTACATGTATAAGCGGATGCCTTGCGGTTTAGCATCCGCCGCAAGTGTTTTCCAGAGATTAATGGACCAATTGTTTACACAAGTCAAAGGGATTCAAGCATTCCAAGATGACATTTTAATTCCCACGGATACGTTAGTCACATTATATACTTATTGAAAAGTTTTGCAGAGACTGGAAGAGGTTGGCATTACAGTGAACAAGTGCAAGTTCATTACTCAAGATGTTGACTATTTAGGCCACAACACTTCTGTCAAAGGTATAAAACCTAAGTTATCATTACTAAATGCTATTAAGGATGCAACCAAACCATTAGACAAAGATTTGTTAAGGGCATTCTTAGGTCTCAGCGACTATTATGCTCGCTTTGTACAGAGTTATGCCAATTATAGTGCAACCTCTCAGTACTGTTGGATTGAAGTACCGCAACAGTCATTTGAGTGAGTGTCAAAAAATTAATTCTGTAAGCGCCAGCATCAGAGCTTTTACGCATGGTCAAACGAGCATTGTAACGGTGGATGCTAGTTCCAAGGCATTAGGTGCAGTTTTAAGTCAAGGAGTATACCGTAGTGTTCGCCTCTAGAACCTTGAGTGATGCTGAAGTCAACTAGCACTATCGAGAGGGAGGCTTTAGCGTGTTCATTGGCGGTTGAGAAATTTAAGATGTATATTTGGGACTCTAGGTTCCAACTTTATACTGATCACAAACTGCTAATGTACATGCTTGGTGACAGTTGTTCAAACAAAGCTTCATCTAGACTCCTGTCGGTTACAGGAATTTAACTTTGATATCAGATATATCCTTGGTGGCAAGAATGTCAGGGCAGTCTGTCACGTATGCCGCCCTTTTCGTTATAATTTTGTGTATTGTTTTTTTTAGCTTTTATTTTGTCTTTTTGTTTTTATTGTTATAGGAAGGGGGTTGTAGAGTGTATATTTGTTTCTCATATGTTCTTGTGTATTTACACCTTATCAATAAAGTTGTGTGTAATCCTAATGTGAGGTAATAATGTATAAGGTCACTATACTCTGTATTCTAGAATCCTAGCTGTGGTCTATTCATTCTTTGACTATCTGCTTACTTGAGCTGTTGTGAGTCTCTGCATCTGGAATAAAGATGCCTTACTTGGACACTTCAGAGTCTTTCTTATTAAGCTATTGAGACACGTACTACAAGAATGCAGGATGTGGCATGTATAAATCCCAACGTAGTTTACTGCCCAGAATACCCTGCAAATGTCAAAGTATTTGGTTAAATTAATAAAATTACAATGTCTTTAATTCGTCAAGCAGAGGTCAAAAGTACTAACATCCAGTGTTTCTAGACTTTTCATGATGAAAATGGAATCCAGCTTGGGTGGGGTTATTTTGCAGGGTACAGGAAAAGGCAAAAATATCATCAACGTTACTACAACAACTCAGAGTTTACAAGCATATTCCAATTCAAGCATATTCCCACTCGCCCCCCGTCCGTGTTGCTTATTACCCACTCGCCCCCCCCCCCGGTCCGTGTTGCTTATTTCCCACTCGCCCCCCCCCCGGTCCGTGTTGCTTATTTCCCACTCGCCCCCCCCCCGGTCCGTGTTGCTTATTTCCCACTCGCCCCCCCCCCGGTCCGTGTTGCTTATTTCCCACTCGCCCCCCCCCGGTCCGTGTTGCTTATTTCCCACTCGCCCCCCCGGTCCGTGTTGCTTATTTCCCACTCGCCCCCCCCCGGTCCGTGTTGCTTATTTCCCACTCGCCCCCCCCGGTCCGTGTTGCTTATTTCCCACTCGCCCCCCCGGTCCGTGTTGCTTATTTCCCACTCGCCCCCCCCCGGTCCGTGTTGCTTATTTCCCACTCGCCCCCCAGGTCCGTGTTGCTTACAGTGGGAAGCTTCTAAAAGGGGCATCCCCATTTCTTTGGTCTGGCTTGATGGCGCAGCTGTTGCTAGACAACTAAGTGAGCATTACTAGGAAGAGGGGGGGGCGATTGGCTCCGCCAACATGTAGGAAGTCTCATAGTGCATTTTTTGATTGGGCAGAAGTTGTGTGCTTCCACAAAAGTGCTTGACCTCTACACAGCTGTGATAATTTTGTTCATCCAGCAGCCTTAGTTGGACTTTCAGGGGCGCACACATGACATTGTAATTCTACTTTAAGTGTCTTGCATAACTAGGTAATTTGTTTTTCACTGGCAGCAGCAGAGATGGGAGGAGGGCAGTCATGAACCTACATGGATATTTAGGCCTGGCTTGACAGTGCAACTTCCACTTGACCTTTTTAACCAATATCATTTTACAGGTCTTTGCTTCTACACACATACATATTCATTTCCTTACTATTTATAAATTGGCGGTAAGGGTTGGACAGTGGCAGTGTCTCCCGACCCCGCTTGGTGCCAGGTAAATACTCCATCAGAGCGGAACACTCATACGAGCTGACTAATCATTTTTAAAATTGATTAAGAATTTTAAAGTATTCACTTGCGCCGCATGTCACTTGAAAACCTTTTAAATATTGCACTTTGTGTCTGGAATTGATTACAAATTTTAAAACACTCACCCTCTGTGCACGAAGAAATCACTCCCTAAAACTGTAAGGGGCTCGTGGGCTGACTTCTGGTCTGTGCTCAGTGATCAAACCTGCCCGCCCTGGTCCGACTCGGTATCCAATACCGTTGAGCGGAGGGCGGGGCAGGTAAGAGCCAGACACGCCCAGCAACCCCGTGGTAGGCGAGCAGTTAGCGCTCTAGCAGCACCACTTGAGAAGGACTATTTAGCCAGTCGTCAGCCCAAGCGCGCAGCGGTTGCGCGCAGAGGGGCGCGCAGAGGGGCGCCTTCGACGGCGCCAAAGACCAGCCTAAGACCTGCCCGTCTGCGCCAGAACGGGCCAGGGGACATGGAGGACTCTATATTTGTGCCCTATGTATCCATCCAGGAAAGGCTGACTTACACTTCACAGGTACTGCTGAGTTTAAATACACACTATACACCTGGCGTAAGCTGCAGCATACTAACAGAGGTGGAAGGACCTTTCTCTTGCTGTTTGTGCCACACGCAATTTTCTACGCATATGAGAAATACGTCGTATAGAAGTCGCCCCAATCCTCTGTCTCCCCCTATTTCTATTTCAAAAGCTGTTGATGACCCTTCATTAGGGTCTACTAACATCCTGTGTAACATCAGATCTCTTTCTAAACATACTGCTGAGGTCTGGGATCTAATTTCCTCCAAACAACCAGAGGTATGCTACCTCACGGAAACGTGGCTTAAACCACACAGTACCCCAGCCATAACTTTAGGAATCCCCTGCAACTATAAGATACTTAGGCTAGACTGTCCAGCGAAAACTGGCGGTGGGATTGCTATTGTTTATAAAGATGAGCTGACCATCTCGGTCCTAGACGAACTCACGTCTTCCGAAATTGAAATTTTAGTTTTCACAATACACACATACCCTAAAGAAAACTATAAAGGTGCTTTAATTTATCGGCCGCCGGGTCCCTACAACAATTTCTCTAATATTTTGGTTGAACTATTAGCCCCACATATCAACTATATTAATAAATTCATTCTAGTTGGAGATTTTAACGTACACAGTGAGAAATCAGACTGCAAGGAAGCACAATCCCTACTAGCAGATCTATCATCCTTAGGATTAATAGGAACTGTGGACCTATGCATCAGGCAGGTCATACCTTAGACCTGATATTCTCCAACGTCCCACTTGTCCCTTGCCCACCGGCTACTCAGGTGAGCTGGACTGACCATTTTATCGTAGAATTTAGTACCCCCACCAGGCACCTACCCCTTCTTGCTCCAGTTCACTACCCAGTGTCCGCAGACAGTGGCATAAAGTTACTAACTCCACCTTTGGTGAAAAATTCAACTCCCCGGTTCCCCTACCTCAGGATAATATTGAAACTGCTCTTAAAAGATTTGAAGGAGAAACAAAGAGCCATAGATCAAATTGCCCCACTGAAGCATTTTAAATCTAGGCCAGCTAAAAAGCAAGAAATCTGGTTTTCCGATCATTTAAGAACATTGAAACTAGGAGCAAGGAAACTAGAAAAAAGATGGAGAACGACCCATCTTCAAGAGGATAAAAGAAAATACTGGGATGCTTTAACCTTCTACCACAAAGCGATTCGCACAGCGCGAAAAACCCATATTGCATCACAAATACAAGAGGCAGGGAACTCCCCTAGGGTTCTTTTTCAAATCCTTCAAACATTCGCTAAACCTACTGCATGCGAATCCCCGGAGATGGCCTCCCAACAGCTGTGTGATATTTCTTGTTTTTTCACCAAAAAAATCAATACCATCTATGATAAAATAGTGTGCACAAACCAGGCCACTCCCATAGACTTAGTACTTCCTCAGACACAAACAGAAGCAAGATTGGATAAATACTCCTTGGATACCTTTCCTCCAATCTCACTACAAGAAACATCTATACTAATAAAGCAGATTAAGAGTGGGAGCCCAGATGACACCATCCCTGCCAGGTTAATGCCTGTACTGGCAGAACAACTTTGCCCAAAGATCACTGAATTAGTGAATCTCTCACTTACCTCAGGCGTTGTTCCCAAGGAGTGGAAACGAGCTCTTGTCAGACCGATAAGGAAAAACACTGCCACTCCATGGTCTGATCTAACCAACTTAAGACCCATTTCCCTATTACCATTTCTGGGGGAAATTATAGAGAAACATGTGAACCGCCATCTACCCGGTCATATCGAACTCGCCAATGCCCTGGACTACTCCCAGTCAGGGTTCCGCCCCAAATATAGTACAGAATCCACCCTCCTGTCTGTCACTGATGACCTTCACATGTACCAGGACAAGGGCTTCTCAGTCATACTGGGTCTATTAGATCTGTCTGCAGCGTTCGACACCGTGTCTCATTCCATCCTGACTGAACGGTTGTCGAACGCTGGTATTAAGAATAAAGCCCTTGACTGGTTAAAGAGCTTCCTAGCTGATCGCACCCAGAGAGTCACCATGGGTGCATATCGCTCAGCGGAAACAGATTTCAAAGGGGGTGCCACAGGGCTCTTGTTTGAGCCCAACCCTTTTTAATATCTATGTGGCACCCCTGGCTGGAGTACTGCGTAGGTACGGCTTCATCCCCGTATCATACGCAGATGACACGCAGCTCCTCTTCCCTTTTAAAACTCTGTCCGCTGAGGTTAGGAACTCTTTTTCTTCAGGCATGAAGGCAGTGGCAAAATGGATGTCTATCAACTACCTCCAATGTAATGTCAACAAAACGGAGGTTATGTTGTTTGGGGAGGCAAAAATTCTATGGACTCCTGAATGGTGGCCGTCAGACTTAGGAGCAGTCCCTGAACCTAAACAGGTCGTGAAGAACCTGGGAATTCGGTTTGATCACGATCTGTCACTGAAACAACACACAAGTTACATCTCAGGGATATGCTTCTATACCATCAGTCTACTTCACAAAGTTTTTCCTTTGCTACCTGACTCGGCTAAGAAAACTCTCGTCCAAGCACTGATCCTTAGTCGGATCGACTACTGCAATGGCTTGCTGCTCTCTGCAAACGAAGGAGTGCTGGCTAAGCTACAAGTCATTCAGAACACGGCAGCTCGCCTTGTTCTGAATGCCCCCCCGAGAACTGCCTCCAAGCCCCTACTTGAACAGCTGCATTGGCTCCCAATTCGACAAAGAGCCAAATTTAAAATTTGCTGCTTGATCCATAAGTGCTTAAACGGACAAGGGCCCGTTTATCTCGAACAGAAATTTGTTCCCTACGTTCCAATACGTTCCCTTAGATCGAGCAAAGACCTCCTTCTGGTAGTTCCCCGCGCTAAGAAGTCCGGACATGGAGGTAAAGCCCTATCCATTGCTGGTCCCAAGCTGTGGAACAAACTCCCTCTGTCACTGAGACAATGTAAAGAACATCTCGCATTTCGAAAACTTTTAAAAACCATCCTGTTTAAAAATGATGTCTAACAGCTCCTCCATTTTTCTCGCCTGCTGTTTACCCGTTCCAAAAGCGCGGAGATACTCCTTATGGAGTGATTCTAGCGCTATACAAAGCAATAAATAAATAAATTTACTTGCTATTCTTCACATTACCACGCAAATTTATTTTAAAGCCAGAACGATCTACATTGTCGATGCTTGTGCTTAATTGAGGTTGTTTTACAAGTATACCCAGTCTCCTGGTCTTAATGACCTATTCCTTCATGTGACGTTTCATATCGGCATTTTGTCCTGTTCCACTACAATATCTTGTTCAGAAAATGTGGTCCTTTCAAACTGAAAGCCTGGTTTGATTAGTCTTAACACAGAAAGCGTCGGTGCTGCCTAATATTCCCCTAATACTCAACAAACTTGCTTTCTTAATTGTAGCCATTAATAATTGAGCAATACAGTTCGCTTTTAGCCGCAACAGCATAATGCACTCCCGGTTGTTGTATTCCCATGTATTGCATTAAACTTCGGAGTTCCACTACTTTAAGTGGTGACCCAGCGTCTGATTCAATATGACTGGTATTCCCCCCACTCAGCAGACATTTCACCCAGAAGCGCAGTCGTAGCATTGCAGAAATCTGCCGAACAATGAGCAATTTAGAAAAGGCATCAATGACGAGTAGCAGCTAAGAACCCCCTCCCCCTACACCAATCAACAACTTTGTACATGAAATAGCCATACAAATCCCAGAGCTATCTCAAACACTTTTACACTGGATTTGGAATCCTGGTTCCTCTCAATGAGCAGCAAGTAGTCTTTTGTTGATATTGTCAACTCGCTGTATGCTAGTATTTAGTTGTTTTTCATCCCTTTTGGAAATATTGCAGGTAGATACATGCCTCCACTTAATAGACTAAATTGTAACTAATTATTGTATGGTGACTACTTCGTCATAAGCCCTTTTAAATGTGAAATATATTTTCTGGTGTTGGTTGATATGATAACGTTTGTATTCAGCCAGAGTACAATTTTACCCACAGCTAAGCAGTGGGTGATGTGAATTGTAGTGTCTTGTAATCTTTGCCTGGTTTAGTCCGTTTTGGGGATGTCGTACATGAGCTTTATTACCCATCTTTCAATTCTAGGTGGCAGTTTTGCTTTTGGGCTACAAGTGGTTGATGCTACATGACATTTCTTAATTGTTTGCCCATCTAGAGATACTGTGATGTTCAGAGGTTCAAACTACAGCTGAACTTTTTCTCTGCTTGAGAATCTACCTGTTATTTTAAACGTTGGCTTACCTAAAATATTGTCTTGGCGAGTCTCTGCTAAGCTTGTCGCGCAGGTATTGCACCTAGACCATTAGGGCTTGCATCCACAATTAATTTGTTGCGCAGCGGATGATCGAAATAGGCCCTTTGTTTTGCAGGTGCAGCATCCTCTATTCTTTTACATGCATCTTTTTATTCCTCAGTTGGCTAAAGATTTTCTTTTTTTATTTTTTTATTTTTTTGTCAAATTAGGCAAGGGTGCACTTATTTGTTGCACTTTTAGAATCCCAATCACTTGCCATTCCCAAGAAGGGCTGTACGTTGGATAGGCATCCTGTTTCATGAATAGCTACGACTGACTGGATTCAGTCGCACTCCATTTATGTGAAAGTACCCAACGAATAGCAAATTATCAAATACACATTTGTCTGTATTTAATAAGAAGGCTGCATCCATGAGTATTATAAAGACTTCCAGTTGGGTTTCGTCATATTCTGAGTCTGCCCAAATGCATGGATTTTGTCATTGTAATTTACAATTTCTTACAGGCCTTATTAGTCTAATTGCTTCTTTAAAATATCAACAGCAGATTCTAGGCTCTTATTTCAACTCAAGTTGGTGAGCATGGTGGCAGAGTTCTAATTTTGAGACAACTGCTACACTTAGACAGCTCATATGCACTAGCAAAGATCGTTCTCGCCCATTGTCAGTATTCTGTATTCATATGTCTACACTGAAGTGAATGTTGTTGATCTTTCTTTGCAACTACCACAATCTGTTAGAGCCATGTTTACATCCTCCTATTCCTACTGTTTTGTAAATGTATGGGTGGCCTCTAATTTTGTGCCATGGCACAAACCGTATTATTGGTGTTCAGGGTTATATGGGGGTAATTTGGTTTCCCAGGCTGTAAAATAGTTGTTTGAAGTTCAGTAGAATAGGATGTTCTGCAGCTAATTTATACGTCATGGCCCCTGCCTCCATGATTTGTGCAGTTAACGTTTACTAGACAGTGGGCTGGTATTTCTCCTGCCTGTATATTGTCTTCCTCAGACTTGTTTCAGTATTTGTGGATTTTTCTTTTATTTAACATACTTGCTTTATTGCTTTTCTTCCTGGTTCCATAACTGATGCCTATGCTCTTACTTCTTGCCTTCTGCAGAATGCTGGACGACCTCCTTCAATTATTCCAAATCCTTCTTGCCTCATCACAATTACATTTACGAACGTCCCAGCGAATCACTAACTTACAAAATTGTTTTGGGAACTCTGTGTGCTCTTCTCATTGACATGCGGGAATATACCTTTCGAGGTCTGTATTTACTTGCAAGTCATTCATTTTAATATAAATGAATATTCCTTCATATGTTTGCAACGGTGGATATGTATCTAGCAAGTCCTCCACACCATCCCCTACTAAGCCTCATCTGTGTATCATTTCCACGTTGCTTGTAGATGGTGTTGAAGCACCATCTTGCCCACTTAAGTGTTATTTAACTTACTCGTTATCCACCATGTTAAATATGGGGAGAGGAGTTAGCCTTGCGGCTAAGGCGCTCGACCTCGGATCTGGGTTCGAGTCTCGGGAACGACACCAAAACCTCCTGTGATTCTGGGCAAATCACTTAATCTCCCCGTGCCTAAAAATGAATGTCTTCATGAGAAAAAAAAAAGTAACTTGTGCTATGTAAAGCGCTCTGATACCTGATTCGGTTCGGGTCTAGTTCGTGCTATATAAAACTCTACAAAAAAAAAAATCTAGCTTGTGCGTTAATTTTTTATTTGTTACAAGCGGTTGTGGTGGCACTGAGGACGCTAGTGATGGTGACATTGGTGCTGTCACTGTGTTTATCTCCTATTTTTAAAATTTTTTTTTTGCTGGATTTCTTTTTTCTTTGTCTTCTCAAATGTGTTCCTCGTATTATATTAAGATATTGCCTGACGTTAAAATGGTGGGCTATACTGTTTTTGTGTTTTTTTGTTTTTGGTAATCTGTCTCCCTGACTGTAAGATGGTGACTGTTTATTTCTCAATATAGGTATTGTTTTGGTTTAAATACTACTTAAAGGAGCGCAAGTAAGGAAAAGTGTGATTTTAAAGTATTTCTTATGCAAGCTTGTCTTTCTATGCATGTTTACATTCCTTTCATGATGATTCTTGCTTTTGTTTGCTAAACTACTTATGGCCCTTTTTATTTTCCCTAATTCTTGTGTGACCACCTGTCCGTAAAATAGACGGACTGTCAGTGATTTTAACCTGTCAGCTGTCCGTTAGTGATCTATTAACGAACAGCATTTGTCCCTAATTTCAACACTGATACGTTTTGTAGCTTTGTGGCATAATATGCATCTGCCAGCTACACGGGACAACTGACTAGCAGTGCATTCATATTTTTAACAGAGCAGAATGACATCTAGGGCATTTGAAAAGATCTAGCCTGTTGCTTTTGCTGCTGTTTTGGCTTTTATTATGGAGTTAAAGCTTATTATTATTTTTTTGTGTACTGCTTTCCTCTTATAATATGGCACTACGATGTTTACTTACAGGTTTTATTTAACTTGAGCATCGCCATGTGTGTATACTATTGAAATGAATAGGTGTTAGGATGGACAGGGGATCGATTGTTGTAATAAAAAGATGAGTGGAAGCCGAGGTGTAGATTATTTATAATATGGTTTATTAAGTAGCATCAAGAAGATCCCCACCAGGAGCAGCCTCCCTGCTGCCCAGCCCATACTCCAACTGGCACGCACCCAACATTCCAATGCATCACCATGCACCAACTTTCCACATCGTACACTCATACTGGCTGAGCAGCAGGTATAACATGGATGGGTTGACGAAATGAATGGAGAGGATGCAAATGGCAGAAGGGCTGAATACATATTTGCATTAGCCAGGAGGATGGATGGATCTAGATGAACGGATGATTAAATAGATGAACGGATGATTAAATAGATGAACGGATGATTAAATAGATGAACGGATGATTAAATAGATGAACGGATGATTAAATAGATGAACGGATGATTAAATAGATGAACGGATGATTAGATGGATGAACGGATGGAGGTAGGGCCTGTGTTTATGGAAGGATGGACAAATTTACGGATGGACGAACAGGACAAGTGCTTGGGCAGATGTATGAAATATGGGTAAATGGAGATTTCTTAGGTGTACAAATAGTTTTTGATGGGTGCAAGGATGAATAAATGGAAGAATGGATGGGTGCAAGGATGATGGATCAGTGGATGGAAGGATTTTTGTGGGTGGGTGGCGGGTCTTGGTGGGTGGGTGGCGGGTCTTAGTGGGTGTATGGATAAAGAATGGGGGCTTCAATGGATGGCTCGAACTATATAAATTGATCTTAAGTAAATGGATGAATCTCGGTATGGTCTTGGGTGGCCAGGTCTGGTGGCTTAGTGGACTAATGCATCCACTGTAGGGGCCTGTGTTCGGCCTCATGGTCACAGGTTCAAATTCCCGGCGGGTTCACTCAGCCTTTCATCCTTCTGTGGTCAATTAAAATGAGTGGCATGAGGTTGGGTAACAATGAACATCTGTTCCTCTGCGCCAAGATACCCAAGTATTTAGATCATGGTTAGATCAGGATTAATGGACCGATCTTGCTCGGTGGGTGGGTTTGGGTGAATGGATGCTTGGAAGGATGGATCTTTGTAAATTGGTAGATCTGAGTGGGTGGGTGGACGGGTGCTTGGAAGGATGGATCTGTGTAAATTGGTGGATCAGAGCGGGTGGATGGATTTTTGTTTTAGTAATTGTTTTAGTAATTGTTTATAAGGAATACTTGTGCACAATCCGAGAGGGATTGTACCTTTACCTTGAATGAATAAACTATATATAAGCATACAAGTACGGTTAATTAGAACATTTCAGCAAAACATCCACGTAAGGTGCAGTAGAAACAAAATATTTTTGGGATTAGACACCTATCCAGGTGCGAACAACTTGAAAATGTCTATTTTCTCTTTATTTATCGGAACCCGATTCCCTTGCATATGTGTTGGCAAGAAATGAATAAGGAGTATACCAGACCATGAAGGTTCTATTTAACGGGAAAGTTTGAATACTTTTAAGTTCCTACCTTTTGACGATCTGTTTAGAAATAAAACCATTTTAAATCAATCCACTAATTTGGTATCTTTTATATTGGATCAGGAGCTGATTGTGAAAAAAAAAACTCATGCTCTGTTATTAATTCGTATAATATAATAGAACCCCAATCATATCTAACATCTTGTTTGAATCCGGTGGTAAGGGTTATATTGCTTAAGCTTAGGTTTGGCCACTCAATCCATCCATTTATAAAGCGCATTATTTACCCGTGAGTGTCTCAAGGCGCTGGGGGTAGGTCTTGGGTCTGCCGTAGGTGGGGGGAGAGGGTGTTCCAGGTCTTGCCGGCGAGGCAGGAGAAGGCTCTGCCGCCGGCCGTCATTCTTTGGATGCGGGGGACAGTGGCGAGCGCGAGGGTGGCGTATAGGAGCTGGCCGGTGAGGGTGTAAAAGCTGGGTCGGCCATTGAGGTAGGCTGGTCCAGTGTTGTGGAGGGCTTTGTGTGTGTAGCTTGAAGATGATACTCTGTTTGACGGGGAGCCAGTGTAGGTCTCTCAGGTGAGGGGTGATGTGGAGTAGTGTGGCTCACTGGTTAGAGGCGGCAGACCCGAGAGCAGAAGTCGGCCCAGGACCAGGGTTCAATTCCCGACGCGGCGGGGTCGTGGACTTGGGTCAGCGGACTCGATAATTCTCGCTTCGGTGCTTACTCTAATCAGGGGATCCACTCGGCAACTCTGGGCATTAGCTTGCCTAATCTCCACAACGGCCCCATCAACTCCGGGGATGCCTGGCTCCACCTTGGGGACTCCCAGCAGGGACCATCCCACAGGGAAAGCCAGGATGGGTTCCCCAGAGTTATACAGCGCCAGGAAACCTACGGAAGGGTAGCAGTGCGCTTTACAAGCTCAAATACATGTGGCTGCAGCGAGGGACGTTGTGGATAAGTCGGCAGAGGCATTTTGAATGCGTTGCAGTCGTCGCAGGTGTTTGGTCATGATGCCTGCGTAGAGGGCGTTGCCATAGTCCAACCTGCTGCTGACGAGGGCCTGGGTCACCATTCTTATTGTTTCGGTGGGGATCTGATACAGCAACTGACTCTTCAGGAGAAAACATAACATTCTAATAATGATGTCAAGAAAGCTGAGCTAGTAAAGTTCCATTAAAGGGATATTAACCACAACAGGATCCACTTGTAGATCCTGCGAAGCATGCGGAGGGTGTTGTAGCAGGAGGAGGAGACTGCATTGACCTGCTTCGACATGGAGAATGAGTCGAGGATGATTCCCAGGTTGTGTGCGTGGTCGGTGGGTGTCGGTGCTGTTCCTAGCGAGGTCTGCCACCATGAGTCGTCCCAGGCTGAGGGGGTGGGTCAGAGGATGAGGACCTCAGTCTTGTCCGAGTTCAGCTTCAGTCTGCTGCTCCTCATCCATTCGGTGACGGCCTTCATTCCTTCGTGGAGGTTAGTTTTGGCGGTGTGCGGGTCTTTGGTGAGGGAGTGGATCAGTTGGGTGTAGTCGGCGTAGGAGTTGATGTTGAGATCGTGTTGGTGGGCGACGTGAGCGAGGGGGCCATGTAGACCTTGAACAGCGACGGGCTGAGGGATGATCCCTCTGGTACGCCGCAGATGTCGGTGGCTTCGGAGCGGAAGGGGGTGGGGGGGAGGCGTACACTCTGTGTTCTCCCAGAGAGGAAGGATGTGGTCCAGTCAAGGGTTTTCTGTTGAAGTCTGGGGTCTTGGAGGCGTGTCTTTAGTGTGCGGTGGCAGACCGTGTTGAAGGCGGCTGACCGGTCTAGGAGGATGAGGGCTGATGTCTTACCATTGTATAGTTGCATCCTGATGTCGTCTGTGGCGGCGATGAGGGCTGTCTCTGCTGTGGTTTCTTCGGAATCCAGACTGGGATGGGTCTAGGATATTGTCTTTGAGGAATCTGGTCAGTTGTGTGTTGACGACTTTCTCGATGACCTTCGCTGGGAACTGGGTCGGAAGTTCTTGCGGTCCTTTGGGTCCGCTTTGGGTTTCTTGAGGAGGGTGTTGATCTCGGCGTGTTTCCAGCTTTCTGGGAATGTGGCTGCCTCGAGGGAGGCGTTGATTACTTTCTGGAGTTGGGGTGCAATAGTTGCGGCTGCTTTGTTGAATATCTGGTGTGGGCAGGGGTCTGATGGTGATCCCGAGTGGATGGAGTTCATGAATTTGCGCATTTCGTCGTCTTTGACGTAGGTCCAGGCGGTTAGGTGGTTGATGTGGGTGGTGTTCGCCTGGTGGGTGGGGCCTGGCGTAGTCTGGGTGTTGGAGATGACATGGATGTCGGCGATCTTGCGGTAGAAGGTGGCCAATGCGTCGCATAGTTGTGAGGGCAGGATGTCGTTGGTGGTGGCGCTGGGGTTGGAGAGTTCCTTGACTATGCTGCAGAGTTCTTTACTATCATGTGCGTTGTTGTCCAGGCGGACTTTGAAGGACTATCTCTCAGCTGATCTGATGGTGATGTCTGCGGTTGGCGTCTTTGTGGGCTGCTTAGCAGTCCGATGTTCGTTCTTGGAGCAATTTCTTTTCCAGTTTCCGACATGTTCGTTTGGATGTCAGGAGTTCTTCGGTGAACCAGGCGGCTTTCTTGCTGGTGCGGCTGTTGGAAGGTTTCTTTTTTTTTAAAACCTTTATTGTACAGAAAGTGCTCACAAATACGGGCCTACAACCCAGCGGGCTGGCCACCACATATCAGAAGCATAATTAGCAGTACAAAAGTACCCACAGGATATGACATCACGAACACAGGAGACATAGGCCGAAAGCCATAGAGCAACCAGCATGGACAGGATACGGGAAGGTTGATTTTCTATTATGGGAACGGGAAGTACAGGATCATGACGGGCAATGAGTCAAGCAAAAAAAAGGGGGGAGCCGTGGTGAGCCGCGAACTGGCGAACATAGAAGGTACAGGATTAATCCGACAAGAACTAAACATAGTGGTAAAAACAATTACAACTGAAGCGCCACTAGGAGAGGCAATTGCGCTCGCCGTCCGCGCCCACCCACCACAGCTACAACCTGACTTAAAAAACAGACGTAAAAAGAGCCCATCGTATAAAGCAATACGGTACACACCCCAATAAAAGGAAAGAAATCCCCCACGAAAGAGGGAGGGGAAGGAAAAAGAAAAAGGAAGGGACTCTTTCTCAAACACGTGCCCCCTGGCGAACGAAGCAGGGAAACATCAACCGGCACACAGCAAACATTAGAAATCAGTGACAGGAACACGTAGTGAGCCGTAATCACAATAAGACCGGAAGGCCAGTGCATCCGAAACACCCCAGGGGAACACACGACAAGGAGTCCCGAAAAAGAAAACACTTAAGAGCCATAGAACAAAAAAAGGGGGAAAAAGACCCCCCAAAATGACAGACCCACCCCACAAGCCCACCCTGCAGAAGGCTATGGCCTACCCCCCAGCAGCGTGCCTGTCGCCCTAATTAGAACCCGAAATATAGAAGAGCAAAGGCGAGACAAAGATAAGACAAAAAGGAGAGGGGGAAAGGGAAAAAGGGAAAGAAAACGCACGGGAGAGGGCCATAGAACAGGATCAGCAGCGCCCACCCACCCGATAAAGGACAGAGCCCTCGGGAAGTCAAAGAAGTATAAGGATACACTCCAGGAGCACCACAAATTCACACACAGTCACACCGTTACATGCCGATCATCCAAGCTTTACAAGACTACCGTACACGGAGGCAAGTTCGTCTCATCCCTGTCCTTGTTTGTCCAAAGTTGTGGTCGTCCGATTCACTAAGAACCAGACCGCGAGGAACAGAAGGCAAAGAACAGGGAGATAAAACGGCAGTCCAGACAAGATACGTGGAGTAGAACCCGGATGATCCGGAAAAGTCAGAACATCGCAAGCAGTGCAGGCACAGTTCCAGGGATAGTTCGAATAAAGCCGACCCAGCGGGGCCGGCACAGGAGCCAGGGTCGGTCATTCGAGGCGAAGAGAGGCAGAAAGTCATCGAGTCCAGGCCGGACGGGACCCAGCCCCCGGACCAGTGGCGCAGGAGATGGAACAGGACGATGAAGTGCCGCGGAACTCCGCACCCACTGAAGCGGCAGTCGCCGGGCCCATGCTTCCCAGGATAGTTCCAGCCGCACCCAGCAACGGCGAAGCCGCACCCAGTTTAGGGGTCCCGAACGGCCCGAAGAGAGGATCCACCTCCAGGGTGACAGCGGGTGCGGCCACAGAAGCTCGCCAGGAGTGTAGGGCGGCAAGGATGTCCGCAAGTGTAGGAAAACCTTTACAGTATCCGGCACCCGGGCCATGCGGCGGGCCTCCAGCGCTCGTCCAGGCCCGGTTGAGACATTCAGGGTCGGCCGCCATCTTGGAAGCCCGGCGGGGCCGCGGCGTCCGTCAACCCCCGACCGGGCAGCAGCGAGGCAAATGAAGACCAGCCGACCGGCGGCAGGGCACCTCCAGAGCAGGAAGGGGGGCCACCAGAAGAAGGGGGATCGCCGGCTCCCCCGTGCCGCCGGCCCCGTTCTCCGAGTCCGTGCGGAGGAGATCAAAATGGCCGGACCGGAGAACAAAGGGGGAGCAAGCCAAATGTACGGTCAGCCTCGCCAACGGAAGGCAGCGCCTCCACCCAAGGCCACCGGTCCGCCGGAGCCGGCCAGCAAATCACAGCCGGCCTAGACGTACAACGGCCTCTACGACCGCGTCCACTGCGCCATCAAGGGCTGATCAGCGTGCTCCGCCCCGTCCGGGCGCCGCCGAGAAGATCCAGGCCAGCCCACTCCGGAGGCCCCGAAGCGAGCGGGAGCGCCGTTCAGGATCCACGGCACCCAAGGACAACCAGAGCCAAAGGTGAGTGCCTGCAAGGTATCTGAACGTTACAGCATAGCAAAGAGGACTTCCCGGGGCAGGATAACAGCAGGATATACGATAAAAACAGGCAGGCGAACGGAGCCGAGCTAAAACGCGGCCATCTCGGACGCGAGCTTGGCTCCTCCCCCGTTGGAAGGTTTCTTGATCGGGGCGAGGGTGTTGACGTAGTCATCGATCCATTGTCTGAAGTTGCGGGCGGCAGAGTCTGGGCCGGCGGGGTTGGTGGGTGGGTTCTGGGCGAGGTTGGCAAGCTGGTCTTCAGTAACTTTGCAGCGGCAGGGCAGCTGTTGGTGTGGTGGTGCGTGGTGGGCTTCTTGTAGGTGAAGTGGATGCAATGATGATCTGTCCA
Organism: Lissotriton helveticus; assembly: GCF_964261635.1. Classification (NCBI taxonomy): domain Eukaryota; kingdom Metazoa; phylum Chordata; class Amphibia; order Caudata; family Salamandridae; genus Lissotriton; species Lissotriton helveticus. The sequence goes on along the minus strand of NC_136065.1, from coordinate 339,546,784 downwards.
GTGGAGTTGGGTTGTCTGGTCGCAGGAGACGTGGGTGCTTGTGGAGAAGATGGGGTCAAGCGTGTGGCCGGCGGTGTTGGTGGGTTCGGTGACCAGTTGTTTGAGGCCGAGGTTGGCGATATTATTGTTCAGGGTGGCGGAGTTGGCGTCGTTGTTGTTCTCGAGGTAAAAGTTCAGCAAAAGATGGGACACCTAGATGGGTACAAGTTTGGCGATCCCAAAAGTGTAGATTGTGGTTCTACTAATAAAACGTTATTGCATATTGTATGTATTTGCCCCAAATTGCTTCAAGAAAGATTAACACTTTTAAAACCAATATTCAATGAACAAGAAGTGAGAATGTTTCGCCAAGCCATTATACTGTGCCTTCAAGGGCGTATTATCAATTTAACAGTTAACTTTGTCAAATTCATCCTTGTAGCTGAGAAAAAAATGGCTCAGGACGACGTTGTGGTCATACAATAGGAATAGAAACTGCTATGATACCAACTATTTTGTTTATTTTCCTATACTGGTAATGTAATAGGATACATTCTATAAGGTTCAAGGTAATCTTAACAAGCACGAACGCACTTTATATTTTAATAAATGGACCAAATGTGTTACCTTATGCTTCTTTTAAGGGGCTGTTTAAATACCAGAGAGGGGACTCAAAGATTATCTGTATGGATGGTTTTACTAATAGGTATGGTGATTAATAATGAAATGTAATGTTTATATTAGTTTATAAATGAAACGTTTTTTTATGATCTATGTATTTCTGATGGTTATATGGGTATGTTAACACTCCCTCATTACCTTTAAGGAACATAAGAAATGTCCCTGTTATATGAATTGTGTTTGTCTGATTAATTAAAATCATTACAATAAAAGAATTGAAGTATAAAAAAATAAAACTTGTATGAAAGCATCAATAGCAGCTCCGTCCTTTTAGTTTCATTGAAATCAATGCAATCTTTGTGGGGGGACTATATTGGCATGCACGTTATCCATAGCACGACCATTCAGGTTTTCACACATTTAAAACTAGCATTGAAAAAGGAACTAGGTCTCTCTTTTTCAACACATTGGCTTTGCGATTGTCATTTGCTGATGCTGTGGAGCAATGGCAAACAAAGAAAGGCGCTATAACGTGGATATGCGCCTGCATCCATGACTATGGTAGCTCTTTCATGACGTATGTGTGCATATGTAGCCATGCCTTTATATAGATATAGCATAATTCAGCTGCTATTTGTTTTTTAATTCTGTTATAAATGGCAGATGGCACTGAAGTGGTACATAAACCATGCATTGGGAAAGCCATTAGACCCAGCTTTTACCCATTTTCTTTAGGAATGCTTTTTGGCCTCTTGGGTGACCCCTTCCACACCCACATCCTTCTCTCATGCTCTCACTCAGTGCTGCCTCACTTGCCCCCTCTCCCTCCATGTTGATTCGTCCTCTAACCCACTACTTGTTACAAGCAGGGATAGGTTGGGGCATTGGGCAACCGTGATTGAGAGAACGACAGTTGAGAACCGGTGACAAGAAATGGTATGACACATCAAGCACTAGTGCAATATTTTTTTTAAACCCATTAACCAATGCCTCTTTAGGTCTTGTCTACGCAGCGCGCATGCGCTGCAGAGGAGGGCCTTTAGCCGTCGCTCTAGTCATTTTCAAGCACACTCTCTTGCTTGTGGCAGCATCGACCTTGCGGGAGCGAGCAGGGGCGCGCCACAAGCATGAGTGCAGTGCTGGAAAAGGAGCAGACTGCACGCACGCAGCACTCCCGGGCGCTCTCGCCACTTAATAGGTTTCGCTTTTGGGACCTTATTAGTATTTAGTTATGCAGCACAATATCCCAACAAACTGTTGCATAGCTAAACACTTATAAGGTCCCAAAGGTGGAACCTGTTGGCTATGCCAATGCTTGTTGTTTGTTTTAATTTGATTTGTCCTAGCCATTCTGTGTGGCAGCTGTGCTACAAAGCAGGTATATTCAGTGAGCTTGCAGTACGAAAGATTTGAGCCTATTCATTTAGGTTCTTGTTTTACTCATTGGCTTGTCTGGGGCAGATCTGAGCGTTCAGTTGAATTCTCACTTTTTCTTCCTGTTGTCCATAATTTTGTAAGAACATGTGGCCAACCATGTACTTTATCTGCAACCTTGCAGCAGCATGTTATTGGATGCTAGTGTAGGCGGTGGAGGCAAGTTAAAAGCTTCAGTTTGAGTACAATGTGAATTTTGGAGGTTAAATAAACACTTGTCGTTTTTTAATTTAATGTATCATTACGTAGAATGCTTCCCCACTGGATGAGTCCAGTGCAATGCCATTTCCTGTTCAAGCCATTTGTCTTGATCTCATAGTCTCAATATAACTACTTAAAGAAGCCGCTTAGTTGTGTGAACTGTTTCCATAAGTTGTTTAGAGGGTCTGTGAATTAGGAACATAAGCTGGTACTTTAACAATGTCTTCTACATTTTGTAATAATTGATGACTTGCACCTTCCAGCATATGCTCAAGCACTAGACTAAATCGAAGGCAAAATAATATTGTTGAGGACTTCTGTTGCCTTTAATCAACTGAGCAGTATTTGCTAGCAGTTCCCAGTAGGGTAGCTGTTTACCAGGCAGAAATCATAAACTGCCTTGGGTTTTCTAGGCGCTGAAATACTTATGCCTGGTATTCTTCATGTGTGTATTTATTCTAGACTGCAAGCTAATTGGATCATTTGAAGTACTATTTTATCCATAGTTTGTAGAAGAACTTTCATTTTACGTGTTTAGATTAAGAACATGTTATGCCTGTAAATACAATTTGAAAATTAACTTAGTCCGGAATGAAGGTAGCACATAGTTGCCCGTAGCCAACGAAATGTAGTAGACCTATTTCTACACTTACTTATGTAGTTAATTTAGAGTGGACACCCTGCTGTAGAGATTGACACCTTCAGCGCTGCAGGTTAAAATCCCAGCGAGAGTAGACTCAGACTTTCACCCTTATGAAAGTAATAATTTACAACCATTTATTTGGTTTTATGACGGCATTATTAAAGAACCAAGTGACTCTTCTTTTTTTATTTTGGGGTGGGGAGATGAAACAGTTGTTTTGCGTGGTGGTGGCACTGCTCTTCGAATGTGCCTATTTGAACTCTGGAACAGCATCGTTGTCTTTAAAGAATCGTCTCCAGATTAGGGTCAGGAGGATAGTGGACAGTTTAAGACTCTCAGCAGGTTTTGTCTTAACCGGATTTGAAAGAGCTACTGAGCTGATTCAACACTCTGGAAGCTTAAAAATGACATTGGGAAGAGGACATGAGCTCCCTAGCCACACGTAAACCCTGCATCAAGACACTGGAGCTTTTGAGACTGAATATTGTATGTTGTGGGAGCAGAGAAAATTTTGTAAGTACCCGTGTGTATTTTTAATTAATGCAACATTTTCTTTTTTGGGACATTTGTGTTCTCTGGTTATAGAATATTCGTTAGAAGATGTCAATTGTTATAAAAAAAAAATCTGCATTCTCTGGAAGAATTCCAATTTAAGATATTATTTTTTCTTTATTTAGCACATGCTTTCTTTGCTCCCCCTCCTTTCATCCAATCTTATTTAATATCTTTAATTTAAAAAGTTGTTTCATGTTTAATGACTGCGCATTTGAATTAATTTTTTTCTCCCAGTTGGGCAGCATGGATATGAAGCTTTATTTCCTTCATCTAAATTTTGCACGTACAGCTTCCGCCTTAACTACAGTTAAACCCGCACTGCGACAGAGTTCGAACTCTTCAGTATTGTTTTGCTTTACTTTCCAATTGACCTGCTTGCTCTTTATTGACTACTTTGCAAATTTCAAGCAATCTGTTTGGATGCATCACTTATTTCAGAAATGGCTTAATCTGATGGGCACATTTTTATATTTTGTAATGCCTACCCGTGCATTTTCTGGCTCTGGTTACTTTACTAGGATATTTTTTTAAATCTAAGTTTCCCCCACAAGACAAAGCGGTCTCTGTGGGGGAGGAGGGGTACGTTTTTTTTTTTCTGGTCTTAGTTGCATGTGAATGTCATGTCACTTTGCAGTTTGATTTAACTCCAACAGTAGAAAAAGTTTTATAGGATTGTAAATTCAAGTGGGAGTGTAGGTGTCGGTGATTTATCATGAATTTAATTTTCATTCACTGTTGTACCCGAATCATTAATATACCAATGAACGTCAATGATGGGTAGTGCGGGTAAGAAACATTGAGCCTGAGCTACCCCTAGCCTTTGCATTCTATCGTAGGATCGTAGGGCTAAAACTGAATTATCACTCCAGTGTTTTGGTTGTATAGACTCATCTATTCTAGTTCCATTTTCAAAGTTTCTTTCCTGCTCGGAGTTGGGAACATTAAGACTGTAGTCTACTCGTGATTCTGATTGTTTAAAATAGCTGGCCTTCATATCAGATGTGTATGCTTTACCTCTGAACTTCGAGGGCCAAAGTTTAGAGTCAAAAACTTGCACCATCTCGTGGTAATTTCAATTGAATGCTGATAAGTGTTGCACACAGGTCTGAGCGTCCTCCTTTTCAAGTGTTTGCATATGATTTAATCCCTCCACACTGCCATCCTCTCCTAGCTCGGGCAGTACTACTGCTGAGTTAACCATTTTTTAATGTATATTTTAAGTTCTGGTACTTTATTACCAGTCGCAGGTTATCAACATTTAAAATATGTTCCTTGTGATCAGATTTCTTCAAAAGTGATGATTTTTTGATTTAACATTTTTCACCGGAGGCATAAAGCTACGATGGTGTAGACCTATCCCTTGAACAGTTTAGTCACAGCCTGTTTGAACTTAAAGTAGATGGATACATTAATATCCGATATTTAATTAGGCTGTACCTACATAATTATCAATTTCTCATTCTAAAGCAGAGTTAAACTGCAAAAGCTTTGTCATTTACACTTTTTTCTCACGCTGAAGGTGCTGTAGGCGGTATAACAGTTGCCCTAAGGTCTGGTTTAAAAATTTAGTTTTACAGTGGATTTTTGGCGTTTTAAGTTGGTACATTGTTCATGAGTAACATTTCCTTGACATGTAGTTGGGTGCATGGCCTTTTTTAGTGACATTTCAAATACAGTTCTAGAACAACATGGTAAGTGCTCTATTTCCATATCATTTACAGCATGCAACTTGAGATACATTTATTGTGTGTGGGTGCTAGCAAATCTTTGCCGGCTCTCCACTTTCCTTAATGATTTGTCATGTTTCTTCTTTTTAATCCTATAACTGAAAACAGTTGGGCAAGCCAAACTGGGAGCAGAAGTAAAACTATGCTTTGTGGCACATTGCTGTGTAATTCCCTAAATTGACCATTGTTGATAGCAGTGATTTCCTATGTGCTTTGCTACTAGCCCATCTTGGACAAGCCTGGTGGCTAGTTAGGTCCTCGGTTCATCCTTCAGTTTCATGACTTAATCTGACACATTCAGGAAAAACTGTAAACTCAACTTCTCCATATTTGATGTTTTTATGGTTCTATTTTCTTCACTAGACAACTTCATCATGTAATTTGAATACCTTTCGAAATGTAACACCATGCTTAGTAATCGAATATGGATTTTTCTGCCTTCATGTATGATACCCATTTACTCTTGGTTTTAAAATCCCTTTTCTAATTTCTGACAAATTATGGACCTGATGGATCTTTATATCTGGCATGAATAGGAGTCACTCAGTTCCCTACATAAAGTGAACGCAACCGCTTTTTTGTTTAATCACTGCTAGGCAAATCACATGAAAGGTGGTTTGAGTGGCATGTTACTGTGTTTTATCATTAGTAAAAGGGGTTCGGCATTGTGTTAGTGCTTCAAATCAGGGACATGATAAAGGCTGATACTGTGTTCTTTGTGTTAATTCGTCAGACAGTTTGTTTAGCATGTTAAGGTAATCTTTAATCTACAATGTAAGGTTTGTATTCAGTGGATCTAGACCATGAAGTCCGTGCTCCATTTTATCTAAGTTGGCTGATGGAAGAGCCTTGCCTCCTGTTGTCTGCACCTACATAACTATCTAGACACAGTTAAACTGTTTCTTTAGTTTAATCCATTTGAGATGTTAATCTATTGTCTTTGCGGTTTTTACGATAGGGATGTTCGTTCAATACTTTGATTGGGGGGGGGGGTGCTCAGATCTGTTAATGTACTGTACAATGAACACTTACACATTGTCTCTAAAGACTTTCCTACCAAGTCATACTTCGCTACTCACCAAATAAACATACACTTTCAGCCTGCCCTTCCAGTACACCAGTCTTTTTTTTTGCAGTAGTTTATCTCTGCTATACATCCGTGTCCTTAGCTAAAATTCGTAATGCTGAGCGAAGTGTTGCGACACATGGCTGCACGTTTAAACTACATAATTTAAACCGTGTAAACCAGTAATTAAATGTGCTTTCCTAGTTCACAAACACTGTTGCCTTGGGATTAATTGCCTCTCGGTGACTGGGTTTTTGTATCCTCCAGTTAACCCTTTCACTGGCAATGATGCTTTCTGTGACTCATTGTGCGCAAGTGCTTCTTAATCCAGGGGTCCGGCTCTAACGGATTGTAAAGCTGCAAAAGACTACTTTATCCACATTTGCTCGAAGACTGCCAGTGGGTTAACCAATGAGCCATCACTAAGCTTTTATTGTTTGGACTAAAGTGAAACTCATTTGCCGTTCACGGTTTTTGCATTTCTGGCACCAACTCGCACTGAATGGAAATCTGCAGTTGTCAACAAAAGGGCAACAGTTAGTTGAATGGCTTAATGGAAGTGACCAGTACTGCTGTTTATTTTCCATCTCTATCAAGATCCTAGAGAAGCACCATGCTAATTCGTAAACTTCAGATTTTTTTTTAGTCTAGTCCATCTTCTTGTTCAGACTTTCATTGAGCCAGATACAGTCCATTGGTATTAGTAATGTCGGAACCTAGTATGTAGCTGATGCAGAGAAGTTAGATTGCTATTTAATTGCAAGCGGCAAGGGTGCATCTCCAGAAACGAGTCTTAAACCCGCATTGGCTAATCCAATATGCCTTTCCTCCACAAAAGCGATTGGCTTTGACTGTTTTCCTTATCCATGTTGTACAGCAGTGTGGCTGTTGTGCAGCATAGCTGAAAGAGGGCGGCATTAAACACTGACACACTGAAAACTGGCCGTGTCCTAGCCCTTTTAAACTTTTCAACTGCGCTGCACTTCTGTCGCGCTGATGTAAAACATGGCTAAAAAAAAATTGGCAAAGCGTAGGCAAGACCTATTTATTGGCTTTGCCAAGGGGCTGTTTCCTTTGGGAAGGAGGGGCAAGCAACATCATGGAAGGGGTGGGGCAAGCAACGCATAGCAGGGCGTGGGGGTGGTGGGAGAGATGTCCTCAAACACATGCACTGATGCATTGCTGTCCCCTGATCACTGAAAGGAAACACTGGAGACATGCTTCAGGAACAGAGCAAACACAGACAGACGTGAAGTTGGTAGGCGCTGACCAAAGAGGCAAGAAAATTAGTGAATAAACCAACCAGTGGTAAGCAATAGATGAGCTCGAATTCCCTCTAAATAAACAAAATATCTCGTAAGCGATAATCTAGGGCAAGGCCTAAAGGATCCAGAGCTGAAACCGCTGCCACGGTCTCATTTTACAGGTTTATACTTTGCCTACTTTTGTGTTTGTGCATGAGTTAGTATTGCAGGTCTGCCTGCATCAGAGCAGGAAGTTACAGGAAGTCTCATTGAGCCTCTTTTAAAAATGTTTTTAGGACTATCGGCACATCAGGAAATGGACAGTCAGCAATGTTTGATCAATGGCTAGGGGTTCCACACAAGTAACTTACTGTTCGATATGTTAGGTTTGATTGTGCAGCTGTGCTTGATGGCTTCTTACCAATCCTTTAAAACAGAAGTGCTCTTTGGCTCCATCTAGTGGAGAAGTATTCTTCTCCTCATTCTATTGGCTGTTTAGTGTATTATTCTGCCTTCCAGGAAGTGCTTTTACGGGAATGCATAGTGAACTTGTTGACATATGAAAACTATACTCAATCACGCTGTTTGTGACATTCAGTATATGTCCTATATGCATTCGATAAGAAAATGTGAAGCTATTAGGGGTTGTGGAAATGTGATAACCAGCATTTGTGAATTTCTGGCTTTGTGCCAGATCAGTTGACTTTTCAATGCTGACTGTTTTTCACTGACCTGCAAGATTTTTTATAACCACGTATTTGCTCTTGAGTCTTGACCCTGTTGGTAGTCACAAGGCTGACCCTGCATCTCAGCTGCTCGTGTTTCGTTTTCCTTTCCTCCTAGACACTGGTTTCTTCGTTGCTCTCCTCCAGACCACTCAGTTATGATTACTGCATCTGTTACAGGGGATTGGAGTCTGGTAAGGTTTGTCTAGTCTATAGTCTAGCTTTGCTAGGATGCTCATGCGTGCAGAATAGTACATAATGCGCAGATTTGGCTACATGGCAAACAAAGAGGAACTGTGCTGTTACTGCACCACTTGACTGGGTAGGTCCTGAAAGAGGCGCTGTGGAATGCTTCAAGCAGCTCAGCAAATTGAGTCGTGCCCCTGCAAATGGTGAAATTCGTTTTCACCTTTGGGGGTGCTAAATAGGAGGAATGTAAACTGCTACATGTAAGCGACCCTAATCAGAGATGGGCCTGGCCCACAAAGCCTTTATTGCAGTCCGGCCGATCATAATCTTGCTGCCTGGTAGGTACTAACCCAGGAGGATAGCAAGGGGCATATTGTCCAGCACTCTGTTCACATTCTGCACCTCCAAATGTTTTCTGTGTTGGACAAAGAAACTGGTCTCGTCCCATTTAGCCTCCCCCTTTGCCTCAAACTACTAACTGTTCACCCACTGGGCCTGGGGCTAAGGAGGCAGAGACATGGTGGCAGCTGTTAACTAGCAGCACAACAGGCAGACTCAAATACCCATTGATTTTAATACCAGCTCACGAGCTGTAGCTGGACTGAGCAGTGGGGTCTCGTGGACCGTATCGTATAAGTGAACTTGCCCAGCCCAAATCGCCTACTACCTACCGCTTGTATTTCTATAGTGCTTGCTACCCAGGACAACGAATGCTTTTAGGTGAGTAGCACGCTACTCTGGAACCCAAAATAATTAGTGATGGATTAGTATAGGGAAATAGGAGTTTAGTATTTAGTCTAGGGTGGTATGAGTTAATTTGAGCGGAGGACATGTGAGTCTGTTAGTTTTTATTGAATAGAGTAATGGAGGTGTGGATGGGTTGGTGGTATAGGACAGAGTTGTTTTGTCTGAAATGCAGGTTCCGTAGTGAAGTTGTGGTAGAATTGTGTGTAGGTGTGGCTTGTGGGGTTTTGTAGTGGTTCTGTACACATTGAAATCTGTATGAGGGTTTTTTGTTGTGCCGGAGTAGAATGTCTTTGTTGATATTGTGTTTTGATGTTTGCGAATATGGAGGGCTTAAGGTGGTAGCTCGTAAGTGAAAATTGGGCAGTATCTCTTGCCCTAGGCTCAACCAGAACAGACCCAAAAAGGCAACTGCCCTTATCTTCTCTGCCCTTGGCCTCGATGCCCTGAGCCCTATGACTAAAATTGCCCTATTGGCCAATGGAACCCTAGCACTAACCAATCAGAATCTTATCCCTAAATCCTAGAGCCAATGCAAGACTGGAGCTGCAGCCGAGATCATCCATCACTTCCTCCCTCCCTCCATGCCTGCCATAAGGCACTGCCCGCGTTGCACCAGGAGGTGAAGCCTGGGCCCTACTACAGCTGGAGTGTTTTTTATTAGGCCAAAGATAGCAATGACATTACGTAATGCCACAATGTACACTCAAATCACGGAGAGGACAGGAACCAGGAACAATAGCTTTAACTCGCGTGAATGCAAGACCTATTGCATTGCAAATGCTCTTTAGTTTTTGCACTCCTTTTCTTCCCCCCAATAGATGTAAGCAAGTAGACCCCAGCAGCACCAGTGGCTGCCTTTCAGACCACTTCTGTCCACAATTTCCATTGACTGATCTTTCCCCAGAAAGAATGACTCCACTTTTCAGAGATGATCCCAACCAATCCAGTTAGTGGCTTGTGGGGTGTTGGGTGTCCTTATTGTTCGGTAGCCTAGAAGGTTCCTGGAGGGCTACCTAAATGAGTTGAGATATGTGGTAAAAGGAGACTATATGTCTACTGGGCGGGAGCCCTGTGGCACTGGTGCTCCTAATATGCAGTTAGTTGTTCTTGACAATTAGTTACTTTCCTCAGCCAGTCATATAGTTGAGGTGTGGTGTGGCGGCCCCAGTTCATCGCAACACTGCGCGTTGCTAGGAGCTGATTAAACTAGGGACATCCTTGACATTGCCCAGAAGGGCTATTAGCGGAGTCTTTAGGGGGAGAGTCTGTGATGGAGGCAGTGGCGTCCTACTGTTAAGGCATATGCCCAAATAGGGATTTACACTCCTCCACACAATGCTTACTATCAGTTCCCCGTTTCAGGAAAAAGAAATCTGGAGGCCTGAGGTTCTCCGCCCTGGCTCCCACCTTCTGGAACACTCTCCCTTTCACTGTTAGGTCCTCCTCTTCCTACCTTGACTTTCGTAATGCTCTCAAAACCCTTCTCTTCCCACGAGCCTTCTCCCCCTAAGCTCTCTTCCTATTCCCTTTGGGTTAGTGTCCCCAGCGCCAAGAAACCGCCTGGTGACCGAGCGCTTTACAAGTCTTTTAATTATAATTACTGTTGTCAAGAATGTACTCACCGCGGAGCAATCTCACACCAGGCAGAGGAATGAGGCTTTGTCTGCTCTGCATTTACAGCAGAGTGCGACTTCTGAAAGACCCATAGGATGTATATGGGCAAGGGCGCAATACAACTTGTGGAGGAATTTATTGTGTATCAGGTGCAGTCTGCAATTAAGTAGTGATTTGGTCAGCCTGCAGCACCACTGCCATTTTGTCATGTTGAGAGGAGGGTCCGGTCTGGCTTCCCAACTGAAGTAGGCTTTGAGTGCATATGGATGACTTATCTTGCATGATCGCATAAAGGCGTGTTATCAGGTTACGTTGGGATGGAACGGTTGGTAGCCTATCCAGTGTGGAGGTGCAGTGGCAAACGTGTCATGCAAGGCACAAATCCCTGCTCTGCAACTATAGTATGTAAATGCATCTAGTGGGGTATGGTGCGGGAGTATATGATGTACTGAAATTGTTCCTCTGGGAAGAATTCGCCCTTCATGTGTAGTTTAAGCTGCGTTAATTGACTACATATTCTGTCATCTTCTCCTGCCGGGAGTTGCAGGTGGTCATTCAGGGGGACTCTAGGACTTTAAACTTTACAAAAATTGGGAACAGTACAGGACGTCTAGCCGAGCCAACCGACTCAATCGATAAAGGGTGGCTGGATTAAAATTGGCAGGACTAGGCATGTGCATAGAGTGTGGCAGCCTCGGTTCTAAAGATCACAACAGAATAAACGAAGTGTGTGATTGAAACCCCAGTCATTTCTGGACAGGAGTATCAATCCACCGGTCAGGCTGCCCCTTCAGGAGGATCTTCTGTCGCAGCAGCATGGAAGGGCCCTCCATCCGAACCAGTCTGTTCTCTCCCTCCTTGCGTGGAGATTGAGCAGCGACATTTGACAGCTTTTGACCTGCCTCCTGGAGTCTGTGAGGTTATCTTTGCAGCCAGTCGTCCCTCTACCAAATCCGTATACACCTGCTGATGGAACACATGTTGTAAATATTGTACAGATTGGTCGGTTGACCCTCCATCTGCTTCCTTACCTCCAAGTCCTACTTTGTTTTGCCCGGCAGGGCTCTGCTCTGGGCACCTTGAAGAGCTACCTTTTGGCCCTTTCTTTTCTTCGGCTGCCTGATCAGCTATCTTTATTCAAATCTCCTATTGTGCATAGATTTTTTTTTAAGGGGCTAACCCATTTGTTTCCTCCTCCACCCTTTATCGTGCTATAGTGAGACCTTAATTTGGTGCTCATCTTCTTGATGTGTGCACCGTTTGAGGATGATCACCATTAAAACACCTTTTTTTAGTGGCAATAACCTCTGCCAAGAGTCAGCGAACTGCAGGCTCTTTCGTCAAAGCCTCCTTAACGGACTACCCTTCTGGATAAGGTAGTACTCCGGACTAGGGCATCTCTTCTTCCTAAGATGGTAACACCCTTCCATCTGTGACAGTCTGTTACCCTGCCCACTTTATATGTTATATGTGCCCCTGCTTCCTTCCAAGGAATAGGAACGTCTTCACCATCTGGAACCAAAAAGAGCGTGGTCGTTCTGCCTTGATAGAACAAAAGAATTCCGGGTAGATGACACCCTCCTAAAAGGGTACATGGGCCCAAACAGAGGCAGTGCTCTTCAGAAGAGGATATGTCCTGGTGGGTTATCCTGTGCATAACACAAATTTCGCGCCTGGCAAAGGAGCCTCTTGAAGGGCTTGGGGCGCATTCTTCCATGTCAAAAGTGACCACCATGGCTCTTCAGCATGGTGCTCCCATATCGGATATTTGCCAAGCTGCCATGTGGGCATCTCTGCATACATTCGCCAGACACTACTGCCTGGACTCCTAAGTTATGGTCGCTCTTTTTCAGGATTTTCTGGTCTGTACCGTTCAGTCCCTCTGGGGATGGTATTGCTTGGCTATCTGCTCAAAGGTAAGGAATCTGCGGCTAGATTTCTCTATCAGATGAACAAGTTACTTACTTTTCGTTACACCTTATCTGGTGGAACCATGAACTGGCTGCAGATTCCTTATCAACCCAATTTCCAACCTATCCTCCCTGCACTGCGGAATTGGCTTTAAATGTCCGGCATGTTCCCCTTCAGGGCCCTTGCTATTAATTTTTCAACACACCATGTTTAGTCACTTCATGGATCCGTGCTTCTGGTGTGGAAAGTCGTGAAAAGTACTGCTCGCTGGTTATATTAACAGCGCAGATTTCACAACGACAACACGTCACGTGGAGTCAACCGACGCCACGTACTGGCGCACATGGGTACTGCTATGAAATCTTTTGGATCCAGCCTGATGCCTGGAATTTCAAAGGTAAGGAATCTGCGGCTGGAACACCAGGTAAGGTGTTACAGAAGGTAAGTAACTTGTCCATTGAGTACTTATTAAGCGCACTACGACTCCCAAATGAGCATCTTGGCACTATATAGACTATGTTCTAGCCCATGGATAAAAACCTTAATGCAGGTGCTTCTGCACCAGAGGATATGCATCCTACATCTTTAGGTTTTCAGTTAAGATGCTTTAGACACTGTCCCTTGGAGCCTTTATCTTGCTCCCACCTGAGAATAATGTAGTTATGCTCTTGTGTCTGCTTAAGCTTGCAAAGCTAAGATTTTACCTTGATTATGAAGTAAGTGCTGGAAGATTTCTGAGCCCACATCTAATCTCTGAACACTAAACGGAGCATTCCCTGAAAATCTTTATTTCTGGGAATTACCCACTGGACGCCATTAAGCATTACCTTCTCTGTGAATTGAAAACCGTCACCGTTCCACATGTCTTTGTATAGGAAAAAAATTAGTTTGATGCTGACATGACCCTGCACAGTCTGCGCGCCTAAGTCCAGTCTTGTTCTCCCATCTGAGCACCGCCTGCTGCTCCGAAGATCACCCACCACTGCTGGTAAACTCATGTCGCATGTCACTGGTTTTACGCTCATCACTACAACTGACATCAGGAGAGCTTTGCATCAGTGTGCCGGTCTTCTGTTTATTTACTCTTCCCTCGATCACACGGGGTTTGCCATTTCAGTTAAAGCAAAAAGACCGAATTTAGTTGGTTTTTTTTAAGTAATTTTCCATGGAGGCAGTAAAAGGTAACACTGTATATTAGTAGTGCTTAAGGTATTTGTTTTTGGCAGTTTAACGTGTGAATTACTGTTTTGCAGTTAAGGTTTTTTGGGGTGCCTTTTTTGTGGCATCTTTTTCCTTTCCATCAGCATTTCAATTAAGTTTCATATCTTTGAAAGCTTCTTTGCTTTTTTTAGAGCAAGTATGTAGTGGTCTGCAGTTTGAGGAGTGAGGCTTGTTTTTTTTCTAATTGAGATCAGAGTTGCCAAGTGTCCCTGTGTTACACACTTTGCCAGCCTTAGATTTTTATCCGGTAGCATATTGCATTCTGGGATCTGAAATTTTTGCTTTGGACATTTTCGGAAAAATTCTAGTTCAGTTGGTTACCAAGAATAGCTGAATGTGTTATTCCCGACATGGAAGCCAGTTATCTTTATTCTAAATAGATTCAGTTGCTGAGGTTTTCACTGAGCACAAAGGGATTAGTTTATGGTTCTAATTTCGTAGAGGCTAGCTTCCACCTCAGTCTGAATTAGTTGTATCTTGATTTTTCTCCTCCATTTTATTGTTGCAGTTATTTCAAAGTTGCATGTCTATAGTCTTCTGTGATCTGATGCTGCTTTCCTGGAAAAGCCTTCTGATCACTATCTGCAATACCTATAAGTAATTTGAAATCCCTTTGCACTTTAGAATTTTTCATTTGAATTGTCAGGAATTATTTGGATTGTCAATTTGCTTATTCATTTAGAAGGGGGCTGATGAGTCACCAATACCAACTTAAACAATCTAGCTAGGTCAAAACACATTTCTTAAATAATTTCTGTTCAACCCCTTGTAGCTATGGCACACGCAGCATGCACTCCTCAGGGATGCATGTGTTAAGTTCAGACAGTACCAATAATTTTAAATTCAAGGGAACACACAAAATCCCAAAACTATTTTAGAAAAATAAAGAAACATTTAATGACCAATGTCACCAATATGAACATAGGTTAAGATGTGCGACCACATGAGTCTTGAACTTTTAAGGCCAGCAAAGCACCTAGAAACAGTAATGAACAAGCATTTACAATGCAACGGTCTCGCCTTTGAAAAAGTTAGAGCTATTGGCATTGTAAATGACAACATTTTTATTTAGGTGTTGGTTTTGAAAACAGATAAATAAAGGGCTGTAATTTACAATGCCAATAGCTTAATCTCTCGCAAATGCAACACACAAACACACAGACCCACACACATACATACCTACAGAGCCACACGCAGAGCCACACACACATACACAGAGCCACAGACACACACAGCACCCCCCTCCCCCCGTCGGGACGCACCCTCCAGGGCCAGCATGGACGGGAAGTCCTTGCAGTTGGAGATGGCGGTGGAGTCGGTGATGCAGGTCTTCACCAAGTTGGACCAGAAGGTGGCCGTGCCGTCAATACTTGACACTTTCCAGTAGTCGGTGGGCAGCGTGGAGCAGACCAGCATCCAGCCCGACAGGGCCAGCAGGAAGGCCACGATCTCCCCCGCCGTGCTGGCCATGGTCACCGGCGAGGGTCACAGAGCACAGGTGTCCGGGCTGAGGGCAGAGGGGCTAAGAGCTGAGGGCAGAGGGGCTAAGAGCTGAGGGCAGAGGGGCTAAGAGCTGAGGGCAGAGGGGCTAAGAGCTGAGGGCAGAGGGGCTGAGGGCAGAGGGCAGAGGGGCTGAGGGCAGAGGGCAGAGGGGCTGAGGGCAGAGGGGCTAAGAGCTGAGGGCAGAGGGGCTAAGAGCTGAGGGCACAGGGGCTAAGAGCTGAGGGCACAGGGGCAAGGAGCGGAGGGCACAGGGGTAAGAGCGGAGGGCACAGGGGTAAGAGCGGAGGGCAGTTAGTCAACTTAATACTGTTCAGCTAACTACTATAAAAAACCTACAAGCCCCTTTTTAATATTCAATACAAAACATTTAATTTCTCAGTAGAACACGCAAAACTGTGCACAAGTTGATATGCTTTTTAACCATGTTCAGTTGTGTATATGGTCATTATCACATATCAACTTCAAAACATAGACCCTCAGAAAGGGGAAATTATTTTTTACATTTCATCTTCAATGGCGCCATTAAAGGACCATTTGTTTACTTCACAACATTTTTTGCACGTACATTTCCAACAGATTTGGCCATGAAAGATCTGTTCATATAAGCTGTAACTGTGATAACAGGAAGTTGAGCTATACGTGCTTGCATTCATAAAGAACGTAGAATGCTAATCAGAGGAAAAATTCTCTTCACACCAATTAATCGTGCACAAAATAGAAACTGATCCCAAAATTAATAAATAAGCACACACCAAAAACGAAAGTGTGCCTCAGCAAAGCACACCTCGGCAGCCCTATCACACAACCGGCTCAGAGATCACACACACGCACACGCACACGCACGCACACACGCGCACACACGCGCACACACGCGCACACACGCGCACACACACACGCACGCACACGCACGCGCACGCACGCACGCACACACACACAGACACACACGTACACACACACACGTACAGACACACACGTACAGACACACACACACACGTACAGACACACACACGTACAGACACGTACAGACACACACGCACACACGCACACGCGTACAGACACACACACACGTACAGACACGTACAGACACGTACAGACACACACGTGACTGTGTAGAGTGGTATGGCATAGAACTCTTGGATGGAGTCAATGATGTGGAACAGACACACAGGCACAAACACAAGCACACCCACACATACACATACACAGAGGAGCACGCACACACACAAGCAGACACAGGGACACACACAAGCACACACGGATACACATACAAGCACATACACAGAGGAGCACACACACAAGCGGACACACAAGCCCACACGGATACACATACAAGCACATACACAAACACAGAGGAGCGCACACACAAGCAGACACAGGGACACACACAAGCACACACGGATACACATACAAGCACATACAAAAACACAGGCATACACAAGCGTACGTACAGACTCATACACACAGGCGCACACACACAGGCAAAGTGGCAGTCTGCAGAGGTAAGAGCATCAGGGCAGGGAGACGGGTGGGGTGAAGTCGGGGTGTTGGAATTCAACAGACGACGGGATAGGCAATATTTAAATTTTAAAAACACTTACCTTGAGCTCGCCGTATCACCTTTAAATTGTTTCTACTAAAATGACAACAGCTTAGATGACATACACATGTCCTGTCCGCAAAAGGCGAGGGGTCCTTCTGGGGCAGGCAGGGGGGCTCGGATGGCGTGCCACGTACCGAGCACGGCCTGCATTGTGAGGTCATGTGATGCGTCGTCCGTGATGATATGAGCGGGGGTCCACTTGCTGAGTCACAACTGGTATTAGATGTTAACATAACGCCCCTTTAAATATATTAGGCTTAGGCTAGTAGGGACACCCTAGATTTTGAGTGGGGAATGACGTTTCTGGAATACCCCACGCCATTTCCAGAACATTCGTCCTCCTGACCAATCGGTGCACACTTTCACTCGGCATGCAGCTACGCTTCCTGGGGGAAAAGTCGTGTAAATTCATCAGCCCGAGTCGAAGTTCGAAGCCATCCAAATGCGTTCTTGGAGAGGAAAATGCTGTCTCCCAGCAACTACCTCAGCACAGCTGACTGGGCATTATGCAGCGATGGCCTATGACTTTCGAGGTCTGTTTTGCATAATCTTTAAACTGATGTTTTTACGGAACACTGAATATGCTGATGCATTTTGGACTTCCCTATAACCCCCTTTCCCCGACAGGAAGGAGGAGCCTAGGTTGATACAACATGTCTTGATAAGTCGTTAGGAAGGGTCAAAGTTCAAGGACTTGCAGCCTGCCCTGGGAATCGCCATTGGCCTGCACAGAGCTTACGTCAACCCAAACCACCCAGCCCCTAGACACGTCCAGACTCGAGTCCATGTGCAATCCAGGCCTGTGCAAGAGAGCAAAAGCCAGACCACGCTGAGGGCAGAGCAGTGCACACACACGAAACCGCTCCCCCCACAAGGAGGGATTGGCTGCGTCCACCCGCCATCGCTTCCGGGTCTTCAGTTCACGGGCACGTCACTCCACGACTGATGGATGGGAAAGGATTGTAAAGGTTGCATGAAAGCATCTGCTTGTCTGGCCATGGCGGTCTTGCGCAAGCGTGAATGTTGCACCCTCGTGCCGTAAATCATCACGGCCTGCCTGCTTTGCATATTCGGAACACGAGTTGTAGAGCGGTAGCGGGATGGCAACATTAAGTGTGCCACGCCTTTTATTATAGTAAGAAGGCGGGCTTTCTGGTAAGCGCATGGTTGCATAAGTGTTACACAATCAATTTGAATGTGGAAAGGGCAGTGTTACTAGAGTGGTTATCCAGTGCTCCTATCGAAGACCAAATAATCGTGGAGTAGCATTTTGAATAGAAACTGCAGTTTTCTTAATAGATTCAATTTTTTTAATAGACATGTAATTCTTTTTTCAATGTGTTAAAATGCTTCGATAATCTATAATTCAATGGACCTGTCAGACGAGTGAATGAATGGCTGTCTTCAGAGCACACAGACCTAAAAGACGAAAAGAGCCACTGTTTTGATAACCACAGACAGCAAGACAACCAGCGGAGGGCGGGGACAAACGGAACGGGGACGCAGACAACAGGAAAGGGGGCGGGAAGATGGGCAACACGGCCAATGCCGTGACGAAAGGGGCGGGTGACGAAAGAAGGGGGCGGGACTAAAAAAAGGCACGGGAACGCCCCCGATTCGCGTCCGGACGGGCAAAAAGTGACGGACAACAATGTCTGCCAATGGCTAGCCTCCATTTATGGAGCTAGCCAATGGTAGACTAAGGAGGGACATTGCCACATAGTGTAGATCATCAGATTTCGCCTGCGCGAACGCTGCTGCGCAGCGGACGCCAGGCGAAACCTAAAACAAGCATTTACAATGCAACGGTTTCGCCTTTGGAAATGTTAAAGCTATTTGCAATGTAAATGACTGCCATTTATTTATCGGTTTTCAAAACCAACACATAAATACAAATGTTGTCATTTACAATGCCACTAGCTCAAACTTTTCCAAAGGCGAAACCGTTGCATTGTAAATGCTTGTTTAAAGAATGGGGGTGGCCCACTGAACTAAACGTGGTTCAGCGTTGCCGATGGGTCACTACTTTCAGCACCGACACAGAGGAACAGCAGTTTAGCTTTAGCGCCATCAGCGTTTCAAAACACTTGCCTTCCATTCTCTGATAACATAGGCAAGAAAGGCATCTTCTCCTCGGCTTGACTGCAGCTCAGAAGGCAAATGTTTTAAAGTCTAAACAACCCATACGTGAAACATGCTCCAGTGACCAACGGTAACCAAGGCCTACTGAGGTTTAGAAAAGGATTTTTTTTTATCCATCTCCTTTGATTCCACGACACTCGCATGCACCTATAAAGGAGCTTAAAGTAACTCCGCGAGTAAAACTGTGCGTCTAGAACAAGTATTTGATTTTGTCAGAAATATGGACCAGCCTATGGAACCAGGCAGCTGCACCAGTTGTTGAATTGCAATCCCCAATTAAAGCAGGCTCGTAATACATCCCTTTTTAACGTGAAATCCATACAACTGCGCCCACTGCTCCACGAGCTCTGCAGTAACTGTCATATTTCAGACACGCCATGACGAAAGACGACAGGCCTCCAAACTAGTAAAATGCCGAAGAATGCAAAGTAGCTGGTTGAGCGTAGCTGCAAAAGTAATACTACCGCCCCACTCTCCTACACCCGGCTGTCAGACCAAATTGTCAATCTGCAAATAAACCTAGCCTAAACGTTCACTTAACCTTCTAAAAAGGCCAGCATGGTTCCCATTAACAGAGACGAACCTAAGGGCCAAAAGACCATTCCCACTCCGGTGTTTTCACGCAGCCTGCAGCGCGTGATAACTCGTTCCACTAGCAAACAGGTTTCGGTCAGAAGAGAAAAGGGGTAGAGCTGCAGGCATTTGTTTAAACTGCCGTCTTAGAGAACCCTTTACATGCTGAGAATCTCACATTGGAGTGAAAAGATTGCAGGGTGCCATATCTTGAAAGATCTTTGGCGTAGGTATAAAGAGATGGGAAAACGCGAGGCCATGCATGTTAAAATAAACTTTAAGGATTTAAAACACTGCTTTATATTATTCGTGTGATGAAATACTATTTCCGCAACTGTCAAAATCTGAACAGATTTTGATAAAAATGACGGAATTTAATTACCATATTGATTTGCACTTAAGTGGTGGCGAAAGTGCGCGATCTTAAACAGATTTTTTTTTACATTATACGTTTGTGGAACTCAACCATATAAATCAGCGTTTGTGAACACTATGGGAAGTCAGAACGAGATTAAGTGTGCCAAGAAAGTGATATCACTGCTAATGACTGGCGTGGGCGCACGGACACACGAGACCCGACAATCCGCTGTGGGCAGAGGCGGGAAAGCCTCTCGGGCAGACTAAACAAGTCAGGTCCCAGGCCGTGCTGTGATTGGCTGACGTCACGGGGTGTCCCGGGCCAGCAGCCAATCACAGCGCGGCCCGGGAAATGACGTCACTGGGGTGTCCCGGGCCTGCAGCCAATCACAGCGCGGCCCGGGACACACGTCAACAAGGGGCGGGGCTTAAAAAAAGACCCAGAAACGCCCCCGAATCGCGTTTTCTCTGGAAAACGTGATTGACGGCCAATCCTTCCAATGGCTAGCCTCCATTTATGGAGCTAGCCAATGAAAGACAAGGCGGGACTAAGCCCCACACTGTAAGAACATGAGATTTCTCCTGGGCGGAGCTAGGAGCTCCGGCCCAGGCGAAACCTAAACAGTTTGCGGTGCACTTGAACTTAGCACAATTTTAACAGATTGCAATGGAGCGAAGGTTCGACGTAACAAGCGTTTTTGTCCTGGTGAAAGATTTTTACCTTCATACTTGGTGTGCAATTGTCCAGAAGTATCTTTCCTGAACAGTCATGCAGTCCCTTGTTTCTCAGGGCACCAGGCCTCTTACTATCCAGTTCTGCAAGATTTACTCGCCTCATAAAGGAATTCAAATTTGTTTGTTCGATTGAATGTTTTGTATTTTTTTTATGTTTGCATGCAAGTATGAAGCTTTAATACATCACAGATGTATGTTGTATTCTAAACACAGCCTTTATTTCAGATCTGAGTGTCTCGGCGGCGGCAGTGAAGGACATCTTTAGCGTGGGAAAATGAGTGAACTTGAACAGTTACGCCAGGAAGCGGAACAACTCAAGAACCAAATTAGAGTATGTATTAACCTATCTTAATGTTCTATAGACACGCATAGTGTTGGAGCAAAGCTTGCACGATACTGCCTTTATTTACATCTAATGACTTGATGTTCATTTTCTAACCTTTTCTGCAAAGATGGTAAAATGTATTGTTGGGTAAATATTTGTATGCACTATACAAGTTATTAGAGGGTGATTATCTTTTGCTACCGTGTTTTGACTTTGCAGTTTAATAAAGATACAATCAATCGATCAGGAAATTGTAAGCGTGCTACTCACCCCTGAGGGTCTCAAGGTGCTGAGGGGGGTTCCCAGGTCTGTTTAGCCGAAGAGCCAGGTCTTGAGGGTCTTCCTGAAGGTGTTCCGGGAGGGGGGGGGGGGGGGCGCCAGTCTGTCTGCTGGTAGCTCAGTCCAAGTCTTGGCTGCAATGTGAGACGAGGATCTTCCGCCTTCTCTGTGGATGCGTGGGGTTTCGGCCAGTGCGAGGTTGGAATATCAGAGGTTTCTTTTGTGTACGTGGAAGTTGATTCTGTCGTTGAGGTATTTGGGTCCATTGTTGTGTAGGCATTTGTAGGTGTGAGTATTTTGAAAGTGACTTTTCTCCACGGGGAGCCAGTGGAGATGTTATAGGTGTTGACTGATGTGTTTGTCTCGGGGCGTGCCGAGGACTGGTCTTGCGGCAGTTTTCTGTTTTGTCTAGAGTTTGCGGAGTAGGGACTTGATGCCGATGTAGACTGCGTTTCTATAGTCCAGTCTGCTGGTGATGAGTGCGTGGGTGATTGTCTTCCTTGACTCAGGGAGGATCCACTTGAAGTTCTTGCGGAGGGTGTTGAAGCAGCTGGAGGTGACTGTGTTGACCTGTCGGTTCATGGTGAGTTATGAGTCTAGTACGAGGTTATTGGCATGGTCTGATTGGGTAGGTGGGCTGCCGAGGGTGGTCGGCCACCAGTGCCGTCCCATGCGGAAGGGGTGTTACCGAGGACTTCTGTATTCTCTGCATTGAGCTTCAGGCAGCTGTTGGTCATCCAGACTGCGACGTCTTGCATTCCTTTCTGGAAGTTGAATTTGGCAGTGGTGGGGTCTTTGGTGAGGATTAAGATGAGCTGGGTGTCTGTTTAGGATACAATGTTGAGGCAGTGTTGTCGGACGATGGCTGCGAGGGAGCCCATGTAGATGTTGAAGATGGTGGGCCTCGTGGATGAACCCTGTGGGACTCCGCAGGTGATTTCTGTGGGGTCGGAGAGGAAGGGTGGGAGTCTGATCCTTTGGTTTCTTCCGGTGATAAATGATCAGATCCAGTCCAGGGCTGTTCCTTGTATGCCTGTGTTGTGTAGTCTGGCAATTGGTGTGCTGTGGGAGACTGTCAAAGGGCGTTGATAGGTATAGTAGGAGGAGGGCTGCGGAGTGGCCTTGGTCCAGGAGGGTGCTGATGTCTGTGCCGGCGAGTAGGGTGGTCTGTACTGTGGTTGCTAAGGAATCTGTATTGGGACGGGTCGAGGACTGCGTTTTCTTCAATAAATCGTGTCCGTTTCCTGTTGACTGTTTTCTCTGCAACTTTGGCTGCGAAGGAGAGGAGCGAGATGGGCTAATAGTTCTTGAGGTCGGTGGGGTCAGCTGTGGGCCTCTTGAGCAGAGGTCCGACTTCTGCGTGCTTCCAGTCGTCTGGGAAGGTGCCTGTTTTGAAGGTGGTGTTAATGGTGCTTTGTAGTTAGAGTGTGATGACAGACGCTGATCTGTGATACATTTGAGGGGGAGGGCCCCCAAGTGGATGCTTTTCATGGTCGAGGCGGTGTCTTCAACCGTGATCGGTGTCCATTTGGAGATGGTGGGCTGGCTGGTGTTTCTAGAGGGCGCAGGGGCCGTCAGTGGGGCCTGGTAGATGGTCGATAAAGTTGTCGTAAAGGTTTTTGATCTTGAGGTGGAAATAAGTTCCAAGCTTGTCGCAGAGGTCTTGGGATGGGGTGATGTCTGTGGCTTCGCTACGTGGGTTGGTGAATTCTTGAATGACACTGAAAAGTTCCTTGGAGTTGGTGGAATTGGCCAGGATTTTGTTGTGGATAAGTTCCTCTTGGTGGCTCCGATTAGATCGAGACTGCCGCTGAGACTTAGTGGTGCTTGCGCTGGAAACTCGTGCTTTTTAAAACCACTCTTCCTCATTGCCTAAGCACTGTATGGTGATTTTTAGACTATACAGGAGCCTCGCTACGGTGATTTTAAAACTGTATATTTTTATGTAACGGTGATTTTAAAACTGTGTACATTTGCTCCTTACCGTCTCTGCACTTCTCCTAGGCTGCAACTACCCGCCAAAGCTCCCCGGTCCGTCACGGCAAGTGCTGATTGGACGGAGGGGGCGGATTAGCAGCAACACCACTTCCGGCTTGGGTGAGCAGGACCGGGGTGAGCGGGCTAGTCGTTGAAGCCCTGGGACCATTTAAACAGATGCCGATTCGTGCGTGCCGAAGGCGAGCCTAAGGCGCGCCTGTACGTGCCTGGCACGGGCCCAGGGCCGCAACCCCTGCCCAAATTTTAACCAACATAAGCAGGAAGATCTATACCAGCTCACAACTGAATAACCTACGGCCAAATCCCTCTTGTGCACCCCTCAATCCAGGAGATGAAATCAAATATTGTTCAAGCTGTTATCGTGAGTTCTCCTACGCGCAATGCAGGATGGCAGCACCTCGATGCCAGCTTCAGGGTCTCCCAGTAAATAAACAAATAAAGGCCGCCCTAGTGAATGCCCGATCCCTGGTGAAACATAACACAGAAGTAGCAATCCTGATTGACTCCTATAATCTGGATTTGCTGTTTGTAATTGAAACATGGGCAGATCGTCGGACATTGACCTGGCACTAGCAGTGCCAACAGGCTATTCTCTCCTCCGCACTGAAAGAACCGGGAAGAGGGGAGGAGGTTTAGCCATTATCAGCAAAAATACACTTCATAGGCAGGGACTTGAGTCTGAGCTCCCCGGAATGTGAAACGCTTCCTTTCAAAATTCGTGTTACTAATTATACATTCTCTGGCCTCCTACAGTACAGGCCTCCAAAGGCTAATATCCCCTTGGCTCAACTATTAGGGCCTGCTCTTGAGTCCAGCTTATCCAGGGCAGACTTCACGATCATGGGGGATTTCAATATACACCTGGAAAAAATTGATCATAGTAATAAGAGTACCTTTTTAGATGCCATGTCCAGTTGTGGCATGTCCCAATTAGTAAATCAGGGAACTCATTCTGCTGGGCACACCCTGGACGGAATTTTTACTTCGAATCCCAACATCAGATATGGGGAAGTGCTGTCTGTCCCCTGGTCTGATCATAAAGTAATTTATTTCTCATTAAAGCTGGACCAGACAAAAATGGTTAGGGCATCTAGGGTGGGGGAGCGCCCGTACCAGGACTGGGAAAAGATGGATAGTGCGGAACTACAAGCACGACTTGGCTAAACTACGATAGTTTTAGATAAGGACTGCGACATAGCCACTCACCAGTTAGAGAACTGGATCAAATCAGCAGCGCTTGCAGTCTCCCCTCTCAAAACCAAAATACAGAAAAGGAGTAAACGCTCTGAACCAGAGAAATTAAGACTGCAAAAACAGACTTGCAGAAGGGCAGAAAGGAGATGGAGGGCAAACTACGGAAAAAAGGGAAAGTTGATTATTGCAAAACTCTAACCACTTAAAAAAAATTGATTATGGAAGAAAAATCTGCGTTCTTTGTAAAAAAAAAAAAAAAGATCGAGGCCAAAGAATAGAGTAAAGAACTGTTCGCCACGGTAAAGAAACTTACTGGTCCTGTGATCAAACAGGTCGAGGGCAGCACAGACCTATGCAACAAACTGGGACAGTTCTTTACGGACAACGTCCGTCTCGTATATGATTCTTTCCCTCAGGCATATTGTCCCACATGCTGAGGATACTGGTCAACCTGCTCTCCCCTTTCAAGGTAGGCCCTCTGCCCTCAGCCCCCCTACTCCCAAATTTAAGTTTTCAATTCCCTCGGCCGAAGAGATCAGGCAGTTGGTCATGTCTACCAAATCAGGAGGCCCTATGCACCCTTGCCAACCTAAGGTCCTTCACTTGTTCCCTGATCTGCTTAGCTCCCAAATGCAGCGTCTCTTTGGTAACATAATTCAGTCCAGCTGCTTCCCTAAAGCTTGGAAGGCAGCCTCGGTACTTCCATTACTTAAGAAACCTAGTCTAGACTCTTCCGTTCCAGCCAATTTCAAGAATTCAATTTCAGGCTAAAATCCTGGAGAAACTGCTGAACTCGCAACTGGCAGGATTTGTTAGGAACATGCATATTCTAGATGACTCCCAATATGGGTTCCGGGAGGAACATGGGACTGAGACTGCCTTGGTGATGGCTGCGGAGGAAATCAGGAGTATTCTGGACGCAGGAGGTAAGGCCGCCCTCATTTTGTTAGAATTGTCGGCGGCCTTCGACACTGTTAACCATGATATTCTCTTAAGCAGGCTGAAAGATATTGACCTTCACACATCGGCTATCCATTTGCTGGCCTCCTTCCTAGGGAACAGAACCTTCTCAGTTCAGCTTGAGGAATTTGTATCAAAGTCCTTCGGTCTGCCTTGGGGAATCCCCCAGGGCTCGTCGCTGAGCCCGTCCCTATTTAACTTCTATGCCGCCCCTCTAGCTAACATCAGGAACTGTGGGTTCGTACCTTTATCTTACGCAGACGACACCCAAATAGTGGTGGCTATCTCTAACAATTCCTTTTTAGACCGCGGATAGATTCAGACACTGCATGGAACAGGTCAGTCACTGGATGCAGGACAACTGCTTAAAATTAAATGGCGACAAATCGGAGGTTATGCTATTGGGGGCCAAGCCGGACATCTGGTCTAACCTCTGGTGGCCGGACAGCCTTGGTAGATGTCCATCGCCGGTGGACAACGTCAGGAACTTAGGTGTCCTATT
Organism: Lissotriton helveticus; assembly: GCF_964261635.1. Lineage (NCBI taxonomy): Eukaryota > Metazoa > Chordata > Amphibia > Caudata > Salamandridae > Lissotriton > Lissotriton helveticus. Next base: position 339,520,739 of record NC_136065.1, on the reverse strand, counting down.
CGATTCCAAACTAACTTTCGAAGCACAAATAAACAATCTCGCTTAATCGGTTTGGTACACGTTGAAACTCATCAGGAAACTGTTGCCATATATTCCACCTGACACCACCAAAACCTTGGTTACCTTGTTAGTTTTATCTAAATTGGATTATGGCAATGCTCTATATGTAGGGCTACAAAAACAGTTGTTACAAAAACTTCAACAGCTCCAGAACGCGGCCGCCATGCTGGTCCTGAATATCCCTAAGTTGGAACCTATAACCCAAAAAATGAGAGGCCTCCACTGGCTCACTATTGGAAAAAGAATTCAGTTTAAGTCAGCATGTCTAGCGTATAAAACACTGCACGGTTCAGATCACATTTTCTGAAAAGGAATCTAAAACCCTATGAACCATCCAGGATGCTAAGATCTAGCAGTGCTAAGATCCTGATGACCCCCAGATTCAGACAACTAAGGTGGGGGGGAGAAGCTTCATAGGCAACACGACTAAAACATGGAATAAGCTTCCTGTTGAACTAAAAAGCAGCCCTTCTTTGTGGTCTTTTCAAAAGAACTTAAAGACCTGGCTCTTAACCTAGACAGAAGGGTGCACCAGACCCACCGGCAGCAGTTTCGAGCTATGACCGCGCCAAGACACCCTCAGACATTCGAGCGCTCTACAAATCACAAAATCAAATCCAATCTGATCTGGTTGTTGTAGCCCGTCATGGCATCCTCGTAGCTGGTGTAGTTTTCAGTTGTTTTGGTGTTTCTCCAGGCGTCTGCAGGTGTCTGGCTTCTTGTAGAGCGGTGGTGAACTAGGCGGCTTTCCTGGGGTGTTGCCTGTTGAGGGTGCGTAGCGGGTGAGCTAGTCTGCGCAGTCGGAGATCCAAGTGTGGAGTTCTGACTGCGTCCTTTGCATGTGGTGACTTGGTGTAGTTGTCTCGGTGAGGGTGAAGGTAAGTTTCTCCTCCGTAACCTTGCTCCAGTTCCTTCGTGGTGGGCGTGGGGTTGGGCTCGGTGCCTTGGGTTAGTTGATGGGGAAGTGTACGCAGAGGTGGTTCCGTTGTGTGGCTGAATTGGACGCGGTTTCCTGCTGCGAAGAAGGGGTCTAGGGTGTGTCTTGCTCCGTGGGTCGTTGTGTTGACGAGTTTAAGTCCTCTGCTGGCGAGGTTGTCAGGAAAGATAGTGGAGTTGGGGTCGCTGGTGTTGTCTAGGTCGAAGTTCAGGTCTCCAATGAGTGTGTAGTTTATTGAGGCGTAGTTTATTGAGGCGATGGCTTGGGGTGCGATTAGGTCTGTGATGGTGGTGGTGAAAGGTGTTCGGAGCTGGGGGTGTCTGTAGACTAGGGTTCCTCAGATTGTGGCTTTGACGGTGGTCTGGATCTGGAAGTGCAGGTGTTTGGTGGAGGGGAAAGGCTTCGCTGGAGGTGGTGAGGCGGAGGGTGCTCTTACGGGCAATAGCAAGGCCCCCTCCAGGGTGGTTGGGGCAGTCTTTCCTCTGGATCTTGTATCCGTCTGGGATGGCGGTGCTGATGTCGAGGGCGAAGGACTTTTACTAACAAGTAGTGAATGCGGTTCATGGAGGTTTATTATTGTGTATGAATGACTTTGTGAATGACTTCGCTCCCTGCACATATAGGTACCTACCATGTATTGTTGCCCGGCCTACGCTGTTCTATATGCAACCATTGTAATGAGCATTGCCAAAGGTCTGCTGCAGTAAATGTTTAGTGGAAATGTAATCAAAGGGTTTTTGCATGTGTCCAGTGGAAGAATTGTGTAAAATCTGCCTGAAAAGATACTTCTCTGGCATACGACTAGATGGTATAACTGGTTGCTGTATAAATCTAATCTGACTTTTCTTACATTTTGATAACAAAGGAGTACCGTGACTGAGAGCAGATCGATTGTTAGCTATTTTGCAGCAGAACCATGTTTGTGCCTCAAATGCAGCACCTACTAAGACCATGATTACAATATATAGCAATCAGGCTAGAGAATTGGCCACTTAAAAATATGTATGTCTGTTTTTTTCTGTACCCTTGAACTTTGAAGTAATCTATATGCCTACAGGGTGACGTGGATTGAGAGCTTGCATCCCTAGATAAATTATACACAAGTAAACTCTGGCCAACATAGCCTAACAGTCAATCGAGAATTCTCATTGCCAGAAGTGTTTTCTGGGTCAACCTCTTTAGCAGTATTCAATAAGCCATGTACCTTTCGAACATTACATAGGATATGGCAAGTCTCCAAAACATTCTTCTCATTACACAGAATAAGGATCAGCAGCCACGAATATATAGGTCGATGACACTGTTCAAATTCATCGCAGAGCTTTTCTTCTCTTGGCAAGTATCAATACTAGTGTAGTAAGTGGAGTTGCTTTTGTAATGTTGGTAATTGCAAGTCCCGAGGTAATTGTCAAGTCAGAGCTGCAATTTCTCTTGAGTGTTATCATGAGGCAGGACTTGGGGGAACAGATTGCTCAGAACAAGCATTTACAATGCAACGCTTTTGCCTTTGCCAAAGTTAGAGCTATTAGCATTGTAAATGACATTGTTTATGTGTTGGTTTTGAAAACAGATAAATAAATGGCATTGTCATTTACAATGTCAATAGCTTAATCTAATAGTCCCTCATACAGAAGATGAAACAAAAATACTCCTGTGGCTGATCCAAGATGTGACTGACAATATTTGAAGCCAATGTCTGAAGGTTCTTGAACCAAAGAAGCCACAAGCAGAAGGAGGCTGAACCAAAGCCATAGGGAGTATGTATAGAATATATGTTCAGCATGAATGATAGAAGTGCCACTACACGTCATGCCCAATTAAAGTGTATTCTGTATGTCAGTAGAACTTAATGGCCATGTACACCCCACTTGCTTTAGAGGAATCCGGACTACCTTTTCTACTGAAGTTACCACACCCATACATCCGCCTTCCTCTTTCACCCATTGGGCTCCCACTGGCAACTGCCAGCTACTGATTCAAATCAGGGGGTTTTAAGCACACACAAGAACTCTCGCGTCGACCCAGAGACCTGCACCATCACCTCTGCAGCTCGGCTTGTTCTCACAGAACCTGTGAGCCACAGTCACATACATGAAGCAGGTATCTGCTTGACAGCCAAGGGACACCTTCGGGACACCCCTGGCATGTGCTACGCTCAAGGGAAAACCACCATCGACCAGAGCCGAGCAGGCCTACCAGACACTAGTGACTACCGGGCAATGACACGAAGAAAGGCTGAGAAGATGTCCATCTCTACCCCATCTCCACCTAGACCCCTCATGTCATCAACTCCTAGAAGCAATCAGTTACTAGGCGTGACACTCACATGAGTCACTCATTGGGCGTGCTTCTCACGCTTGAGAGCAGTGCTAATCACTAGGGATGGCCCTCACACGAGTGCACCATTACTCTTTTCACACCTGAGCACTGCTCATCACTGGGCAGGATTTGAAACCCTCAAACCTCCCTCACTTTTGTCTGGAGAACTTTATGTTCTAGTTTACACCCCCTCACCTCTGGAATCTTCCATGTACATAAACTCGCAGAAGCCACGCGCTCCTTCTTATGAGGAAAAACAAAGCGTATCACTTTCTCTCCCTCAACCATGTAAAATGTACATTATTTACGAAGAGGACTTGCACTTTTTGAGGCCCTGGAGAGCGTAGTCTCGGCTTCCCCAGTTGAGCAAGTTGTGTGATTTGGACCAAACAGATTTACGGCTCTGCACACCAGTTGTCCTGGTAAAACGGGGTGCACTTGGAAACGAGCTACAGCAGTCACATTTATGCATGCTAAAATACTGTCAACATCAGTTGTTTTATTCCGTTCTTTGGTCCATAACATGACTACACTGAGCTGGGCTCAGGTAGATTAACAACTGTCATTTACAGCGGCTTGAAGCAGGAATGCTACACTAAGTTACCATTGCCCTGGGTGCCTGCCTATGTTGCCCAAGTGTACACTCTCTTGTTCCTTACCACTTTCCTCCTCACCCTCCACCTTAGCCAGCCACATTTCACTGACTGGCCTGAGTCACGAAGGAAAAAACACGAACCAAGCACTTTCAAGCCCGGAGAAAATAAAGCCCACCTCGCCCTCTAAACAAAACATGCAAGAGAGCGAAGGAAGACCCCCGCAGCCCCCAGCTGCAGACAGTGCTCAAGGGAGAGCACCACGAACGGGGGCCGGTGTCCCCTGCGACCACCAGCTGGGATCCGAGGCGCTGGAGGGTTTCTGCTGCAAGCATGGCTCTCCTCCTGTCACCCACCCGCAGGCAGGCTTTGGGGGCTGCTCTCGGAGGTGAGGAGTTAGCAGTCCAGTCTCCTGTGAGACACACAACGTCCAATGCAGACAGACGTCGCTGGGATCCCTGGCACGTCTCCTGCGAGACACACACAACACTCTTCCTCTGTAGGCAGAGGCCCCTGGGATCCCTGGCATGTCTCCTGTGAGACACACAACACTCTCTTCCTCTGTAGACAGAGGCCCCTGGGATCCCTGGCACGTCTCCTGCGAGACACACAACACTCTCTTCCTCTGTAGACAGAGGCCCCTGGGATCCCTGGCATGTCTCCTGTGAGACACACAACACTCTCTTCCACTGCAGACAGAGGCCGCTGGATCCCACGGCCGGGGGGGGGGGCGAGGGATTATCCCAAGGGGCCCTGTCCTCTGTTTGACTTCCCTTCATCCGGGCCGTGTTTGTGTTTCCTTCCCGTGGCCCGGCTGGCCTTCTTTCTCTCTACACTCAGAGCAGACGGTGGGGGTGACAGCAACGGCCCCCGGGGCTGACTTTACCACCTATCCTCCGAGGCTCGGGTGTGAGGTCAAATGAGGTGTGTTGTATTCTTACATTTGCATTCCCCACCCGAACAGTGACATCAACCTCTGCAAACTCGCTCATCTCAGCCAACTCCGTGTGTGCACAGAGGGGGGTCTGCCCCGGCCGTCTCTGTGCACCCACTTCCGTTTTGGCCCCGGACCCATGCCGCGCCCCCTCCCACAAAGTGCAAGCTCAAGCCGGGCACCCCTTTTTGCTGCCACACAAGAGGCCCCCTGCCCCTGCTGCCCACTGTGATGCGACGCCGCCTGGTGAGCCTTCTCCACACCGCCAGTTGTCCCCACACCCGGCTCCGCTCCCGGCGTCCTTATTGGCTCTTTAAATCCCTAACATCCATTTTACTCCCGCAGAGGCCAGCCCTGCACCTCCCATTCACTCACACCATCTTCTATCGCAGGACCAAGCCCCGGGCTGTCACCCACGGCTGACCCTGCGCCCCTCACGTCCTCGACTCTTTTATTTAAAGGAGCGCCTCTTTTAATGCAAGGAGACGTGACACTCTCTCCCCCTCGCTTCCCTTCGAGGATGCAGAGCTCCGGATCCCTTGAAAGACAACTTCCAGCACCTTGCAGACGCGGGTCACTCTCGCCACACTGGCACCCCCCACCTCTCAGCGGATACCCCCGGCACCCTCTTACCTTGGAGATCTGCTTCAGGGCATAGGCAGCGTGGCAGTAGCCGGGTCTCCTCTGCAGGTCCGGGTTGACAGTCGGCAACTGCACATGCACTTCCGAGCGGGAGGGGGGAAGCGGGAGGGGGGCGGGAATGGACCCGAGCCGAGCTCCAGAAACTAATCTTTTTCACACGGGGAGGGGGCGGAACGGACACACTGGGAGGGAACGGCACAGACATGAGACGCGGGGGGGGGGGGCTCACGGACAGCGGGAGGGGGGAGGGAACGGCAGCGCTCACCTCGACTTCCTCCAGCGGCGCGCGGCCGCGTAATGGGAAAAACAAACACATTTTTTTTTAAACGTAACTCCGCCCACCGCCGCGATGACGACATCGCAGAGGCGGAGAGGGAAAAAATCTCGGGAACGCCCCCGAATCTGGTCCGGGATTGACGGACAGATCCGGCTCCCAATGGCTAGCCTCCATTTATGGAGCTAGCCAATGGGAGGTGGGGGCGAGGAGGGGGCGGATACCCGACCCCACAGAGCAAAACATAAGATTTTGCTAGCGCATGGTACGCATTGCCGAGGCAAAACCTAAAAAGGGACAAATGGCCTCCATAGTCCACCTCGAATGCTACTGCGGACACCCACTGAGCATATTCATGCAAACAAGACTGAAACTGAATCATCAGACAAACGTTAACAAGGACTTAAGACCTCATTCCTTCTCCTGTGTAGTTGCATAAATGGAGCAACAGGGCCAGGGACTAAAAGCAGGATCCCCTTCATTTCTACTGCACACTCACTGAGCTCAGTCACTGAGTCTGGTCTGAAAGGTCACTCCCTCGAAAGCTAAAAAAGGTGAAAGGGAACTTCTTCCTCTTGCTCTAGCTCTACTCCTCATCTGGGCCAAAGGACGATAAAAAAAGTCAATGGAGTTTTATTTTTTGAGCGATCCTACCCACTACCCTAAATCATTGAGCCTAAAGAAAGACCACAGCCGCACTACTGTACAAGGCTCTGATATTATAAACGCCCTCTGAGGCACCAGCCTTACCACTGATTCGGCATTTCGGTTTTCCCTCTAGTTTATTCCATCTTGGTCTCCGTGCCTGCCTGAATCTATTCTATCAGTAAATATCTATTCTAATATTACTATCCACCAAGGTTATCTCTCACACAGGCTCCTAACTAGAAACTAGTTTGCTATTCACCAAGCATGACACACTGTGGTATATTAAAATTAATTTGGGCGTTTTCATAAAATTTTATACCTCTCACCCGAATCTTAAAAATCTCCAAGCTTTGAACTCTGCATTATTTTCCTGAAACGCTCATTAAAGAGCAAATCTACTGCGTGAAACTTTGGTCCTTTTCAACACTGCTTTTTGGCTTCGATTTACCACACTCTTTTACACTGACCAACATCAAAAGCCTAATGGGCAGGAAACCCAACATTATCCTCGCACTAGCCAAAATAAGGGCTTGCCATATCGATTTATAGCTATGTGGAAAATCATAAATCTGGCTTCGGGCAGCAATCTGAAACACTTCAATTCACTGTTTTTATAACGCTTCTTTGAGTTTTATGTTGATGTGCAACTGTAACCGCAGTGAGACATCCCATTGTAGAAAACTCATCAGACTGTGAAACATTACATCTGCATGACACATGCATTCGTACCCCTGCGGCAGGTCCGTCATGCTTATTACTCTGCCCAACCAGCACTGCGGGTCCGTTCTTTCACTAGGTTTGCTGTCACTTCTACACCTCCTCTCTGTTCAGACGCAAAGTCCGTTTCCAGGAAGGTAGAAAGCACAATCTGAGGGACACCGACCAGTAGTTATTTTCCCCAGGGTTTTTCAGGAGAAGTTAGTTTGTGGAGAGTGGCCTTCTATATCCACCTGGACAGTGGCCATTCTCATTTTCCCGCAATCAGACACAGCACAGTTTCCCGCTCTGGTGTGCTGGACGGAGCGGCACTCCTCGCCAGGTGAGCATTCCTGGGATCGGGCTAGCTCTGTCCCAATTCCCCTCCTCCCCTGATGGCGCGAGAAGAAAGAGGGTACAACGTCACTCCCCAGTGTGGCTATGCGGCAGTACTCCTGCATCATCCCAATCATTGAGTGTAGATGTTTTGGCTGGTGGTGGCTCACTCACTCCCCACTTACGTGGACGCAGTCAACCATTTCTGTTGGGGTCACCCAAGGTAGCATCAAGGTTTCAGTATGCTATGCAGCCACACTGCTGTGTGGCAGGGGTGGGGTCAGTTGCCACCCTGATATCCTTCGCTTTAGTGTCACCCAGTTCAGCAGAGCAGTCTTGGGGGCAATGCCAAGCTCACACTGTCATGGGCTCCAAGCCTGCTGCCAGTTCCCTGTGAACTGAAGCCAAGCGTGAGGTCAGTGGCTGCAGCACAACCTCATTGTTGCCACGTCACTATGCTGTTGCCAGGAATACTTCATGCAGGCTGCATAGGATGATGGTAGGAAATGCAAGCACTGAATTTTATGGTAGTGCCCTCATACCGGGGCAGTGTGCAGGAAGATTTTGAAAACCGTTGCCGAGCTCCGAATGGTTGTCCTGTCGGCCATGTTGCTTTGCTACGCCCCACCAATTTACTTTAAAATGCCTTTGAGCATCAAGAAAAACTTTGGCTCAAGAAACCAAACTCGCACTGAATCATGGCAGTGGCACAAACTACATCCCACCACACTCCGTACACAGTATTTGCAGAACCCCTCCCACCACATCTAGCCTTTAACTAGATCATTCCATGGCCCCATCCAACATCTTAAATACATTTATTTTTAAGAACTTAAAAGGGCACCGAAATATCAATTCACCAAAGGACTGATTTAAAGCTCTCGGCCCTACCATCGAAAGCATAAGCAGTAAATGTCAGTCTGCGTAAAAGGGTGAGTCACAACAGGCCCTTCTCGCTCCTCCATGCAGGCGGCTGCCTCGCCGGAGGTCGAGTTTGCCTTGGCGCCGCCGTGGGGGTTGGTGGACCTTTCTCGTCCCCCATGGGTCGAGGCTGGCGGGGGACTCCTAGTCACTCTCCAGGTGCTTCTCGTTCCTCCACTCGGGCAGCTGCCTGGAGTTAGTCGGTGCTGTTCCGGCGCCACCTCTTGACCACCTCAGCCCCAGCCCTGGTGCCGTGTGACAGGATGGAGGCCTGTCCGGCGTCTCCTTTGGTGTTGGATGACGATGACGCCTTACTCCAGGTTGCGGACTCTACAGTACCGGACAGGCGCCAGGTCGTGGGTTCGTCCTCTGACAAACCTTCTTCCCCAGAGGTTGAGTGCCTGCTGGTGTCATCCTCGCCGGAGACAGGCCACTGCGTCGTGGCTTTCTCCCCAACGTCACCAAGACTGCTCCTTGCCGCGGTGTTTGCCGGAGGACCACAGGTCCCTCACTCTTCGGCGCCTCTTTCTCCTTTTCGGGCCTGGCCCTTTCCCGCTCCACTTGGTTTTTTTGATCGCCGTCTTAGTTTGCAGCCACCCTCCATGGAGGAGTTTCTTTTTCCGCCGCAAGGCCCTACGGAGGCGGGTGCGGCCTTAGCTAGTGCTGTTTTCACGGCTGTGGGAGTTTTGCGCATGGGAGATTCGGCTGCCCATTTTCCCACGAACCATCCTTTGGAAGTTCTTCACCAGCGCTCTGGTGGGAGGGAGCTGCTACGCACCTTTGAAGATTCGCTCCATTCTTCGTTGGCGGGGACTTGAGGGCGCCCCGCCGTGGGGATCCAGTGCCCCAACACCTTCTGTACCAGCACCTTCCAGCGCAGCGTAAATGTAAATAAAATGTAAATCCAGTATTTTAGTGCACAGCTACCCTGAGGCATCCCGGCGCTGGGGGCCGTTGGGAAGATTAAGTGAGCTGTTGCCCAAAGTCACATGGTGCTGGGCAGACCTCTGCCGCCAGAGCCGGGGATCGAACCGTGGGCCCCAGCTTCCAGTGTCAGTTGCCCTGGCCGTGGCGCAACACCTCTTCCCCCAAAGCGTGACCCGGTGTCTTTTCCTCCACCCCTCTGCCAGTGGGCCCCCTCTTGTGGACCACCTTTCCTTCCCTGCCGTCGCTGTTGGCTCCACCCTCCCGGGGAGGCCCGCTGGCTGGACTCCTGGGGCTGTAATGTTTGCCTCGATCAGTGCGGCCCTGCGGGCCCTTAACACCTCGTGGGCTGGCTAGGGCCATATCTTGCTTGTGGGACTCGGCGGAGTCCCTTGGATCTGCAGTTTTTCAGAAGGGTGCTGGTGTTGACTTGGGAAACCATGCGTTAGATGGCCAGGAGCTGGCGGCGTTTATTCTTTGCTCCGCTCTGGACATCTGAGGTGCTGGGTCGTGCCATGGCTTCTTCAGTTGCCCTTCGCCGCCATGCTTGGCTTCTGGACAGTGTGATACCGGAGCATGTGTGGGAGCGGCTGGAGGGTCTTCCTTTTGATGGCACCCTCTTGTTCCAAGCCGCGGCGGACTCTGCCATCCGGAGGTTCTTGGCCTCCGGCCCCCTCTTGATCCTTCTCCCCCTCAGTGACCTGTGGGTGGGTCTGGATTTTGTGAGCTGTTCTTTCGTTGGGGCGAGTCTCCCCCGTTGTTTAATCTGTGTGCTTCATATGCCTGAGAGTCCTCTCTTTTGGGACTGTGGATCTGTTGGCTGGCCCTTCTTGAGTGAGTGTTTTGTTGAAGGTTGTTCACACCAGGTTGGCACTGAGACTAGGCCTCCTGTTCTTGGCTGCTTGATAAGCCTTCTGCAGGTTTTTTTCCCCCGTAGCTCTTTCGGTTGCCCTCTGTTGCGGAAGTTTCTTCCTAAGCGGGTTCCCATGTTTGGGACTAACATACACTATGTGGGGTACTGGTAGCTGTTATATAGCTTGTTACATGCTGGGGGGTTGTGGTCGCCTTCGGGTCTCTGCCCTCCGTGGCGCTTATGTCCTTGCAGGTGCAATTTCCTTGTGCTGAATGTGAATGCCTGGGTCGCACTCTGTGCTGGGGTTCCCCTGGAGATTTGTCGTTCCTGTTTTGTCTTAAAACCAGTTTCCCCTTTGTTGTTCCTGGGTGTGGTTGTAGTCCTGCTGCAGGTTGTCGTGACAATTTTACGTGTGTTCCTGGTCTCCAGAGGGGCCTATCTACATCCTGGCACGGTGGCTGTTCAGGGCTGTACTGTTCTTGTTCCTTCCCTGCCTTTGGCTCCTGCGGTGTTGACGCTGCTCCTTATGGTGGTGGTTACCATTCTTTTCCACTTTTTCTGCTCTTTCGCCCACTGTTGCCATAATCCCAGTTTTGTCTGATGGCTCAGCATTGTGTTGCGGAAAATTCTCCGAAGAAAACTGACGTAGATGCGCCGGACTGGGACTTGTGTGACCTCGCTGACGTCACGTTTGCGTACAACGCCTGGGTGGCATTGCGTGATGCCATCCCTCCGGTGAGCTGGGATGCTGAGCAAAAAGTTTCTGGGTCAAGTCTCAAGCCTGGGGATAATTCTACGTTAAGGAATCTGCAGATAGAATCGTCTCTACCAGATACATCACTAGCGAAGGTAAGTAACTCGTACGTCAGTGTCAAAAAGCCCCCTTAAGATTGCCGATCTAATCTTAGAACACATGCTAGATTTATTGTAATGGAAACCTGCAAATGGTTTCTGCCAACCCACCCATAGAGCAGTTTGTGCCGAATGCGTGCTTTATCCTCCTCCCTTCAGCACCTTAGAGAAGAATGGCTGCCATCTTCAGAGACTAGATGAAGTACAGAAATCAAACAAAAGAGCAAATAGCAGTGTGAACATCTTTTAATGGAGCTTATTACGACAGACTTAAACCCGTTCAAGTTGCACCTATTCTATCTCTGCGCCCCTTCCCCCTTGTTGAACAGATCATGGACTTCTCCAGTATTGAATCTATCATGGATTCACATGCATGAATCTTCCCTGTCACTGTAGTGGGAGTCGCACAGTACTTAAATAAGCGGTACTAAAAGGAGTACATTAGAAAACCTTGTGAGCAATTGAATTAAAAAAATTCTCATCCTTCTAAAAGACCCAAACTACAGTCAATAACGTATAATCCCTGAGACCACAATCCCTTGCAGAGCCACCATATCTCAGATTTCAAACTGCAAGCCATGTGAGAATGAGTCTCCCTGACCTCTGCTCAACTTTTGCTAATGGTGAACTTCTGAGCCTTCTCTGTTCCTCTTTAGGAATAATCTCGAAGGAATTCAGCTTAATTTATTATTTGCTTCAGTTCAAAATGTCAGAAGGATCTAAAGAGACTGTTCAGACCTTGCAGAAGGCCAGGCCAGGCTGTTTTCAGAAGATCCTCATAAGCACTGTTTATGTTGCTTACATCCCAACAATATACAGAGGGATTGTAAGTATTGCATAACTTTTTCTGACAAGACTCAGTAGGGCAGAGAAGCAGATTGTTATGGCAGCAGAAGAAAATGTCCAGATCTGAATCTGGCTTAGATGAGGAAAGCTCAAGTTGCTCTATTCCTGAGGGAAAGCGAAAAAATTATACCGCTACCTCCTCGCAAACAAAGTCAAAAAAGATAAGGGCTGGAAAAGCATCTGAAAAAGCAGCCTCTAAAAAACCATCTACAAGCTCTGGTCACAAGAGATCATCGAATACTTCTGCTTCTGTTCCTCTCACTCCTCACATCTTCTGTGAAAGATTCCGGCAGACCAGTCAACGGCAGGAAAATTGAAATTGTCTGACTGCTACTTTCAGTTCTGCATCGACGACTAGCGTTCTGACAGTGACTATGTGTACATAGATTAGAGGAGTGACTACGATTATCTCTTGGACTGCCGCCCCAACGACTACCACTCCAGCGGCAGTGTTCAAATCCCCAGTGTCAATACTGGGGTCGATGACTATTACCATAAAGCGTATATCTGACGTAACAGAAAAAAGCCACTTTACAACCAGAACCTGCACTGAGGACATCAGATTTGACCTACCGGAGCAAAGAATCTCCGCTTTGTTCCCTCATCTTCTGGATATGGAGGAGTCTGCGGTTGAGGGCCTTTTTGGACCAGTATACAGCCCTTCACAATTAAGAGTGAAGTGTCAAGGGTAATACTTTGGAGTACATGGAAAGATTTAAAAAAAATGTTTTAAAAGGTAATCTTCTGCCCAGGCCGCACAGATATGACACTGTCCAACAACACAGACTACGAGGAGAAATATGGAAATATGCCACCTTCACGGGTTGACACTATAGTACCAATTTCACTCGTCACAGATCTCGGGCACATGCTTGACTATTATAAACGTTTCCTGGAATCGCAAGCACCAGTTCCCGCATTTCGGAACGACATGAAAGACAATCTGAACACCACTGCCTGATGCTTTTGAACCTCCACCAGCTCAAGAGTATGGCAGCCCTTTGGGTCATAATCATTAGAGAAGACTATTAAAAGCAACCCACACAAGCAGCTGGGGGAAGAAGAGCTGGTTCAAGACACAGACCCTGCAGCTAGGGAGTGGAGTGACTACTTTGTACCATCCTCACTGTCTTCTTCACCATCCCATGCTAGTTCTTCACCAGAGTACATTGTGGGGGGGGGGGGGTCCATCAGTTGTGGAACTAGCATCTAAAAGATTTGACTCCCTACGAAGCAAGCCAAATGCTTGCCTTATGATTTTAAAGATTCCACTTCGAAATCTATAAGAGCCATTCCTATGGTAAGCTACATTTGGGACGAGGGGGCTCAAATTATTGAAGAATCCAACTGCGATCACAGCTGTGGTTCCGAGAATGGATAGGAAATATAAAGCCTACTACTTTCTGACCTGAGGGTCAGTCAAAAATTATGGACATGCCTTTTGATGGCAAATTTATTCGGAAAACATTACACAGAGGAAGGGTTATTATTTTTGCGATAAGTGGTGGCGCCTCCAAAATTTAACATAATTTTTGATGGAATAGTGTTTGGAATGGTGCCACAGAAAAGAGGAAAACCCACAACCTCCACAATAGACCATAGTCCACAAGCAATAAATACAAAGGATCTGTGCACACGTTCTTTTGTAGATAGTATAAATACTAAACTTAGTTAGAAAATCACAACACAAAAACACAATAGGAAATGTTGATTGAAGTGTTCTTCCGGTTAAGGTTTATTCTTGGTGTTACACACACGGGAGCGGGAATGGTGGCGGCTAATCTAGCTGTTTGATTTGGGGAGCGAGAACTACGGCGCTCCACTATCTGGTAAACACCAGTCTTAAATACAGTTTCTTGCTAAGCAACATTGCCTGGATTTAACTACAGCCAGGACGGAAGTAAAACCGGCGGAGAGCTTTTCTCAACGTTGATGTTAAGCTGCCCGTGAGAGCCCTCAAGAAGTTTAGGGTAACTCCCTGACCAAACACGTGTTAGCTGGGCACCAAGAATAAACCTTAACTGGAAGAACACTTCAATCAACATTTCCTATTGTGTTTTTGTGTTGTGATTTTCTAACTACATATAGTATTTATACTATCTACAAGAGAACGTGTGCACAGATCCTTTGTATTTATTATTCGGAAAACATGTCTGTGATGCTCTATAAATAAAGGTGGATCCGGAAACAGCACGTTCCCTAGGAACACTCCAGCAACGTTTTCAACTGTTCCGACTCGCTCCTCTCCCTAGAGCTGAGTGGTCGCTCCCCAGTGTCCCTCTGAGATATCTGGTATCGTTTTGGCGCTTTGCTTTACATAATTGCAACTTTATTTGTGCCTGCTGCCTGCCTGATCGCCACTGAGCTAACTTGCACTTTAATTATTTATTTGGCTGACTCGAGCCTGTTTGCGCATTGTGCCGCTTTGCTCCCACAACTGCATAATTATTTGTGCCTGCTGCCTGCCTGATCGCCGCTGAGCTTACCTGCATTTTACTTAACTATTTAAAGTTTATTTCCACTCGGTTTGCGCGTTTGCTGTGCTCCCCCCTCCGCCTCCATTTTGTTTTTTGTTGTGCTCATCTTTAGCCCGCCCCGCCTCCCAGCTGAGACGCCCTCGCCCCTCCCCCTCCACCATCCATATGACAGGTGTTTTCGCGCGCAGCGTTCACGCGCAGCGACCGCGCCCCAGCCGCGCCGAAGGTGCACCAAAGGTAAGCCCGTCTACGCCCGTCCGCGCCTGGACCGCGCCCAACGCCAGACCCCCTGCTCCTCGCGCTGCCCAGCCTTCCCGCATTACCTACGATGCCGCCACCCTCCTAGCCCTCAACCCCGGTCGCGCCCCCAACTGCGTCCAAGCAGCTCCTGGACACACCCATGGACCTTTCTCCTGCTACTCCTGCAAATTCAGCGGCACCGACAACATCTCCGCTACGACCATACCACAGATTCCCGACCCCAACCACCTACAATGCATCCTTCTCAACACCCGCTCGGTCCACAGACACGCCATTGACCTATGGAATCTACTAGACACCATCTCTCCAGACATCGCCTTCCTAACGGAAACATGGATGAACGCTTCCTCCGCCCCAGACATCACCATTGCCATCCCTGAAGACTATAAGATCACTCGCAAAGACCGTACCGGCCACACAGGAGGAGGAATCGCTATCGTCCATAAAAAATCAATCCGCATCTCAACCAGCTCTGACGCCAACCTCGCCAACTCCGAACACCTTCACTTCCAGATCCACATCGACCCCAAGACCACACTCAGAGGCACCCTCCTCTACAGACCACCAGGACCCCGCGCAAAATTCAGTGAAGACATCACGGACTTCATCACTCCACATGCGCTCCCCTCCAAAGAATACATCCTTCTGGGAGACCTCAACTTTCACCTTGAAAAGATCAACGACCGCAACACCACCACCCTCTTGAACAACCTCGCCAACCTCGGACTTAAACAGCTGGTCACTTCCCCCACCCACATCGCAGGTCACACACTCGACCCCATCTTCACCTCCAGCAATCATGTCTCCTTCAGCCACACTACGGATCTCCTCTGGACTGACCACAGCTGCGTTCACTTCACCTACAACAAGCCAAAACCCACCAACCACCTCCAACCAATTCTGCAAAGAAACTGGAACAAAATCACCACCGACCAGATCTCCTCATCGCTCCTTCTAAACACCCCAGCCCACTCCTCTAACCCAAACCAAGCCGCCGCCAACTTCACCCTATGGTTATCCATCACCGCCGACACCTTAGCACCACTGAAAAAACGTCAAAGCAAAACTGGCAACAAGAAGGCCTCATGGTTCAACGATTATCTTAAGGAGTCCAAGAAACTCTGCCGCTCCCTTGAAAAGGCCTGGAAAAAAGACCCAACCACCAGCACCAAGGACGCCTTCAAAAACGCCACCCGCACTCACCACCAACTAATCCGAAAGGCCAAGAAAACAGCATTCAAAGATCGACTTGACAACAACGCCCACAACAGCAAGGAACTTTTCAACATCGTCAAGGAATTTTCCAATCCCTCGGCCAACTCCAACGACATCACCCCCTCTCAAGCCCTCTGCGACTCCCTAGCCTCATTCTTCCACAACAAGATTGCAGACATCCACAACAGCTTCGACAACCAACCCGGAGTCCAACCCACCCAACCATATGTTGAACATTCTCCCCCCTTGAACACCCTTAACGACTGGAACCCAATCTCCACTGAGGACACCATCCGCCTGATGAACTCCATCCACTCAGGATCCCCCACAGACCCATGTCCTCACCACATCTTCAACAAAGCAGACTCCGTCATAGCACCGCACCTCCGAGACGTCATCAACTGCTCCTTCAACTCGGCCACCTTCCCGGAAAACTGGAAACACGCTGAACTCACCGCCCTTCTGAAAAAACCCACAGCGGACCCCACCGAACTCAAAAATTACCGCCCCATTTCACTCCTTCCATTCCCGGCCAAAGTAATCGAGAAAGCTGTCAACAACCAGCTCGCCGCTTTCCTCGAAGACAACAAATCCCTCGACTCCTCACAATCTGGCTTCCGAGCAAAACACAGCACTGAGACCGCCCTCATCGCAGCAACAGACGACATTCGAACTCTACTGGACAATGGAGACACAGTCGCCCTCATCCTCCTCGACCTCTCTGCAGCATTCGACAGTCTGCCACAGCACCCTTTTACAACGCCTCAGTAACATCGGAATACAAGGAAAAGCACTTGAATGGATCACCTCGTTCCTCACCGGAAGAACCCAGAGAGTCCGCCTCCCACCATTCAAGTCCGAGGCCACTGAAGTCATCTGTGGCGTACCACAAGGATCCTCACTCAGCCCCACCCTCTTCAACGTATACATGAGCCCCCTCGCGGCCATCGCCCGCCAACACAACCTCAACATCATCTCTTACGCGGATGACACTCAACTAATCCTTTCTCTCACCAAGGACCCTAGCACCGCCAAAACTAACCTACACGAAGGAATGAAAGAAGTTGCTGAATGGATGAAACACAGCCGTCTGAAACTGAACTCAGATAAAACAGAAGTCCTCATCCTAGGTACATCCCCCTCTGCATGGGACAACTCTTGGTGGCCGGAAGCCCTTGGAAAAGCACCCATCCCGACAGACCACGCACGGAACCTAGGCGTTGTCCTGGATTCTTCACTTTCAATGAACAGACAAGTCAGCGCCGTATCCTCATCCTGCTTCAACATTCTTCGCATGCTCAAAAAAACATTTCGCTGGATCCCCACCGAAACCAGGAAAACAGTCACCCATGCTCTGGTCACGAGCCGACTGGACTACGGAAACACCCTCTACGCAGGTACTACCGCTAAACTCCAGAAGAAACTCCAACGAATCCAAAACGCATCAGCCATGATCATATTAGACATCCCGCGCAACGAACACATCTCTGGTCACCTGAAAGACCTCCACTGGCTACCCGTCAATAAGAGAATCACTTTCCGACTGCTAACCCACGCACACAAATCACTCTACGACATCGGACCAGAATGCCTCAACTCACGACTGTCCTTCTACGCCCCCTCCCGCCAACTACATTCTTCCAGCCAAGCCCTCGCCACTGTACCTCGCATCAACAAGACCACCATGGGAGGCAGATCCTTCTCATACCTGGCTGCTAAAACTTGGAACTCACTCCCCACTTACCTTCGCCTTACCCAGAACCACCTAGCATTCAGAAAGCAACTTAAAACGTGGATATTTGACAAGTAATCCTCCTCCCCTTCCTAAGCGCCTTGAGACCCTCTGGGTATGTAGTGCGCTATATAAATTCTCTGACTTGACTTGACTTCCGTAGAAGAGGTCAAAACTAGAAAAGATCCTCCTTTTTAATCGTATAGATACCAGCCATATCCGCAACAAGACCGCAATATGCTGGGCAACATGTTTTGAGCCTCTAACATTCCTTACATGCAGCAATCTGCTCGCCAACATCCTCCAACAAGAGGAAAATCCCAGTATAACGCCAGAAGTTGGTGACATTTCGGCTCCACCAGTCGCCTTGTACCAACGTAAGCTTCAAAAGGTCCGTTACCTGTCTGCTTGTTATCAATGGCTCCATATAACCACGGACAATTGGGTGTTGGAAAATATTTATCAGGGTCACACCTTAAAATTTGTCCAAAAGCCTCCTGGTCTCCCACCTGTCTAGAAAACCTCTGCATCTAACTCTATTAAAGCAGATTTCCTTACTTCTCTTAAAGGGGACAATAGAGGTTCCTAGCCAGCACTGTGCAAAGGACTTCTACTCCAAGTATTTCCTCATAAAAAAAGCAATGTGACAAATGGAGACAGGTCATGGATCTCTCACGCTTAAATAAGTATATAAAAAAAACAGCTGCTGTCATTTCAAGAGATTCTATTAATGATAAACAATGGGGACTATATGACCTCTCTCTATCTTAGACACCTAGTTTCACATTCACGTCAAACAAACATTGCCTGTTCCTACAGTTTGCGTTATACTGACTTTTTAGCCTCCGATCAGCACCCAATGTTCACAAAGTACATGGCGCCAGGGGTCGCCGCCTTAAAACAGCAGGGGCACCTGGTTTATCCCTACCTAGATGACTGGCTAGTTGGGGGGGGTGGGGAGGGGCACATACCGCTCTTGCAAAACTCTTCATGGCCTTATCAGCTCTTCAAATCACTGGGGCTGCAGATCAATATGGAAAATGTATCCTTCATCCCAAGTCAATCTGTGTTCCTTGGACTGGTCTGGACATAAAGATAGTAAAGGCTTCCCCCTACAACAGAATAAATTCACTAGATCTTGCATAGAACGGCTCAAATACAAAAAAGTCAGTTTCAGTGAGGATGTACAAAACCATGGTATCCTTGTGCATCCCACTGATTCCAAACTGCGGCTTCAGGAACAATTGGATGTCCGGTGGATCCAGGCTTGAGGCTCTTTCGATATCAGGCATCACCCTGGCAATGAAAGAAGCCCTGTCATGGTGGGAAATACAGCGAAATATATATCTCCAGGCCTCTCCTTCGAGGCGCAATGCCCCAATCACATTAGGACTATGGACGATTCCCTTCACGGATTAGGGGGGGTGGGGGGCGGGGTGCTCATCTTCAGGAGCTAGAAATTCATGGAAAATGGACAGCCCAAAAGACATAAATACATATCAACCTTCTGGAATTGCAGGCAGTGTAGCTAGGTTTACAGGCATTCCTCCCCAGGAATTGCGGTTCTTCTGGTCTAGTAAGAACAGAGAGCACCATCACGGTTTTACCTGGCCAAGCAAGGTGGAACAAGATCACAAATGCTACCAGCTCGAGATCTGGCAGTGGTACAGCATCTCTCTTCAAGTGGAGCATGTCGCAGGCATAAAACACTAGGGCAGATTCTCTCAGCAAAAGCAACAGCCAAAGCCACAAATGGGAATTAAATTGTGAGCAGCTGACCTGGGTCTTCAAAATTTGGAGTACTCCACCATTGGACCTTTTTGCAACACTGAACAACCAGAAATGCGAAAAGTTTGTCAACAGATGACATCAGAATGGGTTGGGGGGATGAGGGGAGGAGAGACTGCTCTTCAACTAAGATGGACAGGGATGTTGGCTTATGCATTTCCACTGTTCCCAAGATTACTATGTAAAGTTAAGATCCATGCCATCTGATTTTAATAACTCCAGCATAACCGAGACACTATTGGTTCTAAGAACTTCTGATATTGTCTTGCCCGCACATTCGCTTCCCACTGACCCACAATCTGATCTCCATGAACCAAGGGCCGATAGTACACCCGCAGTTAAAATCTCTGAATTTATCCTCTTGGCACCTCATGAGCAGGAATTTTAATCCCTAAATATTACTGAAGAATGTAGATCCATTGTAGAACACTCTAGCTTTCACCAGAAAAATTGTGTTGCAAAGTGGAAGAGATTCTGTCACTGGAGCTTCGACAACAATCTACATCCTTAACAATCTACATTCTTTTCAATCTACACCAGATCAGTTATTGCATATTTGCTTCACTTGGCAAGATCAGAGTTGCCGTACTCTGCTATTAGAAAGCACTCGGTGGCAGTTTCTTCATATTGAAGAAAGCCTGGCGAAATCTCGCTTTGGTTTCTTTGGTTTGGTAAAGGAGTTCATGAAAAGCCTTTTCAGGGTGTTTCCACCTGTAAAGTGCCCATCAGTTCCCTGGCAGTTAAATACAGTCCTCGCTCAGCTCATGAGGCAACTTTTGAGCCTATGCATACAGCTCACATCAAATGTCTCCTTGAGGATGGCGCTCTTGCTGGTCATGACTGGCCAGAAGAATAAGTGAGATTCAAGCTTGCAGTCTCTGAGCCCTTTCTTCAGTTTAAACAGGATAAAGTGCTGTTGAGAACGAATTCTAAATCAATCCATACATAAAGTTCCAAAACCATTCCCCCTGAATGAGCCCTTAATTTTGCCAACCTACTTCATGAACCCATCTCCTGTGGAGAGGTTTATTCACTCAATAGATGTAAAGCGCTGTCTGAAATTCTACATCGATAAGACAAAAACCTTTTGAAAAACTGGTCAGCTGCTCATACCTTTTGCACCTCCTAGAAAGGGCTACGCTCTAGCAACAAACAGCATCTCTCGTTGGATATCCTCTGCTATTGCTTTTTGCCATGAAAATGCTACTTCCACAGCCTTATTTACTGGAGTATCGCTTCCAGGTATCGGTAGAGCAGTGACCTGGTTGAAAGCCTATAATTTTACCAGACTCAGTTTGGATTCAGCATGGAAAGGCGATTCGGTGGTTAGGCAAGCAGTGTTACGACACCTCTTGCATTAAGATACACCTTATTTACTCAAGGCACTTTTACAAAAAAGTGTTACTATATCATATATTCTTTGCTTTGTATGTGTGTGTGTGTGTGTGTGTATATATATATATGTGTATATGTGTATGTATATATGTGTATATATGTATATATGTATTGTGTGTATGTGTATATATGTATGTGTGTTTATATTTTCTCAGTGGGTTACATATTTTTAATTAATGGCTTATTGGTCTCGCATTTAGGGTTAAAGTATCCTTGCCTTAAGCACTTTCTTTTGGTTATCTTGTACTGCTAGCTACTTGTATTCAAGCATGTGAATCTATGAAAGTCCATACTGGAGAAAAAACAAGTTACTTTCCTGTATGTACACTGTCGTTCTCCAGTATTGATATTTCATAGATACACATGTGGCCTGTCTGCTCACTTTCCCGTTTCGGCTGGCCACTATATATCTCATTACTAGTCTTTTATTCACACTTGTGCTCAATCTGCGGTATGGTGGTTCTGCAGGCGATTGTGGTTTCAGGGCGTATACCTCATTGGCTGAAATTTGGGTCGTTTATGAGGATACGAATTGGTTAAAAAATCCAATTGCTTTCACAATGTTTTCTAATGTACTCCTTTTTAGTACTGCCTATTTAAGTACAGTGGGACTCCCACCATGATGACTGGGAAGATTCAAGCATGTGAATCTATAAAGATATCAATACTACTGAACCCTAGTGTACAGGTACGTACTGCAGTATTCAAACTTTCATCCTATCTTCAAAACTGAAATCTCATTCAATTTTGGACAGCTCCAACTCACATTAAGGGAGCTACAAGGGAACTGATTAGAGAGAAAAAAGACGGAAGACTACCAGTTTATTGCACAGACAACTAATTCTCAAATATTTTGGTTATAACTGCTGTAAATGGCTAACCCACAAGACCGAAAATGTGGATTAGGGACCTTAAAAACTTTAAGGATTGATTAGCCGTAGATGTAGTTTTTTTCTTGTAAACCTATTTTATTTAGGGTTAGTATAAAACAAGTACATAACATTACAGGAGCCCTCCCAACTTGTGGCTCACATTCCCGACAATCCGAAGTGTTCCCATACTTTAGCTACATTATGCTTTATATCTCCCTGGTGTCGGATTTTAATATCCTTTTGGGACTAAATTTGGTGCCATAGTCTTTAACTTAGACACCCCCTTCGCATCAGTCGTGTGGCAGTTCATTTTATATTTCTCTTCACAGACCCCATACCTTGGTAAATTTACTGGGCATCCTTGTGCTATATATATTTGTTCCTTTTGCTCTCATGCATACATGGTCTCTCACTGGCCTATCTTCTGGCCGGTCGCACACCAACACTTTTGTATGACATGTCGCCTGGCTACAAGAAAGACCACAATAAAGGAAACAAATGTATATTTAGCCAACATTTGGTATCCCCTCAATATCAAATCACCACTCGGGAATGCAGGTCAAGTGATTAATTTAGGGCTAATTTTGTATCTTTGAACCCTTTCCAAAATGGCCATATCTGCTGGCAGTCCCATATCATATGCAAGAGTGTTCTCCCGCTGTGTGCATTCCCTGAGGAAGCTGTCTGTTGTTGTCCTACCTGTGACAAACAGTCTTGATCTAGTGTAGTATGCTCTATGTAGGATTTTGAGCTGGATGGACCTAAAACCTGCCCTGATCCTCACCCTCTGGAGTAGCAGCATGCTAACTCCTAGTCCTCGTTTTCTCGCAGTGGCCCCCAGCGGGGGAAGCTGTTGGGCAGTAGAGTCCCGCAGAGCACCAAGACAGTGTGGCAGTGGATTGCGGCTCCTAGTAGTCTATATTCAAGCGAGCTGTCTGTATCTGGGTCCATACATCCCCTATAGTAGATTCCTTATCTGGAGATACCGTAGGCATTGGTTCCCTATCCGCTCGTATGGAGTCTGGATGTCTTCAGAGATCACCATCCCTTGGCTTGTCAAAATGTCTCCTAACTTTGAGATGCCAAGCACAGCCCATTTTCTGTGGCCTTCCACTCCCTGTAGGGGAGGGGGCAGAGTGGAGTCTCCAGGGTCAAAACGCCCTGGTGTCCAGTCAGTTTATTGGCTTTTCTCCGTGTCTCAATAACCATCGCTGTGCGGCTTGGTAGGTGGTTCGGTCCGCCAGTCCCATAGAGCCTTTTAACATATCTGTTGATCCATGGCTCTCTAATCGTTAAGCACCACTGATTTGGTTGCCTAATAATAAAGGCACAGGTTTGGTAAAGCAATACCCCATCTGCTGCTTTGTGGTTGGGTGTCCCCAGTGCTTTTTGAGTTGTGCACACCACCCCTCCCCCCACACCCCACCAGTTGACTGGTTTGGAACTCTGCTGTCCTAAAGAACTGCTCAGGAATCTTGAACAGGGAGCTCTGGAGCACTTACAAAAACTGTGATGGTTATTTTGTAGAAAGATGCACTGTTCTCCAGTGATCTAGATTCCCAGATATAAAAATCCCCTCCCGTTTCTTCTCTAGATATGGGACAGTGGCAGTTTTCCCTAGGTTCCCAACCTGCGAGTGGATACATACATGATGTAGCCCAATTGATGCAGTATCCTGCATGCCGGCCAAAGACTTCAAAACTCTCCAACATCCCATCTATGGAGCCTTCTGGCTCCATCCATTATAAGAGGACATCTGTGTGGTGTTAGATGGCGTCCTCCCCCACAAAGTTCCAGTGGAGGCCCCAGATCCGGGTGTCTTTTCTGATCAAGTTGGTTACCAGCTTCATTGCTACTGCTAGAGCAAATTTCTGACTGAGCGCCATTTACCTGAACCCAGGCTGTGGAGCGCGTGCCTAGAAGTTTAATCCATGTGCGGATGGAGGGGCCCGAAGCCCATATGTCCCAAAATTGCCAGTAGGCATGGCCACTCAAAGGAGTAAAGTTTTATTTCCCTGCATCTAGCCAGGAGCACAGTCTGTTCACCTATTCTGCCCTCCCATGTGAAGCACCTGAACGGGTGCCTAAGATTGGGCCTTGTGGGCCTGTAGGGCATGAATCCTGATTGATCCAGGACTATAATGTTGTGTATTACCTACATCAGAGGGCTCGCCAGTACCTTTGAAAGTAGGATAATGCGTACATTTAGGTAAGAGATTGGGCAATTGGAGTGACTCCGGGGCTTCCCTTGATTGTGAATTAGGGCTTTTGTTGCCTGCTCTAAATCCTTTGGCAGTTCACACTTCTGTTTGGACTCCTAGAGCATAGCACTGATCGGCTTCACCACCTATCTATTTACATTTTTGAAGAACTCCTTTGGGAAACCATTGGGACCTGGTAACTTCCTGCTCTGCATTTGGGTTAATGCTTCCGCAACCTGACCCTGTTTCTCGCCATTGAGGACCCCAAGCTGCATTCTTTCCCAGAGTTGCTGTCAGAATGTTCCTAAGTAACCTACTTAAGTCTCATTCTTCTCCGACTTTGCTGCGTGAAGTGTAGAGGTGCTGCACGAAGTTTGCCAGTGTCCATATTCTGTTGCTGGGTCCACCTCATGTCTGTCCAACATGTGGACAGTCTGTGCCCATCTCTGGCCCTCCTTTCTCCTGAATGTCGGAACCGTGGAGGAGCAGTTGGTCACCAGCAATATCCACTGTGTAGATAAAGATCTACTTGTCTGAAGATCTCACAAGTCCCAAGGTACTTGATTCAAGTAATGTTTGGGTCCGGTTTAGGTGTGAAATCTTCCCACAAGTATGAGGCACAATTTTATACCAAAGTACTCACTTACTGGGGTGATTCGATGTATGGGGACACTTAATGGATTTACCATAGGACTCCACTAGTAGTAGATTAGGTTGATCTGGTCCTGAAGAATTGCCATATAGCTGCTGACTAATTTGGCAAGAAGCATGTCAACCATTTAGGTGAATATAGGGAAACATTAGCTACCAACATTAACCCACATTGATTTTTAATCTTTAACAGGGGCCCTCACAATAAAGTACACGTTAATTTTAAAATCATGTTGAGCAGTCTACAGATATAGTCTGCACTGAGCTTCAGGGATATCTAAAATTCTACCCATCGTACAGAGAAACTATTGCTGACAAAGCCCCTTTACTGTGCCCCATTGGCATTGCAGCTCAATGAGGAACTAGCCAGATGAATCATGTCAACTCGTTGCAAAGGGTAGGGGGTTGAGGGCATTTGCTTCACTAATTCAAATATCCTGTTTAACTTGGCAACCATTAAGGTATACATCTCATGTTTGGGGTACCTATAATGGCGGGAATCTGCGGACCATTATAATGTGCCTCGTGAGCCAATGAAGAAGCACACTAACACATTATTTACTCGCTGCCCAAAAGGTTAGTTGTTTCCCAACAAATGTGTTTCCCGTAACATAATATGGGAGTGTGGGGGGCAGGAATTTTAGCACTACTCCCCTCTTTAATTTATCAGCCCATTTACCTTCCAGGATAAGATGGTTATGAGGTCTTTCTAACTCAGTGATGTCTGTTTCAAAGTCATGTGTGGTTCTATTGATGCCTATCAACCCGGGCCCTGACTGGGAGATGTACTGATTTGTCTCAATGTTGTGACACCCCCAATTTACCCCCCCTTGCTCCACCCTCCCTCCCTGTCGCCTGGTGAGCTTTCAACTACCCTTGACATGTTCTATGTCACCCAACAGTAACTCTGATTTCTCGTCGAAATAAGAGTTGGGGCTGTTGCCTCCCCCAGTATCCACCTGCAGTTGCCTACAGCTGTCCTATTTTTTTTTTTTTTTTTTTAGAGTAGATAATCTGTGGTCTTCGATGGGGAACCACTAGCAGGGTGATGCTTGCTAGTTCATCCCCCAAGGCTGTTCACTTACTGTTGGACTTAACCGACTCCCCAAAAGGCGCACAATTTATGGTTTGTCTGCGGGCAGCCCTTTTGCATCTCCAGCACTACTCTAGCCAGCTCCTGAATCGCCTGGTCTTTAATGGAAGTTGTTTGCTCCCTCAGTTTCTGTCATCTGGTATCCCGGCTTCTAGCCAGTCCCAAAACCTAGGCTGCCGTGGTGAAGTAGAACTTCTTTCATGTACACCCTTTACTTAACCGGGAAGAGCAGAGCATATTTTAGGTCTAGGCTACAGAGGTGCGCCTTCACTTTTAGTAATGTCTCTCTCTGCCACTGCCCGGCACCAGTATAATACAGGTACCTATTCACTGTTACCCTTGATTTTCCAGGGCACATGTGATGGTGCACCTTGCAGAATGTGGTTGTGATCTCTGAAATTGACAGGCTAGCTATGATTGAGTGGTGGCACTCCCAGAACAGATCGCCGCCCCGGTAGTCTTGGCACAATCCAATTTATATAAGGTTGACAATTGCTGTCCAGCACAGTTCATAAGTCATTGTTCCATGATTAACTCTGTGCTTGGACCCTCTGCTTTCTCTGGCACTTGAATCAGGTTCACATTGTGGGAGGGGAGGGGGGGGGGGGGGAGTCACAAGGTGGAGGTCTTCCTCCTTACTCACGTTTTGGGTTACCAGGTTTCTGCTCTGTGTGAGGCCCTCTGGGTCCCACTTGGAGGCCGGGATTGCACTGCTCTTTGCCGCCTATGGCTCCGTGGTGGTGCATTGATGCTGCCCGTTTATGTAAGGTTATTCCCTCTTTCTCATTTTATCGCTCCACATCTTACTCTGTGACCATGTTGGGGCAGGGCTTCTCTGCTGCTCTCAGGGGGCCCTCTGCTCATAGCTCTGCCTTTTTTAAGCCTTATGTAATGGTGGGGGTCCCCACATATATGAGGCGATGGCCAAGTCCAGCGTGTCCTCCACACTGGCCTAGTTCCAGACTTTTTGCCGCAGCCAACCCGGCACCCCCAGTCTGGACCTCTCCTGCCCAGGTTTGCTCTTGGCAGTTTCCACAGTTGTGCTAGTCCTCCCAGAAGAGCCGGGGGCCTCGCGAGTAGCATGCCACCTTCAGTGGTGCCCCTGTAGCTGGTTGTGAGTCTCCATCTTAGTGTGCGGTCTCCACTATCCTTCCTCCGATCGCCTCTAGTCTATCCAAGGTTTCGGGCAAGGGCTCTCGTTACTTTGGGGAGGTTGGTGGGGGGCCTGCCCAACCCAATTGGGAGCGACACGCCAATGCATTCCCTTGTAGCAGTGCCGTTAAGTTGTCTGCCTGTGTCCCAGGCCCTGCTGCCTGCGACGTCTGCTTCAGCTGGATTGTGGGCCTCACAATCATCAAGGAGGTGTTCACTTTTCCCCTCCAGACCTTTTACCTGTCCAGTGGTCTCTTCTGGGCCTTTCTCTGAAAGGCATGCTCCAGGATATAGTCTGCGGCTTGTGGATGCAGAACTCAGCACAGCATGTCTGCTGCCATTGCCGTCCAGGCCACGCCCCCAATTAACCGGAGGAGTTTAACTAGAATTTTAAGCTGTCAATTCCTCTTCTAACCATAAAGGCCTTATCAGTTGATATGATGAATCAATGACCTAGCCCCCTTATGACCCAAAATCAAAACCTCAGTGTTGTGGATCTCAAAAGATCTGTACAAAGGAAAGAGCTCTCTAGTGCACTGAAAGAAGATGATGGCAATACCCTTCATCTAATTCCATGGTTACACTGAGACTGGCAAGAAGAACCTATAAACGCATCTACAAAGTCAAATTAAAGGATCCATAGCTCCCTTTTGGCTGAACATAAACTTTCCGACCATGAAATTGTTCCTGACACTCCATTAACAAAAACTAGGAACTACACCAAAGATCTAAACAACCTCCACCCCATATCAATTCTCCCTAGGCAGACAGGCTTTCAAGCTCCCTCTGCCAATTTTCCTTTCTCATTCTACTAGTCATTCAGCCTTGTTGCAGCTTGCCCTGAAAGTTGGGATTTCTGTAACTACCACCCACAGAATTGTTACCTCTGTTACACAATTGTTGCTTCTGTGCTTATCTTCACCTTGTACTGATCTACAGTTGTTTGCAGTTTCTGACTGTTGCATAGCACTTAGTGGAGAACCTAACTTAACTTTTGAAGTGAAGTATAGTTGCATGTTCCGTTTAACAACCTCCTATGAATATTCTCACATTTGGTAAAGGTAGTGTGGTGGTCTGCGTTACTAATGTCTGCTTCTATTTGTCCTCATTTTGAGTGAATGCTTTCTTGAAGAGTTTATTACTGTTGTGGCTACTTTTTTGCTGTGTGATTATCAACCTGTAATCACACTTTTTTCATATGTTTATGAATTATACTCCTAACATGTAATCTCACCATGAATTTTTTTTGTTTTTTAATTCACCTTTACCAAAAGTTCTGGTCGGTCTGCTTCATGCGACATCCTTGCTTTTTCAAGCAGATCTTTGCTAAAGAAAACTGAGTTCTCTTTAATTCCAGCGGCAGTTTACCTTTATCAGCGTTCTTAAGGATGCAGGAGGATAACTTTTATTTTTTTGAAAAGGAGAGGGAAACTACAGGAGGATAGTCTGTCCTGCGGTCTTAATCCTTTCCTATAGTGTTGTGAACTTATGCACCCTGGTAGAAAACAATTCATGCCACAGCACAGTTCACTATTCAGCACTGTAGACTAAGACGTAGTACTGCAGGATCCGGAATGGTGGTAGCCCATGAACATCCTGAGAATCTTTTATTTTAGACATGCCTGGCAGTTTCCAGAACTTAATGCACATTAGTTTCCCAAGTGATTTTATACAGCTTTTCAGGTTCATTCATTTGTTCAAAGTGTGGAGACTTTAAAAGCCAAGCCAATGTGGTTGAGTCAAGTCTTAGTAGTGCCCTATTTAGTACAGTAAAAGAGGATTAAGTAAATATTCTCTACTATGCTAGCAAGCAATGGAATTTTGAAACTGACCCCTTTATACAATTTTATAAAATGATGTAATACAAGGATCCTTCTATTACCTAGCAGACATTGGACCAGGGTAGAAAGAAATTGCTCTGTTGACAACTAGCCTTTCAGTTGATTAAGAGCTTCAGGTTATTTTGAGGTCCTAACTGTAAAGGTAAAGAATTCAACAACTTTGGACATGGAAAACTTAAATGTACTTTCACTTTAATGTGAGTTCCTGAAAGAACTTTATATCAGTTGAAGCAAAATTGCGTTAGTGTGGTTATTCAGGAAGTCGCAAGCATGAGAGAATATAACTTTGTGTTCTGCTGACCGGTTCAAAAGTAAGTTCCTTGAAGAGGCTAAATGTATTACTATTCTGTCATGAGTAGGGTAAGACAAAACAAATAAGCACCTTAGTCTTTCTGCTATTCAGTTTGAAGAACTTATTTTTCAATTGGACAAGAAATGGCAGTACGTCAGGCCTTCAAAAAGCAGAATTTAGATTAACTGCAATAATCTTCAAAAGATCTGGGTGCGTTAGGGTGTTTGTCACCATAGGTGAAATGTTGTAGTCTATGACACAAAATTACGTTAGCTAGAGGACTAACCTAAACGTTAAGGCTGAGCTAAGTGACGAACTTGGAGGCACCCCATACTTCACAATTAAGGCAGCTGAAGCAAAGGCACTTACCCCACTATAGGGAACATCCTTTATTGGAAGAAGATGATCCAGAGAAGACCCTGTCTTCCTTTCCCACATCTGTCTACAGGATAGTGTTGTGCGAAATGCTTGAGAGATTCAACAAAATAATTGCAGCGAGGCCGTTGAGATTTGCTCACTTACAGAGCTTAGCAGTAAGAGCAAGAAGGTAGATTCATCCCCCTGAACAGGCTGAACTCTGCTTGTAATCTGTTTAGTAGATTGTGCATTTCCAAAGTCTGCCGTGTTGCTTAAAAACTTCTTGCAATAGTTTAGTTAGCTAGAGTATGTTGGAATTTAGTATAAGAGTATCTGTTTAATTCTTTATTTGCAACAAGTTGACTAGAGCCTTTCACACAATGCTACAGGAATATTGCCTGACTGTTGGAAGGCATTGAAGAGTTCTTTAAGCATAGATGCTTCTATTTCTGGAACTCTCTTGAGAGGTTTTCAAAAGTAAGAGTCCTTGAGTTACCTTGGAATTCGTTTTTTCATTCCTCATTAAAGAGCAAGTAGGTACTAATAACGTCTTGCTACAATGGAACCAATGAGAAATCTTTTTTAAAAAGTA
Organism: Lissotriton helveticus; assembly: GCF_964261635.1. Taxonomy (NCBI): domain Eukaryota; kingdom Metazoa; phylum Chordata; class Amphibia; order Caudata; family Salamandridae; genus Lissotriton; species Lissotriton helveticus. The sequence continues at coordinate 339,490,985 of NC_136065.1, read as the reverse complement.
TTTGGAAGGATCATCTCGAAACTTTACTTTTTACAAAAAAAATCATAACTGCCTCAGTAATAGAAAGCTCTTTGAAGAGCTTTTACTACTTTAGCAGTGTTTGGAAAAATCGTCCACATTTAGAAGCTTGTTGCTTAAAGGGAATTTCAGCATCCTTGTTGTAATTGCTGACCACCTGTACTCTTGGTTTGTGTGTAAAGACCTTTGGTGACCCATAGGATACCGCTTTACAGATACATTTGGATGTTAGGTATTCAGTGGTAGCGAAAGCAGACTGTTCAGGGAAAACCTCTGTCTCACTGCAGCCCAACTTGGCTGCAAGATGCACTATGACGTTATATCCCTGTTGGAGGATGTGAATGGGTCTATGGCTTTCATCATTGAATGCTCATTGACCTGGGAATCTTAAGAGCTGAGTTCTAGGTATATTGAGTGTGAGTTCTGGTTGGGAGCATTCATGTCTTAAATTCTTTACTCGTGCCTCCCCAACTCGTATTGAAAGTGATTTCCAAATTGCAGGCTTGTAGATTGCTGGTAGATTGCAGCAGTTCTCCTCTTTACTTAAAGGGGGTGCCTGTTTCTGACCAGTCAGAACTATCCTTCATTCTGCTCTCAATTGCAAACATGTCTGCCTGATTCGTAGGTTTTGGATGGTCTTCACACAAGTTCAGTTAGCTACGAAGAGTTCTACAGGAAGCCTTTTTTAGAATTGTGGGTCACAGTTTGTAATTAGGAGCTTCAGTGAGAGGAGAGCCTTCTTTCTTTTGTTTTATATTGGCTCTTGAGTATTGCCATAACAAGTCTTGCATTAAAGTAGTCTCTTCCTCAGCTCAAAGGCAATCCACAAATGAAGGTTTTAGCTACATTTTGCTAAGCATCTTTTGAGGAGATCCCATGAAAGTTGGGAAGAGTAAAGTTTGTCAGATCTAGTGCATCGCCCGTTACTCTAGGGACTTGGAAAACTGATTAGCTTATTAAAATTATATCTGCCAGGTAAATTGAAGGTGTATTGTTCAGAGGCCTGATTGTACCATTGGATCTCCGACAAAGATTTTATAAGTGCCATTTGATACAGGAGATTTCCTTCTAAAAAAAATCAGAACATACTCACTCCACATGCTGAGGTGACTAGTCGGGATGATGGATCTTTCTGATTTTAGGACTGAAATGTAGGTCTCCGAGGAGCGTTTTTATTATCTCTGCTTTAATGCAGATCCTTTTCTAAGGGTTCTGTTTTCTGTGAAGGGATTTGCACTACAGCTAATGTTTCTTACTATTGGATTTTGAAAGCACTATGCCTTCGTAATTATATTTTGGTCCCTGACATCAGAATGCTTGTAATTCGTTCATATCTTCACAAGAGCTGGGACACTGGAGTATGGACTGCCACAGTAGCTCTTGTATGCCTAAGCCTAAAGCACTTCTTTTCTTCAAATAAGCCACTGAAGTATGTGTGCGCCGCTCTGTATGTGCGCCGCTCTGTGTGCGCCACCACATGGATTTAAAGAACTGTATTCAATGGAGCTGATGGGAAAATATGGGGGTTAACCCCTCCCATGCTCGTGACGGAACCGTTCTGTCAGGAGCCTCGGGTGGGCTGTGCTGGTGACGGAACGGTTCCGTCACGGCCCGCTCGCCGCGCCTGCGCGGCGTGAATTCCGCGCCTGCGCTGATGTTCTAATGGGCCGGTGGGTCTGTGACGGAACCGTTCCGTCACAAGCACAGCTCACCTTAGGGCCGTGACGGAGCGGTTCCGTCCAGAGCATGGGACCGCCGCGCGGCCCCGCATCCCCCTTAGCACTGCGGCGGAATAGCCGCCGCAGCGAAGGGGTTTAAGGGTCTGTTTCTGTTGTGGGTTCCTGTTTTTGTTTTTAATACTTTTTTAAAGAGTGTCAGAGTTCACCCTAAAGGAGAACATTGATACATTCCAGTGGAACTGAAGCTTCTCAAAATGTGCTCCCCTCATTTTCCATGGATTTAATTGAGCCCATGGCCTCCCCAGTAGTTTATCCACTGTGGAAAGCCTTTTGGAGGTTAGATGAGTCGCACTCCTGCTCCACAATTCTCATCACCGAGATCGCAAATCTTTTTTCCTACTGTGAATTATGTGCATTTTTCCCAGGTTTTTATACACAAATGAACCACTACAAATCTCACTTAACTTGGTAGTCTTCTGAGAGGGAGGTTGCTGAATGGACATGGAAAGACCACTCCACTCACCACCTGAACACTTAGCTACAGGTTAATACCAGTAAGGCAAGTGTACATTGTTGAGGCTGCCACACCTTGCTGCTATCAAATCTACATTTTCTGTTTCTAATTGTCCTGCATTAAGTTCTGTAGCAGAGTGCTCTATGCAAGAAACGTTAATGCCTTAACAGTTTGTGTATTAAAACCTTACATTTTAGTTTCGCTGCTATGCAGAACATACATTTTCCCTGTGTTCTCAATATTGTCACTTTATCAGCACTAAGGTGACACCCTAAAGTTTAAACAAACTTAGATCTGATTGTGTTCTACACAACTCACTCAGCAAGGATTTGTACTGCATTTGCTAGTGTAAACCTTTAACTGGTAAATTAGTAGAAACTTCTTGCGGGGCAAGTAGTTGTAGAGCTAGTTGTGCCCGTTGCTGTAAGGATCGCTTATGCCAAATCTTATTGCCCATGTAAGTTGTCAGTAAGAAACTTGCGTCAGTTGTGCCATATAAACTGAATCCTATATAAATCTGTATGACTGACTGAAATGGGATACTTTTTCTGATGCAGTAAATAGACCTTTCTTTTTACCAGCACTACAGAAAAATCTAGCTAGTTGTTCCTTTTGTTCAATAGGAAGCAGATTGTTTTGTTTACTGCTGATATAAGATGACAAAAGTTAATGTTCTAGCATACTCTGAACCCTTAGTGAGTGAATTCAGAACAAAATATTCGAACTGCATTCAGATCCATCAACAACTGTAGCTTATCAAAGTGCCAGCTTGGGTATGGCAGGTAACCCATTTAATATTTTGTCAGTCTACAGAACAGTGTAGCACCATTCTGCAGCAGTCTAATCTATTCTAGGTTGCCTACTTGGAGTTATGGGAATGTGTGGTGATGCCTCTGTTCAGAACCCAGGAGATCTACAGGTATCGAAGTTAACGTGAAAGACGCAAAGAAGTTGAGAAACAACTCTTAAACTCCTTACCAACTTGTTTTGTGATTTCAGTCTGAAAGGTATCGGTTTCTTTCCAGCTCATTGTCTTAAGGAGTTGTCTTGCTCAAATTAAGTTTAGGACAGCCCACATAGCCAAACTATTTCTTAAGGAGTCATAAAGTCAAGCACGTACCCTAATGTCAGTCACCGCAGCCCTCATCTGAGTGACAGACTTTGGCTAACCCAGGAACTAGAAGTGCATGATATTAAGTGTCAATGGCACGTTGGCCTAAGAAACAGGTTATTTGTCTATTGCTGTCTTTGTTTCTCTGTGGTGGCATTTTCAGACATTTGGATTACATGGTGTTAATTATTGTGTATATACTTCAATGCCTCCTTGTGGCAAAAGTGGAGCCATTAGTCTGAGCGATTTTTTTAAATTATTTTTTTTATTCAGTGAGTCCGTGTGTAACTATGTGGAGCAAATAAAATATAAGTTGCCCATTTCTTCATAGAACTCATACTACATACAGTATTTTTTCAGTTTGTTTAACACTTCTTAAATTGATAGTCTAATTTCTGTAGCCAGATCTGTTCATGCTAGAGGATGTCTATTTATAACCTGTCTGGAAGCTGTATGTAAATAGATGTCTTCTCACGCTATCGAACAATGAACAGGCTATTTGGTTTTTGTAATCTCCATCCAGACAGAGCGCAGCTGGAGTTAAGAAATGAATACTCTGAGTAGTACAGTAATGGTGGGAGTTGGAAATGGGTTAAGGTACATTACATTGCGCTGAACCAGCCTGGCCTGAGTTGAAAGGGCATATGCAATGGCAATCCAGCAAACTAGCGCAAGTGCTTCTTAGAACATTTAAAGCAATGCTATCTTGGACTGTAGTGCCCTTCCTAATCTCTACTTAACCTGCACTGAACGTTTTCGTTAATGGGATTTGTCATAATTCCTCTTAACAGTACTTTGATTCTGTTTTTGTTTTTCTTTCAGGATGCGAGAAAAGTTTGTGCCGATGCCACACTGGCACAGGTTGGTGACTTATTTTAATTGGTTGGAAATGGGTACTGTGAAATCCATGAGGGACTAATATGCCCCAGGAAGTTTGAAACTAATGCTGTAAATGGAGCTGTGGACGTAAAGTTTAACCTCCCAATATCGCCATAAATGGCCATCGGCAAGATGATCATCTGCTGAGACTATGCCCAACATTTTAATTTTTGGGAAAATGTACATTTAAACCCTGATGTTTGTATTATGAATGCTTCAAAGGAGTCAAGCAGGTAAGGAGTATTAGAGGGCAACTCATGCCCCACATGTTCCAAGTAGCTCAATCAGATTTGAGTCTGCAGCACTTTTTGACCTCCTTTTTTTTTTTTTATAGTAATTTAGGTAGTATTCTGTATAGAAGCACTTCCTGAATCGGGCTGTTCTTGCAGCACACTTTGAAATCAAGATTTTTAATGTTTGACTACTAATTTTTTACCAACCTCTTCATGAGGTCACTTAAAGTATTTGTTTTAGATAGCTTTTCTTTAAAACTATTCTCTTCAAATGTTTTCCAACAGGTCCCTTACCAGGTCCTGTAAAAGGGAACTCTAGGCGGGATTTCTGTTTAACTAGCACATCATCTTCATGCAGGATATTGCCTGGTTATGCAATTTTCTAAACCTCAGTGAATTAAAAATATCCATTGAAAATGTGGAAGGAAAGCTACATTGCCATTCGTCCTAACCATCACATCATGCATCCGTCCATTCAGGGTGTCTTGCCTTAAGAGACATGTAATGATTTATCCCAAAATTCTTAGTTGGCAAAATTGACTGACCCAGCACTTTTAAACTGCATTTTTGTACACCAAGTTGGTCTTCTCTGATCATGTAAACCAGGTTGCATCTGCCTGCTTTGTTTACCTTCAAGGATTTGAAAAAATATTTCTTCCTCTAGAGTTAAAAAAATAAATAAATGGTAATCTGAGCCGTGGTAATCTTAAATCTAGATTACTGTAACATTATATATGGGCACACAGCAGAATATTCTTAAACTCCAAATGCTGCAGAATGCGGCTGGCCGTATCCTGTTTAATCTCTCTAAATTTAGTCCCATCTCTCAGAGCATTGGTAATCTCCATTGGCTTCCCATTAGAGAGCAAATACAATTTAAAGACCTGTGCTTGTCCCATAAGGACCTCCACGAGTTTGCCCCTTTCTCCCTTCAATCTGAGTACAGATAGTACATACCCTTGCACAACCTCCGATCACGAACTGCCAATATATAACCTTATTGGTTCCTGGGATAAAGAAAGCATGCTGAGGGGGAAATAGGTTTTCCTACATTACCTGTAATTGGTGGAATGCTCTGCCTGACCCCCTGAGAGCTCAAACTAACCTACTCAGCTGCAGAAGGCTCTTAAATAAACTGGCGTTTCTCTGTTACCCATTGATTATGTCCTTGTTCTTGGCCTGTAATGTGACACTCACTTAGACACTGTGCTAAGACGCCTTTTTGGCAGATGCATGTTTTACAAAATATGTGAACATTTTTAAACTTCACTTGAACGTAGAAACGTTGATTAGATTTTTTTCCAAAATAAAATTTTAAGGGTTTTCTACAAAATATTGTCCTGATTTCCTCATTGAGAAGAATTGTGAATCTCTACCAAGAATTAAGCTTTTCTACTGGACACTTAACTGTGCTTTGTAGTTTAGAGTGGAGTATGATTCTTAATCTCTCAAGCAATAAATATCTGTAACCAACCATCCTTGGTTTCATACTCTTATTAAGGATTGCCACTTAATACAGATGGTGTTTTAATTCTTGCCATCTTGTTACGGTTTCAGATCACAGCCAACATTGACCCAGTGGGTCGAATTCAAATGCGAACCAGAAGAACTCTCAGAGGACACCTGGCTAAAATTTATGCAATGCATTGGGGGACTGACTCCAGGTGTGTATCAAGGGGGATGTTTTTGTATCTTTCATATTTTTCTGCAATGAGTGTGCTTTTTTTTTTTTAGGTGTTTGCATTGTAATATCCTTTGAATGGTGCATTTATTTTCCTGATTTCAGCAATTTTTATTGAAAATGTTGCATATAGAAAACAAAGTGATAACCTCTTGCCCCCTCCTGTGGACCAGTCTGATGTCCATGGCCTTATAGACCACTATAACCACTCCATGACAAACATCTTAGACTCCATGGCGCCTCTACAGCTAATACTAATGTCCTCTAAAGTCTTCAAATCTTGGTACAATGGTAGTCTAAATACAGGAAGAATAAATCTGAGACTAGCGGAACGAATGTGGAGATTTCTCCCTTCCTCGAACATCTAGATCTGAGATCATTGTGAAATATCTAACAAATGCATTAGATGCTCTAAAGCATCTTATTTCAGAAACCACCTAGAGCAAGTCTAAAACCAACCGAAATGTATTTTTAACTCCAGCTTCAATCAAATAGTCAATTTAACCTTCCCTTAGTTAGACTCTGTCCGCAGCCTAACTGCGAAAATTTACCACCACCTTCCATGAAAAAAACAATAATAAAAAAATCTGATTTGCGGTCAGCTTTGGAGAACCTACCGATCACACCACCTATCATCCTCTCTCCACCTCGGTTTGGTGTGCCCCGCCTGCTCTGGTTCTCTCGCACCCCCCCAAAAAAAACCTTCATGAAGCCTATTCAAAATTTTGTATGAAAGTACTAATCTTAAAACTCGTGCTTCACTGAAACCCTCCAACCACTTTAGTGACCCCTTGACATCTAACTTAAGATCCGATCATCCATACTCCCACTTTGGACTAATAGTCAGTGCCTCACTACTTCAAGGTTCTATACCGGATTGCCTAAAGTATGGGCAGGTCACCCCAATTAACAAAAAAGACTGCAGATCACACTGACCTTCACAATTTCTGTCCAATTTCCAACATTCCCACTATGGCAAAGCTCCTTGGGAAATGTTTCCACATCAAACTATGTAACCACACAGAACAAATCCAATTGCTAGACCAATCCCAATTCGGCTTCTGTCAGTCATAGCGCTGAATCCACTCTCACTCACATTTATTTATTGATGCACAAAGAATGCTGGATCAGAATGAACCTTGCCTTTTGATCCTCAGCATATTGTCAGCTTTTGATAAGGTTAAACAGGACAGCCTAATTGACCTATTGGAACACAGGGTGGGGCTTTTAGGGACTGTTCTAAACTGGTTCTCATTTATCTACAGAACCCAAAGATTCAAGGTGAACCAGTTTTTTGAATCCCTCACCACTCGTTCTGGGGGCACTCTCCAGCTTGTTCATGGAGCCTCTAACAAGTTCTGAAACTATCCAGCATCCCCTATCGCATGTATGTCGGACACCCAACTGTACCTGAAAGTCTCCCTCCACTCCGCTTTATAGAAAACCCAAAGTTGACTTACCCTTAATCACCTGCGATTAAATGTTCTCAAAACAGAATTCCTCTTAATCGCCCAATCCAAAGTCACCAGCCATCGAAGAATTGAATCGACTAACAGCTCTCAATTGTATGCCAAACATCATTGATTCGATGAGCTCATTCGGAATAATGCTAGATAAGAGTCTGCAGATGCAGAAGCACATCAGTGCTCTCATCAAAGGAGAAAACTTCCAATTGAGCATCTTAAAGAAAATAAAACCTTTCCTACCTCTTAGCGACTCCAAGGCTGTGGTGCAAGCCTTAGTGATTCTAAGCTGGAAAATGGAAGCACAACCCTCTGCGGCGTTCCCAGATCGAAGACTGCTCCACTAAGGGCCTCTCAACTCTGTTGCAAGGCTCCTCACCGGTTCTAAACAAAACAATCCTATCGCGCCTGAGCTGAACTCTTTAAACTGGCTCCCATATGAAGCAAAGATGCAACAAAAAATTGCATGCATGAACCACAAAGCCTTACATTTCAACACCCTGATATACCTTGCACAGAAACTTGAACTCTCTGGTGGCTCTAGATCTTCGAGGTGCCAGCACTTTACTGCTGAAGCCACAAATTCCATAAAAAGGAAATGTACAATCGAGCATTCTCGGTTATCACACCAAGAATCTGGAATTCCCTGTCCCCTGAAATAAGACTGAATCCTACAACTGCTTCTTTCAAAAGGGAAGTTAAAGCAATACTGAAACATTTCTGGCCTAGATCCCCAGCCCCTCAGGCACTTTAGGACACGCTTGTTTATATTTGACCGTTACGATTGTGTGTTGATCTGTTGGTTTACTGTTACTACTTCCTGCATCTTTTGTGATTGCCAAATTGTAAAGTGCTCTGGAACCCCCAGTGGTCATGTTCTCCCTATATAAAGCTTTAAAAAAATAAATAAATCTGATCTAATGAAAGAATAAGAGGAAATACAAACTAAGCATACCTACATGAAAGGTCTATCCATGTTAAAAAAAATAATAAAAAAAATACACAGGGAGTAGAAGGAAATCTTATACAAAATTGCGTTGATAACTGTGAAATAGTCAGAGGACTGTAGTTAATTGTATGCGCCCACAGGGGGTTCAAGATTTCAGTTGAAAGAGCAAGACTACTTCAAAGGAATGCACACAATAAATGTGATTTACGAAACCTATCCGATAAAAGAGCGAAGGAGGCAGAACATTATTTGGAAAACTTAGTGCTTGTCCTTCATCAGCTTGGATGGTGGTGTTGAGCATTCATGGGCATCTCCACTTCAAACGTGATCCATCCTCTACTAAGTTCCAGAATGTTCAAAAATTTTATATCTAGCTTGATACGTGGACTCACAAAATGGAACACTGTTGTCCCCATGCTATGTAAGCTGTTTTGGCAATCAGCGAAGGTCTGTTTTGCTCTTTGTACCTGGTCTGTAAAGACGTTAAGCATACCTTGAGTACCTCTGGGAAATAGGCATCAATAGCCACAGACTTAGACCAACAACACACCATGTATGGTATTGAATTACTTGTTCCAGTTCAAAAAGGAGTCAAATGACTTCTAATTTAGGAAATTCCTTAAAACTGATTTCAAGAGACCATTTGCCATAATCCAGATCTCCTGGTAACTCGATTGCAGGATGCGAATTGTTGACTTTCGTCCTTCTGTTCCCTTAATTTATTCATAATGTCCTGATAAAATGTGTAGGGTTTCTGATGATCATTGGGTTGTTATGATTTTCATGGACCGCGCAAAAGCACACAAACTTAAGGTGTTCTCAGATATTTGTATACACCCACTCACACCCAGTGCAATATCTGACTCTGGATGCTCTTCCCTTGTGTTCATACCCTCGACAAACTGGTATTGGTGTACAGTTTCCGGGGATTACCCTCATTATGCTTGCAGGTTCTTCTACTGCTTGTGGTACAAGTAACCATCAAAATGCACTGTTATCAGGCCTTGACAAAGCCTCTCCTTTGCCTCTGGCGTCCGGCCTTCCAACATTAAATTCTGCAGTCGGACCCATTAGTCTTTACTTTAGTGGGAATGTAAGACATTGAGATCTGTGGCTAGGGAACTGTAGCCTCTGAACCACAAACGTTGGCCGCAACTCACTGATTTCCATACAGAGCTTGTACATATGAATACAACCCATGGTGTTAATGATTTTGCGGTGTGAATTTCCTCTAGATCTACACGCTGGGCATTCTTCCTTAATTTAGTGGTTGGGTCGAAAAACTCTGTACAAAGGTTTTTTATTTTGGGTGGATGTTTGTCACATATGTAGTTGACAAAACCTCCTTAGAACTTAAAGTGTAAACTCACTATCTCCCATTACTTGGTCGCCATCTTCAAATTTTTTTCCACCACTTGGTTGGGAAGCACTAAGGATACTCCGCAATGGGGGACGTTTTTGAGCATGACCTCCACAGTATCTAAAGGACTTTGTTCCGCCACTTCAGTTTGGAAACCCTGGTCACCATGGGTGCCTAGACTGAGTAATATTGTGGATCTTAAACACCAAAAGAACCTGATACAACATCAAACACTCAAATGAATTAGATTTTTCTTGGGGATTTTCCCCATGAGTATCAGTGGATGTTTTTTAGTGGTCAGTCTAGCAACTAATTAAAAAAAATGTAATCTGTTTTTATTTCTACGTACAAATTAGGATTTACATCTCGTCCAGTCAACCATATAGAATAAGGTTTTACTGCAGACACAGCCATCAAATGCACGAGTGGGAGTTACACCCATCTGTACTCCACCCGTACTTCCAGCAGTGGGGTCATCCGAAGATAGACCTGTTTGCAACAAAAGAAAACGCAAAATGCCAACACTTTGCCGCCAGGTTCCCTCACCCACAGTCGCAGGGGAATGCGATATGGATGAACTGGTCAGGCAAATTTGCGTACGCTTTTCCGCCAGCCCCTCTGATACCGCTGGTGGCAAGAAAGCTAAGGCAGCACGCAATGACTCTCATCCTAGTTGCTCCAACTTGGGCGCGCCAAGCATGGTACACCACGTTCCTCGAACTCTCAGTGGTGCCGCATCAAAGACTGCGCCTCACGCCCAGACTTTTGACGCAGAACCATGGAGAAATTCAGCATCCAGATCCGCAACAGCTCAACCTGGCGATCTGGCTCCTGAAGTCCTAGAGTTCGGATACCTTAACCTACCTCCAGAATGCATGAACATCATCAAGGAGGCAAGGAAGCCAACTACCAGAGCATGCTATGCTGCAAAATGGAAGCGTTTTGTCATTTACTGTACGGCTAATGACATCAACCCGCTAGATGCATCTATCCCTAACATCATTTGTTATCTGCTACATCTGTACAAGTGCAATCTAGCGTACACTTCCATTCGGATACATCTATCCGCCATCGCAGCATATCTTCAGAATAGGCAGCACCTCTCTGTCTTCAGGGTGCCGGCCATCAAAGCTTTCCTTGAAGGTCTGAAACGAGTCATTCCCCCAAGAACACCGCCAGCTCCGGTGTGGAACCTCAATGTGGTCCTCACCAGGCTGATGGGACCACCATTTGAACCACTGCACTCGTGTGAACTCCAGTTCCTAATGTGGAAAGTGGCTTTCCTAATTGCTATTACGTCACTGAGGCGTGTTAGTGAGCTGCAAGCGCTCACAATCCAAGAGCCATTCATTCAGATTCATCCAAATAGGGTAGTGCTACGTACTAACCCCAAATTCCTTCCGAAGGTGGTGTCACAGTTTCATCTCAACCAAACTATTGACTTACCGGCATTCTTCCAAAACCCACAAACAGTGGCGGAAAGAATGCTCCATACGTTAGACGTACGGAGGGCGTTGATATACTACATTGACAGAACACAACACTTTAGGAAAACAAAACAACTTTTTGTTGCCTTCTCACCACAACACAAAGGCAACCCTATTTCCAAAGCAGGAATAGCCAGGTGGATTGTTAAGTGCATCCAAATATGTTATCAAAAGGCCAAGCGCACTTTAACGATACCCCCAAGGGCGCACTCCACACGCAAATTGGGGGCATCCATGGCTTTCCTAGGGAACATTCCTTTAGAGGATATTTGCAGAGCAGCCACGTGGATTACACCACATACCTTTACAAAACACTACTGTGTTGATGTACATTCCAAGCAGCAAGCTGCTGTAGGACAGGCTGTTCTCAAGACACTTTTTCAGGTTTCTGCAGCTGGCACGGGCAACCGCCGCTGATGGAGGGACTGCTATGTATTCTATGCTAGGATATGAATTTAGCAGCCCACATGCCTCGAACTGAATATGCTACTTACCAGTATGCATCTGTTCTTGGCATGTAGGGCTGCTAACATTCATATCGCCCACCCTCCTCCCCGGTGCCTGTCGCAGCTGCAGATATACTATTGTATTCAATCATTAGCATGGACATCCTTTACACTTTTCACTCCATCTTCTGCCACAATGGCGAAAAACAATCTGAGGATGGAGCCGATGCCCATGCGCACTGTAGTCCAGGGGAGGAGCCACCTATCTCAGGATACTTCGAAGACTCTTCCAGGACAACAATGTGCGATCATCCGGACCCAACACTAGGCGGCGATCTAATGCTAGGATATGAATGTTAGCAGCCCTACATGCCAAGAACAGATGCATACTGGTAAGTAGCATATTCATTACATGGGCACAACCTTTTTATTATGCCATGCATCTGCACCAAGGTACTTGTCTGGTTACCATTGCTGTTACAAATCTAGTCATTGCAGATAATGAAATAAGTGATCAGGTCATTCTAAGGTAAGAACAGTCCAAATGATAGGAGATAACTGCAACAATGGATCTAAATGACATTAACTAAAGCAAATCAACACAGATCGAATTAAAGAAACATGATCTAACTTCCCATTGATAATGCCTCAAGGTTGGTTGGGTGGCCAGATTGTATCATAGCAACATAGATATAGACAATGTGGGAGTGGTGAGCAGCACAATGCGATGATTCAACCAGAGTTCCCAGTGTGCTAAATCTGAAAGCGCATAAATTTGCTATATATTACACAAGTGTACGAACTTCCTGTCTTTTGTCGCTTCTAAGGAACTACCGATTAGGAGCACTGTGCTCTATAATTGGAGGATGTGAGTAGTATCTACCATGATTCCATTCCAAAAGAATGCATCTAGGCTGGTGTGGTGTCCTCTTTGGCTTTGTTTAATCATGGCGTCCCGTAGTGTAATTCCCACTTGCCTTTCACTGGAAAGTCTTTCATCTTGCAATACCTCGCTCTCTGCTTCATCCCACATTAACAGTACGTGATACATTGCACAGATTTCCATTTAATTGCAATCTGCTACCAAGTCCGCAAATCTGTCTAATTTAGAAGTTTTAGTCCTTTTGTATAGCCCTAAATCATTTGTCTCTGGTGACTGAGGATTTTCTTCCTGTTACTTCAAAACCTGCTGTGAAGTGTTCCAGAATCAGGAAAGCATAGAGCAGGGCCAGAACTTATGTCTGAAAGACGCCTATCTGCAGATTCTTTACCTTAAATTTATCCCTAGACACCAGACTGGATCTGGACATTTTTCTACTGCTGTACCTCTGAATGTCTATAGAGGCCTGAGCGGCTCCATAACTACGTTGTTCACCGGATGTGACGTCATTAGTCCATATAATCCCTCCCCTGATGCCAGTTTCTTCCTTTTTATGCATCCACACAGATCCGGAATGTGGAACCTCTGGCGATTTTAGGTTTCTCTCAGTGTTTGCAGATGGGGGTGTTTTTTTTCCGGATCTCTTTGAGTTCCTGGGGTCTACAACGTCGAACCCTCGTCATATTTGTATGTAGTACCCCGACTCCGAACTGTGTGGCTTCTGTCAACCGGCTTGGGTCGCCTGTGCTGCAGGAGCGCGCATGATGCTGGGCGCTGCACAGTGGTAAACAGCCCCTTCTGTAGTAGGGGATCTCTGTGTATAGTCATAATCTAGTGAATAGTCCCGCCCATGTGCGAGGACCCTGGCAATCAAAAATAATCTCTTGTTGTCAAAAAATTGCAGAACTGCAAAGACACTTAAGAGAAACTTTAAAGACAAATAATGCAGCCTATATCCACAGGCTACACTGTCCAGTACTTCATCTAGAAAATTCCACCAAAAATCCACAAACAGCAAAGCCTGTCCAGATTTCCCTTGCTTTTACTGCAAAACCCCTCAAAAATGATGGCGAGGAAGGCATGGACAGACAAGCCCCATAGGCTGCCATTATGCGGCTTAACCCCTTCAGTGCTAATGACAAGGGTAACTCGTCATGGAGTTTCCATTGATTTCAATGGAAATTCAATGGAAGCACAGAAATGTGCTTAGCATCCAAGTGGTTAAATAGGATACTGTGCCTTTAAGAGAACCTTCCAGAACTTTCTCCCAGTATCCCAGAATGCATAGCAGGTCCAACTTACTTTCAGTTCTTTTTTCCGGCTCCTGCTTACAGGACCCTGTGCATTGAGCTCTCCCTTTTTCAAGGGTTTATTGGATTTGTTACACTTTTTGGATTTAAAAGTGTTCTCATTTGATTCTTGGTGTTTCCTTTTCACTTCTGTGTGTTTGTTCAGGCTTTTAGGGATCTAAAATGCCTGCTTTGTTCGACAAGTGCCCAGCATGTGGAAGGAAGAAGGCCAAGACTGATCCACACGACGTCTGCATTATTTGCCTTCCTGATGAACATGTCCCTGAAGATTGTGACATCTGCCAGGCCTTTTCTACAAGGACCCTGAGGGAAAGGCAGAAGATTAGGCTCCAAAGCCTGGAAGAACGGCGACTGCAGGCTGCAGGTGGGTCTGGGCAGGCTGGGAAGGTTCCCTCTGCCCCTGCTGAGGCCTCTGGGGGGCTCCCCAGAGGCAGGAAGACCAGCAAAAGGTCCCGGTCTCCGTCGATAGCATCGACGACGTCGAGAGGGATGACGACGGTGTTCCCCTTCAACCCGGGGCTCTGGGTCGAGACAGCGTGGAAGATCGACGTCGAGAGGCCTGGCCAGGCCGCCGTCGAAGTCACAGTCGACGTCGAGGCATCGCCGTCGACTAAGACACCGGCGCTCGCCGTCGAAGCGACACCGCCGGTCGCCGTCGACCAGTTCAACGTCGAGGGGATCCTCGGCGTCGAGGACCGTGAGGAAACGGTCATCGAGGAGAAAGTCGACGCTCGCCGTCGAGGTCTGACCGCTCGTCGTCGAGGGGGCGACGATCGGCGTCGAGGAAGAAACACTCGGCGTCGAGGAGACGGCGTTCGACGCCAGAGTCGAGGGATCGCCGTTCCACGCCTGAAAAACGACGCTCGACGTCGAGCAGGAAGAGATCAGCGTCACCAAGGTTCTCAACCTTCTCTAAGAGGCGCAGGAGGGATTCTGGCACCAAAAGTCACGCTGGATCTGGTGAAGGACGTAGGAGGCGTCGCTCGCGCTCTGGAGGGTCTGGATCACAGGCCCTCCCTCGAAGAAGTCATCGGGCACGGTGTACTCGGTGGTATATACACCGCCAAGGCCTATGACCCCTCCTCCTCTACCGAAGGAGGCTCCTCCGGCTAAGCCGCCGCTCGCCTCCCTGCCTCCGCCGTCTCCTGCGGGGCAGCCTCCACCGCCAGTCCCTCCTCATAGGCCACCGAGGTCGGTGTCACTGCCTCTGCTTCCGACACCTCCTAAGGGTACGCCTACCCCGAAGCCCCAGGATGAGCCACGGAAGACGCCTCCACAGAAACCGGTGGAGCGCCCACGTGCTGGGAGGTCGTGCTCCCGCTCCAGGAGAAGGGAACGTTCGCGTCACAGATCTTCCACACGATCTAGACGGCGCCACAGGAGACACAGGTCTCGTTCACGGACCAGGTCGTCTGGGACCAGGGACTACTCCCCGACCATGTCAGATTCGCCGGACACGAGGGTTTCACCGGTCGACGATCTGGTGTCCTTCCAGGACGTGCTGTTAAGGGGTGCGGCGAAATTGGGCATTACTTTGACGGTACCCACTCCGAAGACTTCGGTCATCTTCGAGACGCTCCATCAGAAGCATTTGTCTCGGCCGTTACTGCCGCTGGTGCCGGGCCTGGAAGAACCGGCCCTGGATCTTTTCCTCACTCCAGCGGTGACTAAGGCGGCACCTTCCAGACTGCAGAAGAAGTACCGGGCTCCGGACTCGGACCCGGCCTTTCTAAGGCTGGAGCCCCCTCCAGACTCTGATTGTGACGGCGGCGCGCAAACAGCATGCCACCACGCCTTCCTCCACAGTTCCGCCAGATAAGGAATCTAGGTGGTTGGATTCATCTGGGAGAAGAGTTTGTGGGACCTCGGCGACCTCAATGAAGGCAGCTAGTGCCACTGCCTTGTTGGGTCGGTATGACAGAGCCCTCTGGGAATCCCTTCAACAATTGGTGGAGCTCCTTCCGCGGGACAAGCGGGAAGACTTCCAGGAGGTGCTTAACGAAGGAATGTTGGTGGCGAATCAAGTCATCAGCGTTGCAGCCGACTCTTCTCTTCTGGCGGTGCATGGTTTCTGCCACGGAATAAACCAGCGACGACATGCATGGCTCCGTCTTACGTCTCTGAAACCGGACGCTCAGCAGAGGGTTGCCAATCTGCCATTCTCTGGCGACACCCTGTTCGGGAAGCACGCTGATGACGAAATGGCCCGCATGAAGGCGGAAGCTGAAACACTCACAGCGGTGGGTTTGGAGAAGCCCAAGGAGACCAAGAAGATGTACCGTCCGTTCCAACGCCGGTTCGGTGGTCAAGGCAGAGGGCGTGGCCAGTCTTCTGGACAACAGCAGCAGTTCAGAAGACCATTCCAGAAGCGCCAGAGGGGCAGAGGCGGCCATCAGTCGACACCAGCGACTAAGGGCCAGGCCGGGTCTAGGCCCTGAGCACTTACTTCCCCGACAACTGTTACCCGCTCCGGTGGGGGGAAGCATTCAATCTTTTCTGGCAGAGTGGAGAAAAATTACTCAGGACAAGTGGGTGCTGAATATTGTTTGCAATGGATACAGTCTTCGGTTCACCAGCCCTCCTCCATCGATCCCTCCGGTTGGCTTGCAGTATCAGCTGCGCGAGCTCCAGGTGGAGGCCGATATCCTGTTAAGGAAAAGGGCGATCGAAGTCGTACCTCTGTCTCAAAGGGGAAGAGGTCTGTACTCCAGGTTCTTTCTGGTTCGAAAAAAGGACAAGAACGAGTTCAGGCCCATTCTGGATTTGCGACAAGCAAACCAGTGGATTCGCAGAGAAAAGTTTAGCATGCTGTCGTTGCATCAGATTTATCCTCAGCTGCAACGGGGAGACTGGCTGTGTGCCATCGACCTCCAGGATGCTTACTTCCATGTGCCCATTGCACACAAACACAGGAAGTTCCTGCGGTTCCAAGTCAGCGCCAATCACTATCAATACACAGTACTGCCATTCGGACTGAAGTCTGCGCCGAGAACATTCTCAAAGTGCATGGCGGTGGTAGCAGCACACCTAAGGAAGAACAAGGTGTTTGTCTACCCGTACCTGGACGACTGGTTGATCAAGGCCTCCTCCTTCACGGAAGCGCAAGCACACTTCCAGAAGACGTGTGTTCTCTTGAACAAGCTGGGGTTGCACATCAACATGTCCAAGTCGGTTCCGACTCCAGTCCAGTGCATTCAGTACTTGGGAGCCTCCATCGATACGCTGTTAGCAAGCGTGTCTCATTCGGAGGAGCGACGATTATCGCTGCTTCGGAAGGCTCGGGCTCTCATGACCGCTCCATCCACGACAGTGAGGACGGTGTCTTCTCTACTGGGATCGATGGCCTCCTGTATCTTCCTGACGCCACATGCACGGCTGCACATGAGACCGTTGCAAGAGTGCTTGGAGGATCAGTGGGATCAGAGGAGAGGATCTTGGGACGACAAGATACGTCGATCTCTGCATGCTCTTCAGTCTCTGAAGTGGTGGTGTTCAGCGGAGAATCTCCTCAGAGGGGTTCCCTTCCACAAAGACATTCCCACTCAGGTTATCGTGACGGATGCTTCTCTCCAGGGCTGGGGAGCGCATTCCGGAGACCTTCAGATTCAGGGGACAAGGTCCCCGATGGAGTCCACGTACCACATCAATTTCCTGGAACTCAGAGCTGTTCACTTGGCACTGAAGGCCTTTTTTGATTGCCGGGGTCCTCGCACATGGGCGGGACTATTCACTAGATTATGACTAAACAGAGATACCCCTACTGCATAACTGGAGTTACAGGACAGAAACTACTCCTTCTGTAGTAGGGGATCTCTGTGTATAGTCATAATCTAGTGAATAGTCCTGCCCATGTGCGTGGACCCCGGAGCAATCAAAAATAATCTCTTAAGTTGTCAAAAAATGCAGAACTGCACAGACACTTAAGAGCGAATTTAAAGACAGATAATGCAGCCTATATCCACAGGCTACACTGTCCAGTACTTCAACTAGAAATTCTACCAAAAAATCCACAAACAGCACAGCCTGTCCAGGTTTTTCTAGCCAGAAAAACATGCTTTTACCAGACCCTGTGGAACCGGCAGAGTGCCCGAAGCCAAGGAGGTCGCGATCGCGCTCCGGACGGAGGGGGAGATCGCGGAGTCGTCACAGGTCTTCAACTAGGTCAATACGCCGCCACAGGAGGCGTGGATCACGGTCCCGCACGGACTCTTCCAGGACCAGGACCTACTCACCGACTGTCGGAATCCCCGGGGACGAGAGTCTCCGGTGGACAACATCAGCACATTCCAGAATGTTCTCCTGAGGGGTGCAGCAAAGTTGCGTATCACGGTGACGATGCCAACACCCACGGCGTCTGTGATTTTTGAGACCCTTCATAAGAAGCATTTGTCTCGCCCTTTACTACCTCTAGTACCAGGATTGGTAGAGCCCGCGGAGGAGCTGTTCCTCACACCAGCAGTGGCGAAGGCCGCTCCCTCCCGGCTCCTTAAGAAGTACAGGGCCCCGGATTCTGACCCGGCTTTTCTGCGGATGGATCAGATTCCGGACTCTGTTATAGTGACGGCGGCCAGGAAACAACATGCTACCTCCCCATCTTCTACTGTACCTCCTGATAAGGAGAGCCGATGGATCGACTCAGCTGGCAGGAAGGCCTGTGGGACGGCATCTACGACTATGAAGGAGTCTAGCGATGCGGCTCTGCTAGGGCGGTATGATCGTGCCCTGTGGGAGTCCCTCCAGCAGTTCACGGAACTCCTGCCCCGAGAGAACGATTTTCAGGAGATCCTGAAGGAGGGGATGCTGGTGTCGAACCAGGTCCTCAGCGCAGCTGCTGATGCGTCTCTTTTGGCGGCCCATGGGTACTGTCATGGGATCAACCAACGGTGCCATGCTTGGATTAGGCTCACATCACTCAAGCCGGAGGCTCAGCAGCGGGAGGCCAATCTGCCCTTCTCCGGGATAACCCTGTTCGGCAAGCATGTGGACGATGAGATGGCCCACATGAAAGCAGAGGCTGAAGCCCTGACGGCTGTTGGGTTGGAGAAGCCCAAAGAAAAGAAGTCCTACCGCCCGTTCCAGAGACTGTTCGGGGCACAGGGCAGAGGGCGAGGGCAGGCTTCGGGACAGCAGCAACAGTCGCAGTTCCAGAGGCCCTTCCAGAAGCACCAGAAGGGTAGAGGCGGCCAGCAGTCCGCTGCAGCGCACAAAGGCCCAGCTGGGTCTCGACCCTGAGCGGTTACTTCCCCTACATCAGTTACCCACTCTGGTGGGGGGAAGCGTTCAATTTTTTCTAGCAGAGTGGAGAAAAATTACTCCGGACAAGTGGGTGCTGAATATTGTTTGCAATGGATACAGTCTTCGGTTCACCAGCCCTCCTCCAGCGATTCCTCCGGTCAGCTCGCAGTTTCAACTGCGAGAGCTCCAGGCGGAGGCCGATATCCTGTTAAGGAAAAGGGCGATAAGACATACCTCGGTCTCAAAGAGGAAGAGGTCTGTACTCCCGGTTCTTTCTGGTTCGCAAGAAGGACAAGAACGAGTTCAGGCCCATTCTGGATTTGCAACAAGCAAACAAGTGGATTCGCAGAGAGAAATTTCGCATGCTGTCGTTGCATCAGATTTATCCTAGGCTGCAACAGGAAGACTGGCTATGTGCTATAGACCTACAGGATGCGTACTTCCATGTGCCCATTGCACACAAACACAGGAAGTTGCTGCGATTCCAAGTCGGCGCCAATCATTATCAGTACACAGTACTGCCATTCGGGCTGAAGTCTGCGCCCAGTACATTCTCGAAGTGCATGGCAGTGGTAGCTGCACACCTGAGGAAGAACAGGGTGTTTGTCTACCTGTACCTGGATGATTGCTTGATCAAGGCCTCCTTCTCGGAATCTCAAGCGCACTTCCAGAAGACGTGCGTTCTCTTGAACAAGCTGGGGTTGCACATCAACATGTCCAAGTCTGTCCCGACTCCGGTCCAGTGCATACAGTACTTGGGAGCCTCCATCAATACGCTGTCAGCAAGCGTGTCTCCTTCGGAGGAGAGACGATTATCACTCTTTCGGAAGGCTCAGGCTCTTATGACGGCTCCATCTACAACAGTGAGGACGGTGTCTTCTCTACTGGGGTCGATGGCCTCTTGTATCTTCCTCACGCCACACGCACGGCTGCACATGAGACCATTGCAGGAGTGCTTGGAGGATCAGTGGGATCAGAGGAAAGGATCTTGGGACGACTAGATACGACTGTCTCTGCATGCTCTTCAGTCTCTGAAGTGGTGGTGTTCAGCGGAGAATCTCCTCAGAGGGGTTCCCTACCACAAGCACATTCCCACACAGACCATCGTGACGGATGCGTCTCTCCACGGCTGGGGGGCGCACTCCGGAGACTTGCAGATCCAAGGGACGTGGTCCCAGACGGAGTCCACGTACCACATCAATTTCCTGGAACTCAGAGCTGTTCACTTGGCGCTGAAGGCCTTTCATCCGTCCTTCCAGACCAACTCTCTGCTTGTGCAGACGGACAATACGACCACGATGTATTACCTCAACAAGCAGGGGGACTCGAGATCATGCACTCTGTCGCAGGAGGCGCAGGCGATCTGGCACTGGCTTCTGGCCAGAGGACTGACGATAACGGCTACCCATCTACCAGGTGTGCAGAATGTTCAGGCAGACGCACTGAGCAGACTGATTCAGGAAAACCACGAAGGGGTCATAAACTACGAAGTACTAGGAGAAGTCTTCGCAAGGTGGGGGACTCAAGATGTAGATCTGTTCGCCACTGCCGAAAACAGCAAATGCCGAGACTTCGCCTCTAGGTACTACCAGCTGGGGACGCTGGGGAATGAGTTATGGATCAACTGGTTGAACAGCTTTCTGTACGCTTTTCAACCCATTCCCCTGATTCTGACGGTGCTCATCAAGCTGTCCCAGTCCAGGGCGCGGATGATCCTGATTGCCCCGGAATGGCCCAGGCAGTAGTGGTTCACGGACCTGCTTCACCGGTCTCTCCTTCCTCACATACGGGTGCCGTGCAGGCCGGACCTTCTCACGAAGTTCGGGGGGCAGATGTTGCACCCCAACCTCTCGTCTTTTAGTTTGGCGGCATGGCTCCCGTGATAGTGCAGTATGGCCATTTAAATCTGCCTGAAGATTACATGGACCTACTGAAGGAGGCTAAGCGACCTTCCACTAGGACTTCTTATGCTTACAAGTGGAAGAGGTTTTGCATCTGGTGCAAGTCCAAGAACTGACCCAACGACGTGTAAGGAAGATGTCATCCTTCCGTATCTTCTACATCTGGCGCAGTCTGGCTTTAATGTCCATTCCACTAAGGTTCATCTTGCTGCGCTGACTGCCTACAGGAAATGCCCTTCACAGACTTCCTTCTTCCAGATCCCTGTGATCAAAGATTTTTTGGAAGGCTTGAAGAAAGTGTTCCCTCCTGTCCGGCTTCCTTCGCCTTCATGGGAATTGAATGTGGTGCTGCCCAGATTGATGAAGGAGCCTTTTGAGCCTATTCATAAGGCTTCGTTGCAGCACCTGTCCTGGAAGGCGGCATTGCTCGTGGCCATTACATTGGCCCGCAGGGCGAGTGAAATTCAGGCGTTGTGTTGCCAAGAACCTTAAACTGTTTTTCATGCTGCTAAGGTTGTTATGCGTACTCACCCTAAATTTCTTCCAAAGGTTATATCTGATTTTCATGTTAACCAGACCATAACTTTACCTACGTTTTTTCAGAATCCTTCCTCTCCAGCGGAAAGGTCCCTGCATTCCCTGGATGTTAAGAGGGTGTTAATTTTATCTGGATAAGACCAAGGATATTCGTAGGTCAGACCAATTATTTATCAATTATGGATCAGTCAGGACGGGTCTTGCTACCTCTAAACAGTCCATCTCGAGGTGGATTGTGTCCTGTATACAATTGTGTTACCAAAAAGCTAATAAGACCTTAGGGGGTAGACCTAAGGCTCATTCCACCAGGGGCAAAGCGGCCACGACTGCTTTGCTCCGTAATGTTCCAATTGCAGAAATCTGCAAGGCGGCCACTTGGAAGTCGGTCCATACTTTTGCAAAGCATTTCTGCCTGGACACTGATGCCATGGCAGACACTCAGGTTGGGCAGGCTTCGCTGCGAAATCTGTTCGCACAATAGTGGTGTTATTTCTCTTTCTCCCCTGCCGCTTTGGTGTGGGGATGGGCTTGCCATTCTATTCACTAGATTATGATTATACACAGATTCCCCTACTACAGAAGGAGTAGTTTCTTACCTGTGACTCCAGTTCTGTAGTAGGGGTATCTCTGTTATAGTCATAAGCGCCCTCCCTCCTCCCCGTTGGAGAGATATTCATGTAAGAAATGCTACAGGTCTGGCGTGTTACGCCTTCAAAAAGAACTGAAAGTAAAAGGGACCTGCAGTGCATTCTGGGATACTGTGAGACTTCTGGAAAGTTCTCTTAAAGGCACAGTATCCTGTTCTGAGCCACATAATGGCAGCCTATGGGGCTTGTCTGTCCACTTCTTCCTCTCTATCATTCCGGAGGGCTTTTCTGGTAAAAGCATGTTTTTCTGGCTAGAAAAACCTGGACAGGCTGTGCTGTTTGTGGATTTTTTGGTGGAATTTCTAGTTGAAGTACTGGACAGTGTAGCCTGTGGATATAGGCTGCATTATCTGTCTTTAAATTCTCTCTTAAGTGTCTGTGCAGTTCTGCATTTTTTGACAACTTAAGAGATTATTTTTTTATTGCTCTGGGTTCCACGCACATGGGCGGAACTATTCACTAGATTATGACTATAACAGAGATACCCCTACTACAGAACTGGAGTCACAGGACAGAAACTACTTCTTGTCAGTCAGTCATCCTACCTCTGAGGACTGGTCGAGGGCCAGGTCTCAAAGACCTTGGTCCTCTGTCACCTGGTAAATTACGCCGTAGTCAGTTGGCATCGCTGCCTTTCTTGATTTACCACATACGTGACACTGCTTGCATTTATACCTGGTGCACAGGCAACTGTGGCTCAGATGGATTATCTAATCCCTTCATGCCATTTTTGGCTCTAAACGTCCCTCTGGCACGGCTTCCGGCCTCCACTGACTCCACACCATCGGGACCTTCCTCTGTGTCAGTGGGGCCATCCGAATCCGTGCTAAACTTCGTTTTGGCTTCAGTGCACAGTGTTCCCACCTCTGATGCCTATATCGGATTAGTCAGCACTGACTCCAGCATCTACGACACAAGTCTCTTCTCCAAAAAATACAAAAACCTCAAATATGGACCTATATTCCTTTTAACATTGAATAAATCTACAAGGTACTTGGAAGCGGATGCCAAAGAGAGAAACTTCACCGTGTTATCAGAACATATATATTTATTAATTTTTTTTATTTTATATTTTTATAAAGTCTCTTCTCCCCCAA
The DNA here is from genome assembly GCF_964261635.1 of Lissotriton helveticus. Classification (NCBI taxonomy): domain Eukaryota; kingdom Metazoa; phylum Chordata; class Amphibia; order Caudata; family Salamandridae; genus Lissotriton; species Lissotriton helveticus. Next base: position 339,467,558 of record NC_136065.1, on the reverse strand, counting down.
CATCTCGTTGTTGTTTTCTCGACGCAAGTTGATATCTGTAATGGTCCCAGTGGCGCAGTCCCCGTCAGGCTGCCTTCCTCCACTTTCAGGGCAGTCCCCTGCTTTTTTCTCTATGGCACAAGGGTATGTTGATGTGCATGCTCACACGGATGAGCCTCTGGAGTTTTGATGGGTTTCTGGCCTTGGTGAAAGTGACCTTGACTGCTCCCCATCCTGGGGCCTCTTTTCTCTGCCTTACTTTGCTTTGGAGGCTTGATGTAGTTATGGGGCTTCAGCTTCCTTCTGTGGAAGTGACCATTTATCCCCCTACTTGGGGTACTTCAGCAGAGCCAGCTGAAAATTGAGACTGCACTTCCCTTTAGTGAAACACTGATATTCTGTTATTCACTTGGGCTAAACACTTTTCAATGGTCTCTGTGGACTGGTCTATTGCTCTTAGGCACCATCCTGCCCCTGGAGGCCCACTTTGCTTTCCTGTCCACCTTCTCTGCGAAGCTTTGTGGTTCAGGTTGCTACATCCTCTCTCAGAATTGGCGCTGGGCCTCATGTCCCACCAAACTGGGAGGCTAAATGGCTGGTGCTTTGGGGCGATCTCTTTTCTGCTGCCAGTTTTGCTTTGCATTCTCTTAATACAGCTTGTGTTTTGGGCCATTTTTCTCACGTCTTGTGGTATTCGGTCTCGCCCCTTCTCCCCGATGACAATCTGGACACTCTTGCTCAGTTGATCCAGGATGGCTGTCAGGCGGCTATGTTGCATATTTGTCTTGGCATGGATACAACTGATTGTTAGGCAGCCTATGGCCCTTTGGATAGCTGTTTGCCAGCGTGCCTGACTCCATACCTCCGACCCTGATCTGTTGTGTAATGTATATAGTACTTCCATAAATCTTGTTTATTTTATTAATAACGTTTTGTATAGGGCTACGCTAACATGACCCTAGTGGGTTTTAGACGATTTACATGACGAGAAGTAAAGTAACTCTTGGCCTGGTAAACCGGAAACACATACGTGAGAGCCAAACAAATCAAAGTAAAATGGGATAACCAGGTCAATCCACATAGGTTTGGTAACTATACATATTCAATGTCGTCGATATTTATTGTTAGGGCCAAAACTTTGTAAAAAAGATTTGGCTTCTTTTTTGAAGGCGGAGGTAGAGGAGATTAGGCGAAGGTCCTGTGGTAGAGTTCCTTTACTTGGGTGCAATAACTGAGAATGCTCTGGGCCCCCAATTTTTTTTTTTTTTTTTTTTTTTTTGGTGTGGGTTCATTGGGTTTCAGAAGCAAGGTGAGCGCACTTCGTGAGGATCTACTGCCTCCCTATTTTTCTAGCTGTTGAGCCAGGTAACTGGGGGTATTGAAATGTAACTTCGAGTCGTGCAAGCAATTTTCAGTTGGATTCCTGCTTCATACGGGAGACAGTTTAAGGCTTTTAGAGCCGGTGCGATGTGCGTTTTTTAGTTCTGAGGACAAATCTGGCTGCTGCGATGAGGGATGCTCTTAGAGGGGCCAATTTTTATCGGGGGGGGGGGGTAGGCCACATAGTGTGGCACTAGCATAATCCAGTCTGGGCAATACTAAAGCTTTTTCAGTTGATAGCTCTCTCCTTTGGCTGCACTAATGTGATCCTGCATATTTAGTTGTCTAATGTAATACCTAAGGATCCTGCGTAATCTATGATTTAGGGCGAGCATTAGCGGGCTGTAAGAGGTTTCAACCATAAATCAATCTTGGGGCTGTAGTTCAGCTGAGAGATGAGGAGAAATTCTTTTTGGGCAGCGTGGAGTTTGAGATTGTTAACCGTGAGCCAGAGGTGTGTTTGTTGTAAAATGGAATTGAGGGCTATAATGTCCTCTGGGGAGGCGATTTTGAGATACAGCGGAGTGTCATCCGCGTACATATGGTAGTGGATGTTAGAAGATTTTAGGAGGTATGCCAGTGGTTCCAGGAATAGATTAAAAGAAAATGGGTGAGAGCAGATCCTTGAGGCATGCCAAGCTTGATCGCGTGGCACTTAGACAGGGTAATTCATTTTGACTTTGTGCTCTGTTTTGGAGGAATGAAGAGAACCACTGTAATACAACCGCTAATAAGCCCATTCTTCCAGTAAATTCAATAGATTATCGTGTTTGACGGTGTCAAAGGAAGCTGATCAAGCAAGCAATATTAGTAGTCCTGATTCCTTTTGATCCAGCATTTTTAGTATGCCATCCACGATATGACTAAGTGCAGATTCTGTGCTGTGATGACAGAAGCCCGATTGGTGTTGATCAAGTAGTTATTTATCTATGTAATTGCAGAGTTGACTCTGGACACATTTTTCTAAGAGCTTTGCCGGAGTAGGGATGTTGGAGATGGGTCAGAAGTTATTAGTATCAGAGCAGTCTGCCACAGTTTTTTTTTTTTAAATGGGTGTTACTTGTCCTACTTTTAGGCAGTCCGAGATAGTGCCTTGACGTAATGAGGGGTTTACAATCTTGGTCCATAGGGGGCGAATACAGGTTTGTTCTCTTTGAATATACGTGGAGGTAGAGCAATGCTTTCCAAACTTTTGATGTTGGGGACACACTTTTTAGACATGCATCTGTTCGCGACACAGTATTTCAGTTTTAATAGCAAATTGGAAGTAAAATTAACTGAATTTTCAGATATGCATCCTTTCACGACATGGTAATTCAGTTCTAGTAGCAAACCGGATATTAAATTAACTGCATATAAGCGATAATGACAAATACATGTCATAGAAATTGCAAATAACGAAATGTATGGGGACCCAACAAACAAAAGCTTACATTGATATTTTAAAAAATATGATTTGTAAGATCACACATACATTTCCAAAACATGTTTTCCTTTATAATTGAGTGTTTTGGTTACCAAATCCCAGGGTTAGCCATCAGATGTTGAGGACGCCCCTTTTCTGCCGGTGGTAGATACTGAATTTCAGGGGTGCCCACATTCTACACCGGTTAATCACAAAATGTCAAAAGGCCGCATTGTGCTGAGGATGCGGACCCTATGCTAGCCATCTCCGCCTGGTTCAACTGAGTGCCAATTTACAGCTTGAATGGTCACTGTATTTCAGTGGTCCGTTACAACAAGATGCCATACACCAGTGGGGGACTCCACAGCAGGAAATGTCTCTCTGACACACACAAACAAACCATACACCTGTATCGGCACACACGTGACCACTGAAACACAGAAACATGTACCGAGGCAGAAACATGCGAACAACAAAACACTTATGTACCTCTTGCCTACTGCCTTACCTGTTAGTCCCACTTTTGGGCTGAGTTCCTCACTTTTTCTTCCACTCCACACAACATGGATAATGTTCACAAACTACTGCGTCAGTCTCTTCGTCAGAGCCCTGGTCACTCACATGCTGAGTTTGCTAGGCTGCAGCGCCCCGGTATCTCCACTGTTCAGGCCCGCCCCTTGCAGAGCAGTGAACCAGCTGCCATTTAATAAGTCAGGCCGGCGCCTAGTCACAGCTCCGGTGCACCCACAAGTGCTCTCCTAGGGGGTCTCCTCCACAGCTCCCACTTTCTTGGCCGACTCTCCTGCAGCTTGGGCCTGGATTTCTACTGCAGCAGGGCTGTAGCATCCCTCCTCCCTCACAGCGACGTGCCCTGTGCGTGTGGCAGACTGATCACGTCCGCACCCCCATACACCATGAGGTGCAGTTTCACGTTGCTCTAATAGATCGTTGTCGTATTTTTAAATACAAAAAAAATGGACACAAGCGCGACACACCCACACATGGCAAGCAACAGTGGTGTCGCGACGCACAATTTGGAAAGCTGAGGTAGAGGGTCCGTGAAGTGGTTAGATGGGTTTAAAGAAGAATGTTCTATATGCCATGTTCACTGATTGAGGAGAAGGGGTTCCAAGAGGCATTGTTTTTTGAGGGGGGCCAGGAAGGTTTGTTCCCTTCTGTGAACTGGGAGGTGCATAAGAAGCTGAATGGGGTAGTCGGAAGTAATTCCTTTTCTAGTTGTTCGTTCTCCATCTTAGTGTTTTTTTCCTTGCAGTTGACCATTTCTTCGCTATTTGAAAGGGTGATGGATCCAGCATATACTGAGTTGGATGTGTTATGATTGCTGCTTGATCATTTCAAATATTTTTTGTACGCCTATTTCTGGCTTGGTCCAGCTGTTCCCAAAAAAAATGTGCTTTCACTTGTTTTATTCTTCTATTGTATGTGTTCATCTTTGTTCAGCATTTTAGCAATTCCAGGGATGGAGAGGATCTCCAAGCCCTTTCTGCTGTTCTTAGATTGCGCCTTTCTGTGTTCAAGTTTTCGTTGAACCAGGGCTTTGAGTTTTGGATATATTTTTCTGTTGAAGGGGCGCGACTGAGTCCATGACTTTCAATGTAGAAGTATTGTAGTAGCCTGTGAGGTAATTGACCTCATCCATGTCTGTGGGATCAAGTTATTATTGCAATGGGTAGCTCGTTCATTGTGGTTTGTTACGAAGATTTATTTTCCTATGTTTCATTTTCTTCAGCTGGTCATTCTTCGGGATCGCCTTTAAATTGATTAGGAAAGTGATGCACTAAGTATGTCCAGTCACAGGAGCTAATAGACACTAAGGAAATAGTAAATGCTTTGTTTGAATTCTTGATTGCGCTTATTATTTAATCCAATTGAACTGCTCCATTGTCTGTTCAGCAGGCATGGGCCAGTAAACAGAAGTCCCTCTGTCGTAATCCCACCAGTCCACGGCTGAGCACTGCCTATTTGGGGCTACCAGTGGGATGGACGGGGTCTCACTGTCACGGCCAATGCAATCAAAGAATGTCTCACCTGGCAATCAAGGTAGTAGTAGGATTACTACGTTCACCTATGGTTCATTCACTGCTCAACTCAGCATTTGTGACTCCATTCTGCAGCTTGCTACTCGCGCATCTACCTCAGGTGTCCAAAAATGTTATAACAAGAGGCTGGAGAACCCAACTTGGAACACTTTAATGGCGCAGTGAGCAACCACTTTACTTATCCAGTATTGGGGTATCTTTCATAGATTCACATGCCTGAATCATTCCCTGTGGTAGTAGTGGGAGTCCCACGGTACATAAATAACAAAGTAGTAAGAAGTAAATAGTACCTTTCGGCTATTATGGTAGCAGCCATATACTCTATAGCCTATTAGTCTCCTTTTTACAAAAAAGACCAAACTGAAAACTCAATCAGCACCCTCTAGAACCTTCCCAAGAGAGGCTGAGTCCCTCCGATTTTCACCGCACTTCGTTGTGTAAGGGAGTCTCCCTGAGCTCTGCTCAGTTTTCCACAAATTTCTCAGAAGTCTTTTAGATTTCTTTAAGAAGAATGTCTGGTAAGAGAGGATTATTTAGAGCCTGTAAATCCTGTGGGAAGAAGAGGGTGCATGTGTGCGATGCACGCAAAGATTGTATTTGTCTCTATCCCAGCCATGAGACCAAGCCATGTAAGATTTGCCGCACCTTCTCAACTAAGACCTTGAGGGATAGAGAAGGGACACTTCTTCTTTGGCTAAAAAAAGCAGTCTGCCTGCTTCTTCTGATGTTTACAGCGACTCGTCCTCTGTCACTCAGGAGTCCCAGGTCGCCTGAGGGTCAGCCTGAAGAGAAGAAGAAACAATCTAAAACCTCATGTGCCTAAGGAATCTCTTAAAAAGGAGAAGCAGCCAAATGTCTCCTCAGAGATTGGATCCCCTCCGACTCCAGGGACATCTAAGGAAAAGCCAGTGTCTTCAAGCCATTCAAAAAGTAAAAATGGCCTTCATCAGGCTCAGGTTCAGTCGATGCCGGTGTCCACTTCCACAATGACTACTAAGACTCTTGTCGTCAACGGCATTTACCACATCGGTGATTTCTAGAGGTTCTATACCGTCGACCTTGCCTTTGTCGTCGACGACTGCACCGTCAACAAGAGTCAAGACCACATCGCCGACGAACCTGTCAGCGAAGCTGTCGACGACGAAGACACCACAGTCTACGTTGAAACCATAGACGTCGAGACCGTTGACCACTACACCATCGGCGGCTAAGAAACCGTTGACGACAACCTCATTGACGAAACAGTCTGACTATGCCATTGTCGGCCAAGGCAATATTATATTACCATCGACTACGACACTGTCATCGGCTGAAGAGTTTGTAATCGCTTCTACCGGCCGTGACAGTACCGTCTACTATGACTAGTCTCCCATCGATTGCCCCGTCGACGACGAGAGTTTGTCGATGAGAAATCCTGTTTTACGCAGGTCCATCAACACCGTTTCAGCAATCTGCATGACCTAAATTCAGGACAACAAAAATGTCTCCGCTGCCTCCCAGCCATCTTTTTGACGTAGAGGATTGATGACAATTAAGGGCAGTTTCAAGTCGCACGTAGTCCTTCTGAACTAAACGTAAAATATCAGGAGGAGGACTATGAATATGATGTGTATCAGTATTAACAACATTATCCTGCCCCTCCTGTTCAGTGCCAACTATATATTGAACTGCCCAGGCAGCAGCTTGTTCTATTTCCTCCGGATTTTATTCTGGACCTTCAGAATATGTTGGCTGACTATAAAAGGTTTCCTCCTCGAGGTTGTTATACCTCCTCCACCTCCTCAGGAAGTTCCGCAAACACTGCTGCCTCCCCCTCCGGCCAGTCCTGCAATGGCACCATGTCCCATGACTCCTCTTCCTCCCAGAGAAGACCCTACTAGATCTGAAGAGGAACAGGAAGGTGAGCTACCAGACACTTCGCCACCAGCGGATGAGTGGGATGACTACATAGCTCCAACTCCATCCCCGCCGCCTCTTCATCCTTTGGACTCTACTCCTGAAGATATCGGAGGTTTCCATTTTATTATAGACTGAGCTGCTAACTGATATCATCTAGCGACAGTTGTACATCAATTGGTTTGTTTCCTTTATGATTTTAAGGATCGGGCGATGAAGACTGTCGGGTTAATACCCATTGTGGCTCAATGGTTAGAGCGGCAGACCCTGATGCAGAGGTCTGGCCCGGGACCAGGATTCAATTCCCGCCTCGGCGGGTCTTGGGCTCAATTTCCTCGGACCTGATAATTCTCGCCTCGGTGCCTATTCCAATCATGGGTCACACTCTGCAACTCTGGGCAATAGCTTGCTTAATCTCCAACGGCCCCAACAGCGCTGGGATGCCTGGCTTCACCTTGGGGGTGCCCAGGAGTAGACATTTCACAGGGAAAAGCCAGGAAGGGTTCCACAGCGGTATGCGTTACAGCGCCAGGACACCCATGGGTATTAGTGCGCTTTACAAGTACAAATTACATTTACATCATTGACCAGATCTGGCAAGAAGGGATTAAAGTCATGAAAGCACCAGCTTCTGTGGTTCCTGTACTGCCCAGGTTGGATACAAAAATATAGAGCACCGGAGGGCTCTCCAGCGTGTCTTTCAAGTCACCCTAAGCCTGACTCTGTGATCTCTCCAGCAGCTCAGACGCTCAAAAAATCCATCTACACCTATACTTTCTCCACCAGACAAGGAAGGTCGATGCCTTTATTCGAATGGGAAAAGTTTCTCTTCAATAGCAGTGGTCTCTGTTAGGGTGTTAACGCTTTGGCCATTCTAGCCCGTTATGACAGGCAAATATGGTCCAACATTGGTTCAATGAAGGTCATCCTGGATTATAACAAGGAAGAGTTTGTTAAGCTACTCACTGAAGGAGAGAGAGCAGTGTCTGAAATCAGACATTGCCACAACTGGTTTCAGGCAGTTAGCTAGAGCTGCTGTTTTAGGACGTCCGCGATGGTTAAAGGCAACTAATTTTCGCCCGGTAGTCCACACCAAGATATTGGATATGGCCTATGATGGTGATTAGCCTGTGTGGCAGCCATATTGATGAGGCACTTACCGCCATTAAGAAAGATACTGACATGGCTAAAGCTCTTGGAACCCTGCAGTACTGCAAAGTGCCCTTTCGAGGAGCCCGAGGTTGGGGCTTCTCCAATTATAGAGGGAATTACCAGCGTTCCCAGATCTATCAGCCACAATACCGTCAGGGATATCAAAAGAAGTCCTACTGGCAGGTGAATACAGCTGGTTTCTCCAGACAAGGCTTTAAACGGAAGCCGGGGTGCCATGACACCGGCCGAAACAGTGATTTTAATGGGGTACCAGCTTCTATTCCCCCCCCCAGAATGTTGCGACCATTTCCACGCATATCGATCAGTGGAGAAACATCACTTCAGACAAGTGGGTCCTGGATCTCTTCTCTTATGGCCACACATTGGAATTCATCCAAAAGCTGCCCAATACTCCGCCCAGGGGATCGCACCCCCTCACCTTCATTTACTCAAGGCATGTGTCACGCTTCAGAAAGGGGCAATAGAATAGGTCCCTTCTTCCCAAAGGAGGAAAGGTTTCTACTCCCGCTTTCACATTCGCAAAAAATCTGTAGTGGAGGCCTATCCTAGACCTCAGAAAATTGAACAAATATCTAAAGTCAACCATTCAGGATGGTTACTCTTTCAGACATCCTACAATGCCTCAACAAGGGCGATTACATGACTTCATTGGATCTCGATGATTCATATTTCCATGTCCCTGTTGTTCATCCCGAGCACAGGAAGTTCCTGAGGTTCACAGTGGCTGGTACCCACTATTAATTCTGAGTACTTCCATTTGGCCTCAAATCGGCCCCACAGACGTTAACAAAATTCCTAGCTCCAGTGGCAGCAGCCTTGAGAAACAAAGGTCATCATGTATTCCCTTACCTCTACGATTGGCTACTAAAGGCACCATCTTCTCACTTAGTGGAGACCGCAACGAACGATTGCCTCACTCTTTTCCACAAACTGGGTCTCAGTCAATTTTTAAAAATCTTCAATTTCCTAAAATTGGATTATTTTTGGGAGCAACACTGGACACCATCCAAAACAAAGCTTTCCTTTCCGAGGAAAGGCAACAAAGGTTGAGCATTAGCACTCAAATTGTACAGACAGTGTTTCAGTGAGTGTTCAAATCTCTTCTGGGAAGGCTCTCTTCTGCAACAGATGTGGTGCCGCTAACTCAGTTACACATGAGACCTCTTCAAGAGGAATTGCAGTGTCTATGGATTCAGACCTCTGGTTCCTTCGACGTAAAAAAAGTCAATTCTTGGATGGAGGCCCTCAGGTGGTGGACTCGGACCTCTCATCTGTCCCAAGTACAGTCTTTTGTCCCAGTCATCCCAGATTATAGTCACAACAGATACTTCTATGGAAGGATGGGGAGGACACTTGCAGGACCTACAGGTGCAAGGGAAATGGTCCTTGGCTCAGCGGCAGATGCACATAAACAGACTGGAGCTGAAAGCCATTTTCTTATCTATTTGGACTTTCCTTCCTCGAATACAAGGGTCGTCCGTATTGATCCGGACGGACAACACCGCGAGCCTGCTTTATATCCACAAGCAAGGTGGTACAAAATACCTGACCCTGTCTCAGGATGCGCAACAGTTGTGGAACTGGTTGATGCTCCATCAAATCTTACAGCAGAATATGTCCTGGGTCTTCGGAATACCTTGGCGGATACCTTGAGCAGAATGAGCAACAGCTGTCATGAAAGGGAGCTGGAGCAAGCACAGCTGGACGATGTATTTGCAATCTGGGGGAAACCAACGCTAGACCCATTTGCAACACCGCTAAACTCAAAATGCTGGTTCTTCGCAAGCAGGTTCCCTCTCCCAAACTCTCGGGGAATGCTCCTTTGATGCGCTGGTCAGGGATCTGTGCATATGCTTTTCCCCCCATTCCGTTGATACCCAGGGTCCTCACACAGATGAAATGGGAGCGTTGCAGTATTCTGATAGCCCCCAGGTTGCCCAGACAGCACTGGTTTTGTGTGTGTTTGTGTGTGTGTGGGGGGCTCGTGATTGTGTGTGTGGGGGGCTCGTGATTGTGTGTGTGGGGGGCTCGTGATTGTGTGTGTGGGGGGCTCGTGATTGTGTGTGTGGGGGGCTCGTGATTGTGTGTGTGGGGGGCTCGTGATTGTGTGTGTGGGGGGCTCGTGATTGTGTGTGTGGGGGGCTCGTGATTGTGTGTGTGGGGGGCTCGTGATTGTGTGTGTGGGGGGCTCGTGATTGTGTGTGTGGGGGGCTCGTGATTGTGTGTGTGGGGGGCTCGTGATTGTGTGTGTGGGGGGCTCGTGATTGTGTGTGTGTGGGGGGCTCGTGATTGTGTGTGTGTGGGGGGCTCGTGATTGTGTGTGTGGGGGGGCTAGTGATTGTGTGTGTGTGGGGGGGCTAGTGATTGTGTGTGTGTGGGGGGGCTAGTGATTGTGTGTGTGTGGGGGGGCTAGTGATTGTGTGTGTGTGAGTGGGGGGCTAGTGATTGTGTGTGTGTGAGTGGGGGGCTAGTGATTGTGTGTGTGTGTGTGTGAGTGGGGGGCTAGTGATTGTGTGTGTGTGTGTGGGGGGGGCTAGTGATTGTGTGTGTGTGTGGGGGGCTAGTGATTGTGTGTGTGTGGGGGGCTAGTGATTGTGTGTGTGTGTGTGGGGGGCTAGTGATTGTGTGTGGGGGGCTAGTGATTGTGTGTGTGGGGGGCTAGTGATTGTGTGTGTGGGGGGCTCGTGATTGTGTGTGTGTGGGGGGCTCGTGATTGTGTGTGTGGGGGGGCTAGTGATTGTGTGTGTGTGGGGGGGCTAGTGATTGTGTGTGTGTGGGGGGGCTAGTGATTGTGTGTGTGTGAGTGGGGGGCTAGTGATTGTGTGTGTGTGAGTGGGGGGCTAGTGATTGTGTGTGTGTGTGTGTGAGTGGGGGGCTAGTGATTGTGTGTGTGTGTGTGGGGGGGGCTAGTGATTGTGTGTGTGTGTGTGGGGGGCTAGTGATTGTGTGTGTGTGGGGGGCTAGTGATTGTGTGTGTGTGTGTGGGGGGCTAGTGATTGTGTGTGGGGGGCTAGTGATTGTGTGTGTGGGGGGCTAGTGATTGTGTGTGTGGGGGGCTCGTGATTGTGTGTGTGTGGGGGGCTCGTGATTGTGTGTGTGGGGGGGCTAGTGATTGTGTGTGTGTGGGGGGGCTAGTGATTGTGTGTGTGTGGGGGGGCTAGTGATTGTGTGTGTGTGAGTGGGGGGCTAGTGATTGTGTGTGTGTGAGTGGGGGGCTAGTGATTGTGTGTGTGTGAGTGGGGGGCTAGTGATTGTGTGTGTGTGTGTGAGTGGGGGGCTAGTGATTGTGTGTGTGTGTGTGGGGGGGCTAGTGATTGTGTGTGTGTGGGGGGCTAGTGATTGTGTGTGTGTGTGGGGGGCTAGTGATTGTGTGTGGGGGGCTAGTGATTGTGTGTGTGGGGGGCTAGTGATTGTGTGTGTGGGGGGCTAGTGATTGTGTGTGTGGGGGGCTAGTGATTGTGTGTGTGGGGGGCTAGTGATTGTGTGTGGGGGGGGCTAGTGATTGTGTGTGGGGGGGCTAGTGATTGTGTGTGTGGGGGGCTAGTGATTGTGTGTGTGGGGGGCTAGTGATTGTGTGTGTGGGGGGCTAGTGATTGTGTGTGGGGGGGGGCTAGTGATTGTGTGTGGGGGGGGCTAGTGATTGTGTGTGTGGGGGGCTAGTGATTGTGTGTGTGGGGGGCTCGTGATTGTGTGTGTGGGGGGCTCGTGATTGTGTGTGTGGGGGGCTCGTGATTGTGTGTGTGGGGGGCTCGTGATTGTGTGTGGGGGGGGCTCGTGATTGTGTGTGGGGGGGGCTCGTGATTGTGTGTGGGGGGGGCTAGTGATTGTGTGTGTGGGGGGGCTAGTGATTGTGTGTGTGGGGGGGGCTAGTGATTGTGTGTGTGGGGGGGCTAGTGATTGTGTGTGTGGGGGGGCTAGTGATTGTGTGTGTGGGGGGGCTAGTGATTGTGTGTGTGGGGGGGCTAGTGATTGTGTGTGGGGGGGCTAGTGATTGTGTGTGTGTGTGTGAGTGGGGGGCTAGTGATTGTGTGTGTGTGTGTGAGTGGGGGGCTAGTGATTGTGTGTGTGTGTGGGGGGGCTAGTGATTGTGTGTGTGTGTGGGGGGCTAGTGATTGTGTGTGTGTGTGGGGGGCTAGTGATTGTGTGTGTGTGTGTGGGGGGCTAGTGATTGTGTGTGGGGGGCTAGTGATTGTGTGTGTGGGGGGCTAATGATTGTGTGTGTGGGGGGCTCGTGATTGTGTGTGGGGGGCTCGTGATTGTGTGTGTGGGGGGGCTCGTGATTGTGTGTGTGTGGGGGGGCTAGTGATTGTGTGTGTGTGGGGGGGCTAGTGATTGTGTGTGTGTGAGTGGGGGGCTAGTGATTGTGTGTGTGTGAGTGGGGGGCTAGTGATTGTGTGTGTGTGTGTGAGTGGGGGGCTAGTGATTGTGTGTGTGTGTGAGTGGGGGGCTAGTGATTGTGTGTGTGTGTGTGGGGGGGGCTAGTGATTGTGTGTGTGTGTGGGGGGCTAGTGATTGTGTGTGTGTGTGGGGGGCTAGTGATTGTGTGTGGGGGGCTAGTGATTGTGTGTGTGGGGGGCTAGTGATTGTGTGTGTGGGGGGCTAGTGATTGTGTGTGTGGGGGGCTAGTGATTGTGTGTGGGGGGGGCTAGTGATTGTGTGTGGGGGGGGCTAGTGATTGTGTGTGGGGGGGGCTAGTGATTGTGTGTGTGGGGGGCTAGTGATTGTGTGTGTGGGGGGCTAGTGATTGTGTGTGTGGGGGGCTAGTGATTGTGTGTGGGGGGGGCTAGTGATTGTGTGTGGGGGGGGCTAGTGATTGTGTGTGGGGGGGGCTAGTGATTGTGTGTGTGGGGGGGCTAGTGATTGTGTGTGTGGGGGGGCTAGTGATTGTGTGTGGGGGGGCTAGTGATTGTGTGTGGGGGGGCTAGTGATTGTGTGTGGGGGGGCTAGTGATTGTGTGTGGGGGGGCTAGTGATTGTGTGTGTGGGGGGGCTAGTGATTGTGTGTGTGGGGGGGCTAGTGATTGTGTGTGTGTGGGGGGGCTAGTGATTGTGTGTGTGGGGGGGCTAGTGATTGTGTGTGTGGGGGGGCTAGTGATTGTGTGTGTGGGGGGGCTAGTGATTGTGTGTGTGTGAGTGGGGGGCTAGTGATTGTGTGTGTGTGTGTGTGAGTGGGGGGGCTAGTGATTGTGTGTGTGTGTGAGTGGGGGGCTAGTGATTGTGTGTGAGAGAGTGGGGGGCTAGTGATTGTGTGTGAGAGTGGGGGGCTAGTGATTGTGTGTGTGTGAGTGGGGGGCTAGTGATTGTGTGTGTGTGAGTGGGGGGCTAGTGATTGTGTGTGTGAGAGTGGGGGGCTAGTGATTGTGTGTGTGTGAGTGGGGGGCTAGTGATTGTGTGTGTGTGAGTGGGGGGGCTAGTGATTGTGTGTGTGTGAGTGGGGGGCTAGTGATTGTGTGTGTGTGAGTGGGGGGCTAGTGATTGTGTGTGTGTGAGTGGGGGGCTAGTGATTGTGTGAGTGGGGGGCTAGTGATTGTGTGAGTGGGGGGCTAGTGATTTGTGTGAGTGGGGGGCTAGTGATTGTGTGAGTGGGGGGCTAGTGATTGTGTGTGTGTGAGTGGGGGGCTAGTGATTGTGTGTGTGTGTGTGTGAGTGGGGGGCTAGTGATTGTGTGTGTGAGTGGGGGGCTAGTGATTGTGTGTGAGAGAGTGGGGGGCTAGTGATTGTGTGTGAGAGTGGGGGGCTAGTGATTGTGTGTGTGTGAGTGGGGGGCTAGTGATTGTGTGTGTGTGAGTGGGGGGCTAGTGATTGTGTGTGTGTGAGTGGGGGGCTAGTGATTGTGTGTGTGTGAGTGGGGGGCTAGTGATTGTGTGTGTGTGAGTGGGGGGCTAGTGATTGTGTGTGTGTGAGTGGGGGGGCTAGTGATTGTGTGTGTGTGAGTGGGGGGCTAGTGATTGTGTGTGTGTGAGTGGGGGGCTAGTGATTGTGTGTGTGTGAGTGGGGGGCTAGTGATTGTGTGTGTGTGAGTGGGGGGCTAGTGATTGTGTGAGTGGGGGGCTAGTGATTGTGTGAGTGGGGGGCTAGTGATTGTGTGAGTGGGGGGCTAGTGATTGTGTGAGTGGGGGGCTAGTGATTGTGTGAGTGGGGGGCTAGTGATTGTGTGAGTGGGGGGCTAGTGATTGTGTGTGTGAGTGGGGGGCTAGTGATTGTGTGTGTGAGTGGGGGGCTAGTGATTGTGTGTGTGAGGGGCTAGTGATTGTGTGTGTGGGGGGCTAGTGATTGTGTGTGTGAGTGGGGGGCTAGTGATTGTGTGTGTGAGTGGGGGGCTAGTGATTGTGTGTGTGAGTGGGGGGCTAGTGATTGTGTGTGTGAGTGGGGGGCTAGTGATTGTGTGTGTGAGTGGGGGGCTAGTGATTGTGTGTGTGAGTGGGGGGCTAGTGATTGTGTGTGTGAGTGGGGGGCTAGTGATTGTGTGTGTGAGTGGGGGGCTAGTGATTGTGTGTGTGAGTGGGGGGCTAGTGATTGTGTGTGTGAGTGGGGGGCTAGTGATTGTGTGTGTGAGTGGGGGGGCTAGTGATTGTGTGTGTGAGTGGGGGGCTAGTGATTTTGTGTGGGGGGGGTTAGTGTGTGTGGGGGGCTAGTGAATGTGTGTGTGGGGGGCTTGTGTGTGGGGGGGCTTGTGTGTGGGGGGGCTTGTGTGTGGGGGGCTTGTGTGTGGGGGGCTTGTGTGTGGGGGGGCTTGTGTGTGGGGGGCTTGTGTGTGGGGGGGCTTGTGTGTGGGGGTGGGGCTTGTGTTTGTGTGTGGGGGTGGGGCTTGTGTTTGTGTGTGGGGGTGGGGCTAGTGTTTGTGTGTGGGGGTGGGGCTAGTGTTTGTGTGTGGGGGTGGGGCTAGTGTTTGTGTGTGGGGGTGGGGCTAGTGTTTGTGTGTGGGGGTGGGGCTAGTGTTTGTGTGTGGGGGTGGGGCTAGTGTTTGTGTGTGGGGGTGGGGCTAGTGTTTGTGTGTGGGGGTGGGGCTAGTGTTTGTGTGTGGGGGTGGGGCTAGTGTTTGTGTGTGGGGGTGGGGCTAGTGTTTGTGTGTGGGGGTGGGGCTAGTGTGTGTGGGTGGGGGGGCTAGTGTGTGTGTGTGGGTGGGGGGGCTAGTGTGTGTGTGTGGGTGGGGGGGCTAGTGTGTGTGGGTGGGGGGGCTAGTGTGTGTGGGTGGGGGGGCTAGTGATTGTGTGTGTGTGGGGGGCTAGTGATTGTGTGGGTGGGGGGGCTAGTGATTGTGTGTGTGGGGGGCTAGTGATTGTGTGTGGGTGGGGGGCTAGTGATTGTGTGTGGGTGGGGGGCTAGTGATTGTGTGTGGGTGGGGGGCTAGTGATTGTGTGTGTGTGGGGGGGCTAGTGATTGTGTGTGTGGGGTGGGGGGCTAGTGATTGTGTGTGTGCGGGGCTAGTGATTGTGTGTGTGCGGGGCTAGTGATTGTGTGTGTGCGGGGCTAGTGATTGTGTGTGTGCGGGGCTAGTGATTGTGTGTGTGCGGGGCTAGTGATTGTGTGTGTGCGGGGCTAGTGATTGTGTGTGTGCGGGGCTAGTGATTGTGTGTGCGGGGGGGCTAGTGATTGTGTGTGTGCGGGGCTAGTGATTGTGTGTGTGCGGGGCTAGTGATTGTGTGTGTGCGGGGCTAGTGATTGTGTGTGTGCGGGGCTAGTGATTGTGTGTGTGCGGGGCTAGTGATTGTGTGTGTGCGGGGCTAGTGATTGTGTGTGTGCGGGGCTAGTGATTGTGTGTGTGCGGGGCTAGTGATTGTGTGTGTGCGGGGCTAGTGATTGTGTGTGTGCGGGGCTAGTGATTGTGTGTGTGCGCGGGGCTAGTGATTGTGTGTGTGCGCGGGGCTAGTGATTGTGTGTGTGTGTGTGGGGCTAGTGATTGTGTGTGTGTGTGTGGGGCTAGTGATTGTGTGTGTGTGTGTGTGGGGCTAGTGATTGTGTGTGTGTGTGTGTGTGGGGCTAGTGATTGTGTGTGTGTGTGGGGCTAGTGATTGTGTGTGTGTGTGTGTGTGGGGCTGGTGATTGTGTGTGTGTGTGTGTGTGTGTGTGGGGCTGGTGATTGTGTGTGTGTGTGTGGGGGGCTGGTGATTGTGTGGGGGTGGGGCGGGGGGCTGGTGATTGTGTGGGTTGGGGGGCTAGTGGGTGGGTGTGTGGGTGGGGGGGCTGGTGTGGGTGGGGGGGCTAGTGATTGTGTGTGGGGGGGCTAGTGATTGTGTGTGTGGGGGGGGCTAGTGATTGTGTGTGGGTGGGGTGGGGGGGCTAGTGATTGTGTGGGGCTAGTGATTGTGTGTGTGGGGGGGGGGGCTAGTGATTGTGTGGGGGTGGGGTGGGTGGGCTGGTGATTGGGTGGGGGTGGGGGGGCTGGTGATTGGGTGGGGGTGGGGTGGGGGGGCTGGTGATTGTGTGGGGGTGGGGTGGGGGGCTGGTGATTGTGTGGGGGTGGGGTGGGGGGGCTGGTGATTGTGTGGGTGGGGGGGCTGGTGGGTGTGTGGGTGGGGGGGCTAGTGGGTGTGTGGGTGGGGGGGCTAGTGATTGTGTGGGTGGGGGGGCTAGTGATTGTGTGGGTGGGGGGGCTAGTGATTGTGTGGGTGGGGGGGCTAGTGATTGTGTGGGGCTAGTGATTGTGTGGGTGGGGTGGGGGGCTAGTGAGTGTGTGTGGGGGGGGTGGGTATGGGACTAGTGAGTGTGTGTGGGGCAAGTGATTACGTTCCAGTGATACCAGGGGTGTGAGGGGGACCTCATTCCTGCTGGTAATTTACTATTTCTCTATCAGCTACTCCGGCCCGGGTGCTCACTCCCTACGTGTTTCCTCCTGTTGTGAGGGCCTCTGGAGTTTCGACAGTGCTTGCTCTGCACCACTCAGTCTCCTGCGGACAAGGTCACCACTAGCAAACTGTACGGGGTGCCTCCATGGGTATTTAGGTCTGTATTGGTGCGGTCGCGCTTATATTTACCATCTTGACACCTACACCCCACTTCTGCAGTTGCCTAGATCGCTGCCTTCTCAACGTAGTTTCAAATTGCCTTTGTTCTGGTTCTTTACCCTGGCTTCCAGCAGGCTGGGGTTGTGTTGAGAAATTTGTTCTCCGGCTACTGGATGAATGCCAAATTAATGAGATGGTGAGGTCGGGGAGGCGTGCTTTCAGTGCACGTCTGGCTACATCAACTGCAGCTCCACCACCATATTCCACCCTTTGGTTTTGGAGCTGGCCGTGGCTCCTCCGCAAAGGTGGAGGAGTGTCACCCCACTGGCTCAGAGCCAGCAATTGAAAAATAAAACCATATTTTACTCTAGTTTTATTTTTCAGATGCTGGTAGGAGCAGGTCTGGCCATTGGGGAGGGGTGAAGAAGTGAGAGGGAGGGAGGAAGGAGTGGAGTGAGTGGTAGGTGCACTTTCTAAGAAATACACCATTACAAAACATTTATATTGCAGCATGGTAATCGGTGCACATGTTCACAGCACAATGATGTGGATCTACAGGTGAACAAAGAAGCATAAGTGGGACAAAAGGTCTTGCAACATCGGTTTACGAATCAGTGCTCATCTTCAACCCAAACACCATAGGAGTAATGAACTGCTACAAAGTCAGTGCACAGCATGTGAATCCAGAAAAGACTTGTGCTGCTAAACATAGTTTCTTACCTGTCTGTATAGTTTTGCTGCTTGAAGAATTTTATCGACTCACAAGTGAACCCACCCACCTCCACTTAGAAGATGAGGGAACAACACAAAATAAGGACCTGAAGATGGTGGCAAAAGGTGGGAGCTTCCGGAGGAAGCATGACTTAGTCACAAGGGGACACCAAATAAATTGAGGTGCGTCGTTGCCCACGAACAGCATAAAAAGGACAAAAGATTATACGGAGATTCCAGACCCAACTACTAGATGGCACAATAATGCACAACATGTGAATCCAGAAAATTCTTCAAGCTGTAAAACTACACCGGGTAAACTATACCATCTCCTTTGTCAGAAATAAAGCTAATCAACCAAGTGGAATTCCATCTAACTGGACAGTATATTTACTAGAGCAGCATCTAATGCTTCACTTTAGTGTCCCGTTCTAAGCTCTTTACTGCTGTTTTTCTGGCTGCTCTTCCTATGTTTCATAGTGAGGTTGCAGCTGGCAGTCTTGCACTTCATAAGTTGACTTGAAAAACATTTTATCAGCTAACCAATCTGATTCCTCTGTGATTGTTTCCAGTATGCTGAATAGTAAACCGTAGACATGTTTAAAGTGTCATTTAAGTTGGTGACACAATCCTTGCTGCAGGCCCACTACTGATGTTTAAATTACAGGCCCTGGTCCCATGTAATGCCTCCTTACTAGGGACTTAAAAGTAAATTAAATATGCCAAATGGGTATAAGTCAATACTACCATGTTTTAAGCGAACACATGCACTTTAGCACGGTTTAGCAGTGGTGAATTGTGCAGAGTCCTAAAACTAACAAACAAATTCAGCAAAAATAGGAGTGAAAGAGAAACTTTAGGGATGACCCTGTAAAAATGGCCAAGTCCAACAGGGCACATTGAGGTTCATTGCAGTTCTTTCTTTTTAAAGTGGTGTCTAACTAGGCGAGTCACTGCTATCAATTCTTATCATATTCTAGCTTGTACTTGATTATGTGCACAACACTGTGGCTGGGGCATATACCAAACTCTCGACCAAGTGTGTGTGTAAATTCAGTGGACCCATTCTGACATGTGCCAGTATATGGGATAGTTCCCACTTAAGCTACTCAGCAGTTTTTGTTCTGGAGTTTAGCTGTGTTCGGGAGAAATAGTCTTGTACCTCACAAAATGTCAAGAGTTAGCTTGCAGTGCATTTACCTTTACCTGCCAGAAGAGTCTCTGTAGTATACATAGGGCGGTTACCGAATAATATTACTTCCTCAGTAAGTACAGCAGGTGATGTGTTTTTCATTATTTTTGTTTCTTAAGATCAGAACAAAGTCTTAAGTTGTCATAGATTCCTGTTTGAGTTTAGTATTGTCCCTTGATTAATGTAGATTATATGCCCAAGACTTTGCTCAGGTCAAGCAAAAGTTTTGATCTAGATGGTAAATGAGCCATCACATCAGCTGGAAGGTTTTATGAAATGGCCTGTAGAGTAATCGACTATTCTTATTCTGAAGATTTTTTTTTATAGCACATTGATTATATTCCAGCTGCTGCTTCTGTTTTATGCTTTAGTGTTTTTCCTAATCCTGCTAATTTAAGACCTCTCAAAATCCTGATACTGTATGAATGCATAGATATTCAGTACAATCACAGGTATTTAGAAAGGCAAGAATGACGTTAAGTAGTCCGTGCAAACATGTTTGCAAAACTAGCCACTGAAAATGGATATTCTTCTGCATAATGAGAAACCAAATCGGCTTTTTCAATGCACATGGGCTTGCCCATTGTACCACACTCTTGGTGAACTCCGAATTGGTGTTTTTTTTCCCAGTTCAGCTACATGGAACTCTGTTAACATTTCCCAAACCTAAATCTTTAATTTGGATTACATTTCCTGAGCTCACTGTTTGATCATCAGCTCGTTCACCCCTCATCACACACTTATTTTAGTCCTTGTTATTCTTTGGTAATAGTTGTCTTATAGCATATTGTGTCGTAGAAATAGGTTTCTTTAACAGTCTGGAAATGCTCTATTGTTATGTGGTGCTCTGTCTTGTCAAAATAATCCAAGTTTTCTTGATCCTTTAATGTGCTGAAAGGATAATAAGATGGCCCCAGACAGGTTGTGTGTGTGTATTTTAGAGAAGTAAAGTGTTTTTGAGGTTATCAAGTTACTTTGCCACCAGTTGCCTTCTGTGTAAAGGATATAAGTAAGTTTAAGAGAGCTTTATGACTGTCAATATAATCTACGGTGAAATTGCTGTTACCCTGTGAAATCTTCACTGAAAATGCACTTGCTACCTTTAGAAATGAGACTTAGTAACTTAATTGGTCTTTTGCAAGTTACTACAGAAGTAACCATAATGAACAAAAAAGGCCAGAAACGTGTCCATTCTCTGCCAGCTAGTTTCTCATCCAGAAGACTGGGAATCCTTGGAAGACTGATATCTTTCTTTGGGTCTTTGTTTGAAAAGTTTTGTCACTGAATTGCATATTTTTGCCATTCCAACTTCTTTCAGTAGGTTTTGTGATTTAATTGATGAAACCCTTGAAGTGTAACATTCTAGTATTTTGAAGTCTCATTTAGTCGTTTGTAACGTGGCATTCTAGAACACCATAAATTAAAGTACATTTAACCACGAGGCAGTAATTTTATATGCAGGTAATTTTCATTTTTGATTGTCATCTTATGAATACAGAAGGTAACAATAAAACTTAACCAATTTGAACCATTGCTGTTGCATATTACAGCCATCATGATATGCTGTGCGATATTGTATTACATACAACATGAATAATTTATTCCATTTTCGACACGTGAATACATTTTTCTTAGATCTTGATTCATGGCGTAGGGGCCCTGTATGAGCAGGGTGAAAATTTGGAAAAATCGACATGATGAATTTTATTGTGCTTGATCTGTAGTCTTACAGGATCTAATTCTACAAGCCAATTATCCACCTAAAAAAACACCTGTGGTCTAACAGTAGATTAAAAAAATAAAAAGTAAGGACTTTCTCCTTAGGCATATAACAGGTGGATAATCATTTTAGCGTGTAGTTTGTATCCCTGTTTGAAAACCAGGCTCTTATAGTTATTGTGTATTTTGGCAATCAGGCTATTTTTGATTTCCAGGTATGTTATGTCTGAAATGGTCTGGGTTTGTGTATCAGTAGCAACCAAATGTATTTATGCATCTTGATAACGTTTTTCTTTTCTTGGTTTTTGCTGCTGCCTTCATCTAATGTTTTTCTCTTCCTTTTTCCCTGCAGACTGCTAGTTAGTGCCTCCCAGGATGGTAAACTCATCATTTGGGACAGCTATACCACAAACAAGGTGAGAAAGCTGGTTGCTGCATAATTGTCTCCCTCTTGGCAGCAAAGAGCCTAGGATAGAACATTTGTACAGTTTAGTTTACCTGTCGTGCCATGCATCTTGCTTATTTCCAATAACGATTTAAGATCATATGGTGCTGTTAAAATTGAAAGTTTCTGAATTTGTTTAAGCTTTCTCAGTTGTGCCAAATGTATTCAGTAAATTGAGTGCTTTGAAGGAGTAGTTCTGCAATTGTATAGCTGGTCTGCACTCTTAAAATAGTTTTATATAACCCATCCACTTAAAGGTATTTTATTTTTTATAACCTAGTCACTTTAAGTTCAAAAGATTTGGTGAGAACGTACACAGCTGTCTCTCCCTAAATTGACCTCTCCTGTGACCATAACCATGTGTTAAAGGACTCGCCCCAGAACAAGGTTACATTAAATTATGGTTTGAATTGGTGAAAAACTAAATCAGTCTGATTGAGGAGATCTTTCCATTATGACTGCTGCAGTAAAAAAAATTGTTTAGGACAGCAGGTACATGTTTTCTAAACCTGCTTTTTAAACTAAACATTGAATCAATGTTTACTCTGTTGGTAAGGGAAAGCAATTGGCTGCTTTTTTTAAATTGTAGTATGAGGTGAGCTTTCAAACGCAGCAGGCTTCAGACTGTTTTTATTCCTAGAATTCATATTTGGTTCATGGCAAAAAACTACCCAGAAAATGAGTTGGTGTTCTGTGGGGTGCTTTCCAAAGAACAGATATGGCTAAAAGATGTTTTGAGTTGTACACGTTTAGAAAGATTCAATATCTTGGTAAAGTTCTGCCAGAGATTTTCCTCTGCTTGTATAATTTCACTCAATTATAAATTGTGCCAATTATTATTTTTTATAAAAGGAGTCCAATGCATGTAGTTTTGTTATTGTGCCAATTGATTATCAGGTTCACCAGGGGCTGTGGAATGCCCCAGCTCCTCAGTTTGGCCTACAAGCTGTTGCGTTTAACGTGATCAGAGGTGGCCTTATAGTCGATAAAGCATAGGTGCAAAGGCATATTTGTTGATTCCGCCTTGTCGATTAGCATTGCATGGCTAGGATGATTGTTGTTCCAACAGATTTTGCATAGCCAGTCTGGTTAGGTGGTATAACTGATTTCTCTTTGGCCCAGGCCTGGAGCTCTTCTAGCAGTGTTTCTGCAGAGAATTTTGCCTCGTCTGGATTGCCACTAGCCGGTACTTTTTTGGTGAGGACTTGTCACCTGACTTGAAGATTGGAGAGTTTATTGATCCTTTCCAGGAGTGTGGGAGTATGTTCAGTAGCCTTATTTCAGTGAAAAGGTTTGAGCGCCTCGGCCCAGAGGTTTGCATCACGTTTGTGAAGAACCATTGGAAATCTGTTGGGTCCTGGCCCCCCCCCCCCCCCCGTCTCCTTACTTTCCCTATTTGCTGCTTGATAGTACTGATTATGCTGTTTAACGGTACATCCATTGGTTAGTGTCCCTCTGGAGTTTCAAGGTCTGGGGAATTACGTGCCTCCCGGGGAGTGCCAGTTGACGCACATCCGGAATTCATTTCGATGGTTCCATAGCCACAGATTCGGTGTCTTGATGGAAATTAATCCTAAGGTAATTTACCCAAACTTCTTCTGATATATTGGAAGAGATTCCCTCATGTGAAGGACGAATAAAGCTGCTTAATGTTCCCCTGAATCTGTCGCTGTCGCTCTGTTTGGTTTTGGCATGTAATTTCACCCAGAGCTCCTCCTCTGCATATCTGTTAGCTTCCCATTTTTGTCTCAACAGCACCTTTTGCTTTCGTAGCAGTGCTAGTTGCGTTTTGTCAGTTTGGTTATATCTGAGGTCTCAACACACGATAAATTGAGCTTTTAATAAACGTAATTTTTTTTGACAATTGCTTCATACAGCTGTGCATCTGTGGGATCATTGGTCTGAATGGAAGTGGCGTAAGCTGCCATTGTGTGGTAAACATTTCCCAATTTCACTTGATCCAACCCATGACTCAAAATGAAATATTGCGTTTTCTAGCAGGCTGCTGTCCGCTGCTTGTGCGTACTTAATTCTTCTAAGGTTAATTTGTAAGCTCTGATCCTTGAAAGGTCAAAGACCGGTCAAACATAGGCATGTTTGTTCTAAGCAGGATTTCTTGAGGGCGATGGTCGCTGTCAGCTTTGTCACCCAGCTGAAATGGAGAGATTTGATAAAAGTTAGAGAGATGAAAGTGTAGTCTAGTATGGAGTTTACTGTTGACCTGCGGTGCATGATTGCAGGAGGGTTGTCACTGGCAGATTTGCTGGTGTTTGCTTTGAGGTTGAGGTGTTTATGATCCTCAAGTAGCCACTTTCCGGTTTTGGCTTATTGGCCAGGTGGGTATTTCCCTTGCAGTGGAATGTTCCAGATTGAATTCTGAAGGGACACTTAGTCTATTAAGGCACCCATTAGGTTGAGGTTTAGATCCCCGGTGAGAATAAGGTCTGTTGCCCCTTCGCTTATGCATGCCTCCAGAAAGTCACACATTTCCTTTGCTGCCTTAGTTTTCAATTTTGGATGGACATAAGCATTGAATATCATGATGTTGGTACCCCTTTTTTCTGGTGTTGCAGGCGGAGTTAGGTTAATTGCCATAGTTGCTGAAGAGGCTGGGCTGATTGCACTGGCTGTAAATATATTTGTGTTGGAGACATAAGTTGCAAGTCCACCCTGAAGGTGACTGTATTACCCCCCTCTATGGGCTGGGGTGAAAAAAACGCAAATCTCACTGAAGGTGCGGAGGCTCTATCAGCCAGGTTTCTTGTGGTGCTAAGATGTCAAATGACCTTAGGTGGGTGACGAAACCTGGGTCTCTTTTTATTGGCTAGACGTTTACATTCCATGAGCATACTCATAGGACTCAGTTTGCGCTGCTTGTTCGCGGGTGCACTGTTGTATTGTCAGTTTTTTTGATTGTTTATTGTCCTTGAGATCCATCTCAGATGTCTTTGCCAGGTAGGTGGTGGTACAGGATCCTGACTGCTACTGCATTTTTCTTGAAATCTTTGTTAGTTCGAAAGTGTCCAGCTGCTCCTCTGAGCACTGATGTTGCGGTTCTTTTTAGATTTGCTTGTTCAAGGTTTGTATTTTCTGGGATTAGTAGGTCAGGGTAGCTGGACTCCCTGTACGGAGTGATGATTATCCCCCAGCTTCTAAAGGGGCAGCTTTCTAAAAGTGTTTTTTGTGCAGTTGATGACGATCCCAGTGTTGTCTTTGTATCTTCTCTTTCCAAGGAATCCTTGCATCTAATGAATTCTATTGAGACCAAATCAGAGTTGGTATATGAGACAAAAGGCGCAGTATGTTCCCTCAATTCAAGATGTTTTATGTACCTTTTCAACTATATTCAGGTTTGAACCAGAGGGTGTTGATTTCCCTGTTGATTTCCCTGCCAGAGATCTCCGGCAGGAAGATTTTGTGATATTTTTGGGGGGCTGATGATGGTCTCGTTACTTAATGCTCCTGGTGAAGCGGAGTGCCTGGGGACTGCCGTGCTTCCTTAGCTATTTTAAATTTTTGGTTTGTGTACAGTTCCAGGCGGTTGTCCTGCGTTTCCCTGCCAGAAAACTTCCAAGCTATTCCAATTATGCTTTGGGAGTACTTGAACTTCCGGCCTCCCTTGAGAGCTTGGTTGTGCGGTGGAGTCAATTTGTGTTTTACTTATGCTTTTAGGATTGATTTTTCTTGTCATTGTGCCATTTGGCTCCCAGGAATCTGAGTGTTTGTCATTGTAATTTTTCAGACTTGCCATGGTTGAATGAGCACCCTTATCGGCATGGTAATCGGTGAGTCTTAATAGATTGCTGGTTTGCGAGTGCGTTGGATTTGTTCCAGTCAGTGAGCTGTCCATTGCACAGGGAGCAGTTCCCACTTACTCCTCCTTTTCGTTGCTTCGAAGGTTGGTAATGTTGCCATTTGGATGAAAGTTTTGTATCTTCTTTCACAGACTTAATAAAAAGGCTGAGTTGTGTTTACACCTAGATTTGATTTCGTCCCATTTCGACATATGTTATGTTTATGACTACCTTCCGATGTGGTCGGGCTTTCTTGATTTCTCGTTTTGAGCTGATGACCTGAAGAGGCGCAGAAAGCCTTCCTGATTTGAGCCCAGTTTTTGGTTTTGGCCTTTCAGTCTTTGTGCACGTCTTTGCCTTGCATTTGGTTTATTGTCCAGTTGGTCTATTGGGAGAGAGCCGGCTGGTTGGCTTGGTGTTTCGATTTTGCAGCCCTAGTGTATTATGTTATGAAATTGTCTCTAAGGAAAATCTCTTCTTTCAGGGTTGTGATCTGATGTGTTGCCTTGGATTATTGGATCGCAGCAGTGGATTTGACGTCTGGAGGCAGTGTGTTTGAGTGCCTGGATGCCCTTTTGAGTTGTGTGCACAAGTTACTCTGCATGGGTAGAAGGCAAGCTAGTTTATCAACAACCGGGCTATATCACAGCTCAATTTGTTAGCTTGTGTGGTCCTGTAGGTTTTGTTGAAAAGTGTTTAATGCACTTAGCTTCCAGTCAATGGCAACCATGAAAACTGCCAGGGTGTTCAGTAAGGTTAGCTGTGTCCATTTTGTCAGATTGGTATTGGAGGGCCTCCACCAGGAGTTGCACTGTTTTTAACAAGCTTGTCCAGGTACTTCCAGGGTCTGGTTTGTGCGCCTCTCCTGGTGGTCTCCTGATCCTGTGTCTGTGATTGGATTGCCCGCCGCTTGGATCTCCCCACTTCCTGGTGCCCCTCAGCTGTCAATTTTATAGGAGTCGTTCTCTTGCTTAGCTGGGAGCTCTGACTAGAGGTTGCCAGAAGAATCCCTCTCTTCTGTGCCAACGTTTGAGAGGAGTTCAGGATCCTCTGGCTCAAATCTGTGACCTCTCTAATTTGGTTTGTAGTGATGGTGTTTTATGTTCTATGTCTGAGCCGTTCGTTGATGGTGCAGATTTGGGTTTCGTATCTTTAGAGGGATTCTGGTTGAGTTTATGCTGCTTGCTGTCCGAACACAGGCTTTCCAGCTCGCATACCTCAGTTGTAGTACGGACGCTTCCTGTT
The DNA here is from genome assembly GCF_964261635.1 of Lissotriton helveticus. Lineage (NCBI taxonomy): Eukaryota > Metazoa > Chordata > Amphibia > Caudata > Salamandridae > Lissotriton > Lissotriton helveticus. The sequence goes on along the minus strand of NC_136065.1, from coordinate 339,441,615 downwards.
TTCTTTACTTTGGAATGTGATTCCAGAGGTGGGTGTCTTTGATACAATCTCCCAACCCTTCAGGGAAGGATTGCCTCACTTTCTTCGGTCTGTGCTCTGATTGCTGTTACATCCGCCACCACCATCTTGACCGGAATTTGAGGGTTCTGGGGCCAGAGAGTAGTTTGGCACTGTGGGGTCTGTCCTGAGACGAACGCGGATTGGTCAGCCCTAGTGTCTGGGCGTTCCCTATTTTTGCTGCTACCCTGTGGATGGGGTAGTTGAAGCGGTTGGAGGAGTGTCTGGAGGCCCTGGGTTGCTGTGGTTGAGCAGAGAGTCTCGCACGCATTTTAAAAAAAAGCAAAATATTGTGTGGATCTTTGGCTGAAGGAGTCGGACAATGTTTTAGGAATTTGGTTTTTCCTGTGTTAGAGACACCGCTTGAGTCGGTGATGTCAGTCTATTTCGATTAAAGAGCAGTCTCGCTGTAGGTCTGGCCTGATTTTCTGCTGTGGTTAATCTGCAGAGCCTTCTGATGTCCGGGGTTTTCTTTTACACTTGTTTAAGTTGCTTTAAAGAGTTGGACCTCCTCGTATGCTGCCTTATCTCATGGTGTGCTGTGGCGGTCTTAAATAGTTGGAGCTTAGTGTAGCCTTAATTGGTCCTAGACAGCTGTTACTGCCACTGCTTGCTTGCTTTATTAAGCGCTTACCTAATTGGGCGATGAACAAAATAGGCTGGTGGCTGCTGGGAGGCTGGGGCAGCGATGTGTTAATTCTTGTATACTTTAGTGCGTCTCCCAAAGTCTGTAGGAAGACCGGAGTCACCCTAGCTGCCTAGCAAATGTCACGTTAAATGTATATGCCTGTCATCTACACATTGATAATCAACTATTATGTAAATATCCACATGAATAGAGAGCATCACAGGTGGAATAGAAGTTTTGAAAACATTTGATTGCAAGTTCAAGCTCACTTCAAACCCAGCCACCACAATTAAGAGATTCCACTATAAAGTCAATGCATGAAAGATACACGCTGCAAAACAAAATGGTTACTTTCCAGTAGGAGTAGTTATGCAACTGGAAGAATTTCCTGGATCCTCAAGCAATTTTTTTCCCCTTGTATTTTGCCCCGCACACACCCCAAAAGGTAGAACATAGGAACAGAGCAAACTGTAAAAATAGAGTGATAAATTAACCTTTTTATAAAAAATACAAATAACCAGGAAGCCAGTTTAAAGTGAGATGAAGAACCAAGTTTCAGAGGAATGAAGAATCTAAAGATATCAGTCACACCCTGGGATTTCAGAGGTGGTCATGCATGGACAGGGCACCAAATGGTAACTGACTAATACCAACAACAAGAAAAGAGACTACAAGAGGGGGATTCTGGACCTAAAAACTAGGTGGCGGAATAATGCAGTGTGAATCCAGAACATTCAAGCTAAATAACTAATCCTTGTGGTAAGTTACCATAATCATTCTTTTGTGCACACAGTTGTCATTGGGTATCTCTAGCCCATATGCTGCTGCTCTAGAAATTCTACTTTAGGCATTACGCAAGACCAAAGGCAATGTGTAACTGCTTTGGGGGGAAATGGAGCTTGGGCCCAAAAGTCCCTACTGTGCCTTGCCAAAAGAGCAATGGACTCTGGCTTGCAGTTTGGGGGTGCCTTATCCTTTTTCACCTGTTCTCTAGTATTGGAGCTTCCATAGATTCACATGATTCAGTCATCGAAGTGTGAGTCCCACAGTACCATCATAACACAGTATGTATCACTATCATAGGCTATAATGCAATGAAAAACTCAGTTTAATAGCCTATCTATTTCCTTTTTTAAAAAGGACCAAACTTGAACTATAACCAATCTGGCGACCGCACCCTGTGGAACACTCCCAACCGAGGCAGAGTCCCTCAGATCTTCTATTGCAGTGTGAAGTGAGTCTCCTTGAGCGGTTCTCAGTTTTTTTTCAGCAAATAATACTTTTTGGTTCATCCAAGCTTAAATTCATGTTTCATTTCTCTGATCCGGACACTAATGTCAGTGTAGAAGAAAACAAGGTAATGGAAAACAATGTTTAACGTTTTACTCAAAACTCTGTCAAAGGGAGAGATTGCGCCAAGGGAATCCAGAAGGAACATAAAAAAGCCATACAAAGACTTCGACAGGAGTCCTGATAAGGCACTTCACAGAGAAAATTGGAAAAAACTTCCTTAGAGGCAGATCCTACAACTCTTCATTCCTAACACTATCGGGGAAATCCTGATAACCGGACAATGAGGCGTCCACGGCAAAACTGCAGTCAAATTCATTAACAAATATGATAACTAGGACTACCACAACCGTGTTGTCTGCAGCGGCGAGGTGGCAGTCTGCAGTCATCTCAGGCAGCGTCCTCTGCAAGAGCCTGATCTCAGACTGCTTTCCGCGACGACCTCATCTAGGACAACCTTCTGCGATGGCCTAGTTTTACAGCCTTCTGCAACTGCCTCATCTATGATGTACGATGACTGTCCTCTACGGTGACTGCCTCATCTGTGATGACTGCCTTGTCTAAATCTGCCAAGTCGACTACGATCTTGATGACAACACCAATGACAAAGGCACCGTAGTCCTCAACAAGAACAAAAGATACATAATCCAGAATAAACTTACTGTCAAGAATTACAGGGACTAATATGAGCATGTCTGCAACAGTCAGCAGTATATGGAGAGGCAATCTAAGGAGTAATTTCACCAATTTGCTCCGCCTCCAACCTCAGGGCCATTGATGAGGTCCATGTAGCTCTAGACCTACAGGGCATGTTACCGGATTACTACAAACACTTTTCTGAGCCTACAAGGTAACATTCTGTCCGATATGTCTGCTTACTCTGATGCTCCTACCACTGAAAGAATGATCCCAGTGTCAGTTTTTACCACGCTTCCCGGTACGACCCGTTGACATAGTCGTGATAGAGAGAAGGCCCACAACTGGTGGATTACCCACCAGATGATTTTTGGTCCATACCCTAAAAGAATGAGCAGACAAACGCTTCCTGATTCCAATAGCAAAACGAGCATTTGCAATGCAATTGGTTTTGCATTTGTGAGAGCTGGAGCTCTTGGTGTTGTAAATGACAATGTATTTTACAAACGGGCAATGTAACAGCCACTTCATCAACTGGCTGTCTTCTAATGTGAGTGACAATATTTGGCCTGATCTTGTGTACAGCCACCTAAAAAGGAGTGTGCCTCCGTGCAAGAGCATGAACCTGGGCGTGCTTAAATCTGTAAGTTACAACCCTGAACCAAGGCCATACCTTGGCTACAAATTCAGGTATATGCAATTTCAATACACAAATAGTTTGTAATACAGGCACACACCAAGCTGGTCGTCAAACTCCTCATCAGTGCTGTAAAGGGCAGTCTATGCGAGAGCTGCAGAGCGTTTAGGAAAGGACCAGAGAGAGGCTGGACTAATGAGGCACAGATACGGCCAGGGCGACAGGTGTCAGCCTTGGAGTGCCAAGGGTACTCTTGTGACAGTGTTCTCGCAGTGTCTTACCTCACTCCTGATGATGAGGTAAAAGTCACAAGTGAAGAGTCAAGCAGCCCGCCAATGACTAAAGGCTCCCAATGGAGCTCTGCAGGAGCTTCTTACCCCGGCAGGTCGATTGCCATTGGGTGTGGAAAATGCCACTATGGTATATATTAAATGGCTGGAGCAAGCCTGTGATATAGCCCAAGTAAATAAACTCTGCTCCATGGGTTACTGAGGATTTGAGAAATCAAAAACTTGTGTGCAAACTGCTGGAGCGGAGCAGGTAGAAAGGCTATAAAGAAACTGAGAAAAACCTATATAAACTCAGCCTGTAAAATTATAAACAACTCCTTTTTTCTGCTAAACAAAAGTGTTATGCAACCTGCATTGATCTAATGAAGCATTCGGTAAAAGAACTGTTTCTAGCCTGGCTTCCCCCAGTCCATCTAGAGTTCAACCAAGTCAGGAACTATGTGAAGACTTTGCCAAGTTATTCTTGACCAAAGTGGAGTCTATCTTTGTGGTTTTCAGTGGGCCAAGCACTGGTAGGATGAATGCGGCTAGGGAGGAATCCAAGCCTACAAGGGTACCCATTTTCACCTTCGAGAATTTCTCGCAGGTGTCATCTGAAGATATTAGAGAGCTCCTCATGGCAGGAAATTCGGGGTCGCCCCATGACCCATGACCGGTCTCAGTGGCCAAATTGGCCCGGTTCCGATCGTGTCCTCACTATCATCAATATTTAATGGCATGTTTGTAACAGGGCAGATTCCTATACGCTGGAAACTTGCCTCTATTCTGCCCCTTCTGAAAAAAAAAAAAGAAAAGTTTGGACCCTAAGGATCCAAATAACTTTTGCCCTATTTCCAGGCTCCCGCTCCCAGCAAAATTGATAGAAAAAATCATGAATACCCAATTCAGTACCTTCCTAGCTGAGACACAAGCTTTGGATTCCTCCCAATATGGCTTTAGAGAGGGGCATAGTACAGAGTCTGCTCTCATTAAGACCACAGAGGATATCAGAGAAGCCGTTGATCGGGGTGGCAGGGCAGCTCTGATTTTTAGATCTGTCCGCAGCCTTCGATATGGTCTATCATGACCTCTTGATGGACCGTCTGAAGGCATGTGGGATCCATGGGAAAGCTTGGGATCTTTAAAGATCTTTGGTGTTCTCCCAGTGCAACAATTTGTCCTCTGTCGGATAACAGTCTAAACCTTATGCATTGCCCTGTGGGGTTCCACAGGGGTCCTCTCTCCGTCACACACTGTTTAATGTGTATGTTTCTTCTTTGGCCCCTATTATCAATGCTCTTGGATTCGGCCTCACCTCGTATGCGGATGACACCCAAAGTGTAGTGTCTCTGCTACCCGGCAAGGTAGCGGGAATGGATAAACGCTTTCAAGACTGTATGATTTCAGTTGGGAGTTGGATGGCAGAGCACTGCCTAAAACTCAATACTGGTAAAACTGAGGTCTTACTGTTTGGCAATGATACTAACTTCTGGACACCGAACTGGTGGCCGGACTCTATGGTTTCTCTCCCTATGCCCTCTAAGGTTAAAAACTTGGGAGTAATAGTGGATGAGAGTCTTACCTTTGGTCATCAAGTAAACTCAGTGGCATCATAAACCGCTTATGTGATTAAACACTCAGGAAAATACTGCCGTTCCTGTCCTAGGGTAGTCGGCAAACAGTACTTTTTCAGTAGTGATTCAGGTTTTGCATGGATATCCACAACTACAAATGCACAAACCCACCAAGGTTTTTTTTTACCTAGGATTCAATCCATGACGTAAAATTGAATACAGCGTGCAGCACAGGACAATTTATCCATTTGCATCCGAATGCAGAGACCGCCTACATTTGCACGTATCTCAGCAACAGGTGTCCACTTTCACTGAGCTAAGTTGGCTGATAAACTTGGCCAGCACTGCAAAGGTTATGCAAAAGTCATCTATCTCAAATGGATCGCAGTAATGCTTTTGACTCACATCTGTGGGATGTTAAATCCAAACCCATAGTCTCAACCAGCATTGCATGTTTCAGTGCAGTACTGCAAATTGCTCCGAGGTCCCTAGTGAGCATCATAAACTTTTGGTCACATATGGTACTGGACTCTGCAGAAGATATGGTAAATCCACCCTACTCATAATGCATGGCATGCAAGACAGTACCACAAGTACATTCAAATAGCTATGTCCATATTTATTATGTATTTTGTCACATTTGAAAGGTTGTACTCTATGTGGAGCTGATGAAGGGAAATTTATAGGTCTAGTATAAATGTGAGATGTGCCAGCGAGTTAAAGTAACCACTGCCAATCTAGTTTAGGACCAAGTGAGTGTCCGGTCTGAAGGCCTTCAAGAAAATACTGCCTAGAGACTGTAATTTAAATGTAGGGCGTAACACATGTAGTAGGGTGTATCCTCATGGGATATTATGAAAAGAGACATGGAGGTACTAAGGAGGTACTTCAAAGCCTAATCAATGAAATGCCACCATTTACATAGAACCGGAACAGGAGTTAATTAAAAACATGGGTGGAAAGTAGGCGGAGCTTTATGCACATACAGGATGAATACAGTATGTCTCAGACAGAGCAAGCGCTGCCTAGGCGAGACCTAAAATAAATCTTTGTTTTCTTTATGATTTTACATAGAAAAGCTGTGCGACCTATTCAAATTGTTGATATATCCAGGATGTATTACAATCTTGGAAAACCCTCTCACTTGTTGCCCCACCTAATCAGCAAGGAGACTTTCTCCAGTATTAGGGTGTCTTTCGTAGATTCACATGCTTGAATAATTCCCAGTCGTCGAAGTGGGAGTCCCACGGTACATAAAATAGTAGCAATATATATAAATATATAGAAAACATCATCCATATACATATACATATAAATATATAATATATTTAAATAGACATAAATAAGAAATTTAAAAGTACCATAAAACAGCATAGGCCCATAGAAGCCTAAAGGGAGAATTCACTTTAGTAACATCCATGTCATTATAATGGTCCACATTCCAGCCAATCAGGCTGTAGCACTCTCTAGAACCATCTTCTCAGAAGCTCAAGCCTTCAGATTTTCTACCGCACATAGTGTGAAGGGAGTCTCCCTGAGCTCTGCTCAGTTTCTTCAGTCTACAATCATTTTATCTTCAACATGTCTTCTACTAAGAAATCTTTGTTCCAGCCTTGTTCTGCTTGTGGTAAACTTCGCCTTTTCCATGAGGACCCTCATAAAAAGTGCATCTACTGCCTGTACCCGGACCATGAGGTGAGGAATTGCAAGTTTTGCAGAACTTTTTCTTTTAAGACCTTGAAGGATAGAGAGGCCCGTCTCCTTCTGTGGCTGCAGAAGTTGAAGACTTCATACAACCCTGTCTGATGTAGAGCTTCCTGCCAGTCCAAGACATCTCTCAAGCGTGGGTCAGAGACAGAGATGCCTTCTCCTTTTCTTAAAAAGAAGCTTGTGGATGCTCAAGTCAGTCTCCCCACGGGATCTGCCGGCCTCTACACCTACGGGACCTGGTTCTCTGGCGTCGCAGTCCCAATCTGTGCCCTCGTCGTCCAAAACGAGCGCCAGCTCGTTGACGAGCCAGTCGACGCGCCCGGTGATGACATAGTCCACGTGGTACCTGCGATGACGACGACCTGCTCTGTGTCGACAAAGACTATGACGACATCCGCATTGTCTACGATGGACCAAGAGGTTAGGCCTATAACCTCCATTGTAAAGATCTCGTCGATGGCGAAGAAATCACTCGGCGACCATGGCAAAGAAACATTAGTTGACTAAGACTTCGTCGACGCGCCACTCGTCGACGCTACCACCTTCGTTGACGGTAGCCTCATCGACGTAGAGTTCCTCATCGACGACAAAGACCTCGTCCACGATGGCAGTACTGTCGACGAAGAAACCCTTGGCTCCGTCGACGGCTTCTGCTTCTTTGTCGACGTCTGGACTCTCGACGACTGTTTCGACCACGAGCTAGTCGACGGGCTCATCAACGGAGCAGTATTCTTTGGCAACGGCAACAACCTTTACTGTGGTGACAGCTACAACTGTAAAACGCCCCGCTCTGCTGGTTTTGAGTCCTATTCAAGGTGGTTCTGACCCCCCTGCTCAACTGTTTGCGTCTGCGGAGGAGGACGACTCTTCAGATGGTTCTTACGTTGATGACACCTTTCGTCCTGCGAACAGCCCTTCGGAGCTCCATATAAAATATCAAGAATATGAGGACGAGGATAATGATGACAGGGGGTCACTCTTCCCAGTTAGTGATGACCAGTTGGATGTTGACCACGAAGTTCCTTGGACACAGATACCGGTGTCTTTGATTTCAAACCTTCAGCACATGCTGGACGATTACAATCGTCGATTCCCACCTTCGCAGGCCTCTCCTACTCCGCCTCCTACAGGGCAAGTGCCACTTCCTGTTGCTCAGGCACGATCACCAGTTCTTCCACATCCTGATACGGATGATGATGTCCAGAATGATACGGACCTGGACGACGACGCTGTCCTAGCAGATTGGGACAATTATTGGGCCCAGACCCAGTCTCCTCCTCCTACATCTCCCCTGGCTTCTCCCCCAGTGGACATTATGGGTTTCCACCACTTGATGAGAGCCGCAAAGCGTGTTCACTTGCCCATGGTAGTCAAACAGGATTGTTTCCTTTATGACTTCAAGGATCAACCTTTAAACCAAATACATACCATTCCAATCATTGATTTTATATGGCAATAGGGACTCAAACTAATGGAACGGCCTAACTCCATCCCGGCCGTGCTTCCACGCCTTGACAAGACGTATAAGGCGCCTGAGGATTCACCTGCATGCCTTGTCACAACCAAAGGCTGACTCAGTTATTACACAAGCAGCACAAGGTCGCGTAACCCAGCCACTCCGTTAACGTCTCCACCGGATCAGGCCGCCTAGATGCCATTGGGAAGAAATTCACCACTATGGCGGCCACGACGGTCGGGGTGGCAAACTCATTAGCCATCCTCGGGCAATACGACCATCAGATGTGGTCAGAGATCTTTGGTTGACCTACTTCCGGAATCCTCCAAGGCAGAGGCACAGAAGATCGTGCAAGAGGGTGAGAAAATATCCTCTGAAATTGACTGCCATAGAGATTTCCTCTACGGGCTTCAGACAACTCACAGGGGCTGCAGTCTTACAGAGGCAAGGCTGGCTTAAGGCTACGGCTTTTCGGCCTGAAGTGCAGGCAAGAGTGCTAGATTTGCCTTTTGATGGTGAGTCCCTCTTCGACAAACATGTGAACGACGCCTTGGAGTCCATTAAGAAAGACACGGACACTGCTCGTGCCCTGGGATCTCTCCAATACTGGAAGCGGCCCTTTCGTGGAGCACGTGGCAGAGGTGCTTCCTCCAATTTTCGTGGCTTCTCCCAGTACCGCTCCTATGGTGAAAATAAGCAGCGCTACTCCCATCACCCTCAGAATCGACAATCCGATTCCAGGCCTTAGACGGAAAACCACCTACAGAGGAGGTGGTACCTCTAAAAACCAGTAACTTTCCACGAATCAAGTTTTCCCCTGCTCTGAAAATTGGAGGTCGAAGCTCCCAAAACATTTGCAATTGGTCGAAAATAACTTCAGATCGTTGGGTCTTCAAAGTCATCTTAAAGGGCCACGCTCTCAAATTTCCGCCCACCACCCGGCCCCCCTCCAGCGCACTTGAAAACTGTTTGCACAATTTGCAGTTATGATTAAAAAAAAAGGGGGGGCAGTCAAAGTGGTTCCTCGCTTACATCAAGGCAAGGGCTTTTATTCCCGCTTTTTTCTTATCAAGAAAAAATCGGGAGAGTGACGCCCTATCTTAGACCTACGAGCCCTCAACAAATTCATCAAGTCCCAAACATTTCGGATGCTGACCTTGCTGGAAATATTACAGTACCTAAATCCCAGAGTTCCTCTCCACAATCGACCTCCAAGATGCATACTTCCATGTGCCAATCCATCACAGACACAGGAAGTACCTCCGTTTCACAGTGGGATAGAAACACTTCCAATTCAAAGTATTACCTTTCGGCCTTCGTTCACCGCCGAGAGTCTTCACAAAGATCATGGCTCCGGTGGCGGCTTATCTACGACGACTGCTTGTTAAAGGCCCAAACCTTTCTTGCAGCAAAACACACTCCGACTTGCCTGTCCGTCTTTCAAGCCTTGGGCCTTTCCCTCAACCACGAGAAATCGCATGTCCGTCCAGCACAACAAAGTCTTTCTAGGAGCATTAATAGACTCATCTGGCGAAGGTGTTTGTTTCACAGGAGCGCCAAGATCGCATTACCAAGATGGTAGCTCTTTTATGCTCAAAGTCCGCTTCGGTCTGAACGTTAAAATCCTTTCTGGGCATGGCATCGTCCTGCATTCAGCTGATCCCCAATTGCAGGCTACACATGCGAGTCCTCCAAGAAGAGTTGGACAAACCATGGCGGCAAGGCTCCGGTTCGTTCAATGACAATCTGCCTGACCCCTGGCATTCAGGGCTCATGGGAATGGTGGGCTCCCCTTCCAAACATCGCAACTGGGCAGCAGTTCCAGGACACAGACCCCATGGTTACCCTTACGACTGACGCTTCATTAGAGGGTTGGGGTGCGCACCTCAAAGGGTTGTCGGTCAAAGGCAAATGGACAGCAGCTCAGCGCAAATGGCACATTAATCGCCTGGAACTCTTGGTGATCTTTCTCGACCTGAAATCTTTCCGGCTGGTGGTGGAAGGGGAGTCACTGCTGGTGCATATGGACAACATCACCAGTATGCACTACCTCAACAAGCAAGGGAGTACGAGATCTCTTCTGCTCTCCAGACAGGCACAATAGATCTGGGAATGGGTGATACACCATGAAGTCCAGTTAACAGCAGTTCACGTACCGGTTGCCTCCAACGCCCTTGCAGACTCTCTCAGCAGATCGGCTACGGACGATCACGAGTGGGAACTCCATCAGCCAACTCTGGAGTATGTGTTTCGTTTGTGGGGCCAGCCGGAGCTGGATCTGTTTGTGACTCCACTCAACTGCAAGTGCCTACGCTACGCAAGCTGGCATCCCCACAACGGATCGAGCGGGAATGCATTTTCGATCAACTGGTCGAACAAATTAGTTTACTCTTTTCTGCCAATGCCTCTGATACCACGCCTCCTGCACAAGATGAGACTTCAACCGTGTCACATCCTATTGATTGCGCCCAGATGGCCGCGTCGCCCGTGGTTCACGGATCTTCTTCCGTTTTCCCAGTGTGATCCGATTCTTCTTCGTCCCCTGCCTCATCTTCTCACCATGAACCAGGGCCAGATTTGCCATCCGGATCAGACGTCTCTCCAGCTTCACGCTTGGAACCTGAGCACCATGAGTTTGCACATCTGAATATTCCGAGTGCAGAGAGGTTCTTGCTCATGCACGTGCTCCTTCCACAGTCAAAACCTATAAACTGAAATGGAAACGGTTTTTTGTTTGATGCCACAAGGAGAAGGTCTATCCTCTGCCAAAAGGAGGAAAAATGGCAAGAGTTGCTCAGGTGTGGGGAGCAAAGTCAGGACTTTCACATTCCACTCTTAAAGTCTTCCTGGCCGCAATTTCCCGCTTTCGCCACGATGGTTCCACATCCCTGTACTCCTTTCGGATCATTTGTCAGTTCTTTAAGGGCCTGTTCCGGATGTTACCACCTATCCGGCATCCACCACCTGCTTGGCGTTTGAATCTGGTCTTATCACAGCTTCTCGAACCTATTCATTCAGCGGAATTAAAATTCCTTATTTGGAAAGTTTCCCTCCTCCTCGCACTTACATCCTCCAGGCGGGTGAGCGACATCAAAGCTTTCACCATTCAGCCTCCTTTTCTTCAATTCTTAAGGGACGCTGTTACACTTCGTACGAACCCTAAATTCATTCCAAACGTTCCTTCTGACTTCCACCTTAACGAACCTGTCATTCTTAAGACTTTTTTTCCCAGACTCTGTCTCCCGCTGAGCGCTCTCTTCATTCTCTGGATTTGAAATGCTGCCTTAATTTCTACATACAATGCACTGCTGCTTTTCGTAACACAGACCAGCTCTTTGTGGCCTATGGACGGATGTGCAAGGGACATCGGTTACTAAACCATCCATTACTCCATGGATTTCTTCTGCCATCAACTGGCTGGCAAGCCTTTCTGCTCCGGTGCGAGCTCACTCAACGAGAGCAGTTGCATCCTCTGCCTCTGTTTGCTGGAGTGCTTCTACATCAGATCTGCAGGGCGGCCATGTGGTCCAGCAGGAACACATTTACAAGGCACTACTGTCTGGAGACGGCTGACGCTGCAGACACTGCTGTGGGTCAAGCGGTGCTATGCAATCTCTTCTGATAAAGGTGAGCCTCTGTTGCTTCCTTCCTACGGTCATAAAAGGTTCATAGATAGATACCTTTTTATGATATATATGTGTATATATATGTGTATATATGTGTGTGTGTATGTGTATGTGTGTATGTGTATATATATATATATATATATATATATATATATATATATATATACTGAAAAAACATAGGTTTCAGGAGTTATATAGTTGGGAATTAGTTTTTAAAACACCTTTGAAATTCACTCAACTATACGTTTTCGTGGTGTTATAGTTAGCTGGACATTTTACTCTTACAAAGCCAATGAAATTGCTCCTAAATAGTTAGCTGTACTAACTATATTTCGCGCACCCGCAATCTACTGCTGATGATGTCACATATTAGATCATTCATGACATGGTCAGTGACATCACTGATGGCATCTCAAATGACATCGCTGATGACATCATCCCGTGAATGTGGTTTGCTTCGTTATTTAAATATGCATTATATATATGTATATGTATATGTATGTATATATGTATATATGTATATATATGTATATGTATATATATATATATATCAATTTATATTGAAGAATGAGTGGATATATAAATAAATATTTGGATGGAGGATTTAGTAGCAGTGTAATTGACTGTTTACTTGACCAATTTATAATGTCTCACTAAATATAGTGGATAGTGACTAAACTGTGTGAATATCTGTATCACTGTCAGTTGTTGTGTAAACTGATTCTACAGTTGGTTACTAGATATGTGAAAGTCTATATTAGTTATTGATTAGTTAACTGAGTTTTTGTATGGGAGTGTGAAAGTGTGTGGTTCAGTGGGGGGGTTGTGACTGTCCAAAGATGTGTGAATAGTTGATTCAGTAGATATATGAAGTTAAAACTACATATTCTAACAGTTTGGGTGAGGGAATCTCTTTATGGGTGTGGTGATGAGCAAATATATTTCTCAAAGGTACAGGTCCAACAAACTAGAAAAATAAAAGGCAGTGTATGTGTCAGTTGTTGTATATAAATAAGTATACATAAGACACAATGATTGTGTGAGTGACTGTATGGATAACTGTATACTTGTAATAATTTTATAATTCATTAAGTATGACTTACTATCTAAATGAATAGAAGAAGTGGTGTTTGTATAAGTGTTTTGCTAAGTAAATATGCAAGTATGATCCATTGTTTGCATAAGGGAGTAGGATGACTTCATATGTGAATAGGATGCGTGCTGTTTAATGTCGATATAGATGTATAAGTATTTTTGATAGTGTTCTATTGTTCATTGACAGCTTGTATGAGTGAATCCATAGGTAAGTAATTAGATGTGTGTATACATCTATGAATCACTGAGTGGATTTTTAGATACTTGTATTGCTGTGACAATGGATTTAAATATGATACTCTGTATTTTACAAACAGTGATGAAAAATTGTAATAGTGTATGAAAAGTATGTGATTGTCACGTGGATGATGTCATCAGTGATGTCATTTGAGATGTCATCAGTGATGTCACTGACCATGTCATGAATGATCTAATATGTGACATCAGCAGTGGATTGCGGGTGCGCGAAATATAGTTAGTACAACTAACTATATAGGAGCAATTTCATTGGTTTTGTATGAGTAAAATGTCCAGCTAACTATAACACCACGAAAACTTATAGTTTTTTGAGTGAATTTCAAAGGTTTTTTAAAAACGAATTCCTAACTATATAACTCCTGAAACCTATGGTTTTTTCAGTGAATTTCAAAGGTTTTTTTAAATGCTAATTCCTAACTATACAAGGCCTGAAACCTATGGTTTTTTCAGTGTGTGTGTGTATATGTGTGTATGTATGTATATGTATGTATGTATATATATATATATATATATATATATATATATATATATATATATATATATATTCGTGTTGGTGAACTGCTTTCTATTATTCAAGCATGTGAATCTATGAAAGACACCCTAATACTGGAGAAGAACAAAAGTTACTTACCTGTAAACTGTGGTTCTCCAGTATTGGTGATTTTCATAGATTCACATGCGACCCACCCTTCCTTCCCTCAGAGGCTCTCTTCTCATGCACTCACTTTGGTGCTACGAAAATCTGAGGGCTTGAGCTTCTAAGGAGAAGGTTCTAGAGGGTGCTACAGCCTGATTGGCTGGAATGTGGACCATTATAATGATATGGATATGTTACTAAAGTTAATTCTCCCTTTAGGCTTCTATGGGCCTATGCAGTTTTATGGTACTTTTAAATTTCTTATTTATGTCTATTTCTATATATTATGTATTTGTATGTATATGTATATTTATGTCTATTTCTATATATTTATATATTACTACTATTTTATGTACCGTGGGACTCCCACTTCAACGACGGGGAATTATTCAAGCATGTGAATCTATGAAAGACACCAATACTGGAGAACCACAGTTTACAGGTAAGTAACTTTTGTTCTTCTCAATGACAGTTGCTACGGTACGTGCTGCCAATACATTATCAATATGGGGTAGATATAACCACCAGATGTGGTCAGACGTTGCCATATACATAGAATTTCTGCCGGAAGACAAATGGCAGTAACAAATAGATTCCCCAGGAGGGCAAAATGTCCTCATCAGGAAACAGATTGCCCTATAAATATAGCTTCAATAGGTTTCCCACAACTGGCATGGTCAGTAGCCCTTGGATGCCAATGTTGGTCCAAGGCCACAACATTCAGAACCGGAGGTGCAAACTGTAGCTAATATTTTTACCTTACCATGGCGACGCTCCGTTTGTTTGCAAGGCGTTGTCGACATGCTTGCCAATCAAGGCTGACTGACACCGCAAAATCTTTTGGGACGTTACAATTTCAAAAGAAGCACCCTTTAGAGGTACCAACAGAAGACACTTATCCGGATCAAGGTGGATACCAGAAGTATCAAACTTAGCAATCCTCTCGGATGAATTACATAACGAAAGCCTTTACAACAAAGGCTTTTAGTATGCCTGCATTACAACCGCAGTGCCTTCACAAAGCCAGTCTTTTCGACGTAACTAACGCCGCCACCTAGGTAAATCATGTAATATGCCATTACTACGAATGCCAATATCACCCATACTTGTATAACGCTTACAGTAAAATGCCTAATGGTATTTAATACCTTTTTTTTATGCCTAATGAAGGTTCCGGTCTCTGTTCCATTGCCGCTTCCCTAGTGGAAAGTTAATTGCTCATAACGAGTACAACATTTTGCTGAATGTTGAAAGTTTTAAGGAATGGGCTACAGTGTTTAGTTTCTAGCTGTGAAGTAAAATTGAATACTTTATGGGAACCACTACTTCTACCACGTGGCTCACAGTGCTTCGAAGTGCCATGAATTGTGGTTGTTATCTGCCATGACTAATGGTAATCATTTAATCTAACTCAAAAAGTTGAAAAGTAGTTAGGAGTAGAGCTGGCTCCAAGTCTGTTGCAATATAGTAGCACTTGGATGCTGGCTGGTGCTTTTAAGCGTATTGATCTATTAATGCTCAGATCTCAGCAGCAGGCATTTATGCCACTGAACAATTTCCTTGGTTCTACGCGATAAAATGTACTCGCATTGTGTTTGGGCATCACTCGACATGCAGCTCTGGTATCAATTTACACACTAATCAGCACCTTTTAGTTTTGAGATTCTATAGCAGCATCTGGGGTTTTGATCTGACTGGCATTTTTGCATCACAGCCAGAGCACGCCTAGACAATACGCTGTACAAACAGTTTTGGAAAGATGGATATCCAAGAGTGCCACTCAGTTTAAAATAAGTTTCTTTGCTACTGTGTAGTGGAAGAATGAAGGAACCGCTCCTTCTCCAGCTCTGGGCCAGTTTTAAAGATTTTAGTTGTAATGCTTTATTGGCTGAACCAGTTTTGTAATGCCTGCGTCAGGTTTCAGACTTCGTTGTAAAGGCTTGTCGTTCTTAAGCCTTTGTTATAAAGAACGTTTCCCATTCCTCTCAGTAGCCCTTAGGAAACTTTACTCCCAAAGGATGGCTTAAGAAGCACCAGAACGATGTCACTGTAGGTAATCACTCCAAAATGTTTTATGGATAAAACTAGCATTGGACAAACCAGTCCTAGATTGCATCACATATGGTCGGATGTTGGCGTTCACCCAGATTCCGGCTACCATGCCACCAAAACAAGGGCGCCCAACTCCTCTCCATCTGCTTTGAAAGGGAGTGCTAGCTACACTAACCAAAGCTTACATAGAGATAGGCCTACGCTCTCAGCAAGGAACCGCTCTTATTCTCGGTTTTTCCTCCTAGGCACGAAAACAGAGGTGTGGCGATCCATCATAGGCCTCCAGAAATTAAACCAGTATTTTTGGAAACAATACTTTTACGTGGTCACCCTCTCCGACACCACATGAGAGCTCTGAATTGACAGGATTCATACTTCCCTATTCCCACCCACACATCAAAGTTCTCCCATTTGGCTTCAAATCGGCTTCCTGCATTTTTGCCTACTGCCTAGCTATGTGGCAGCTTTTTTCAGGAAGGACCGTCATCAAGTATCCCCCTACTTCGACAACTGGTTGATAGCACCAACAGCATTTCAAGCATCCAAGGCAACAGAGGCTTGCCTAAAGTTGTTTCACAAATGAGGTCTCTGTAAATTATCGAAGATCTACTCCTCCATCCATGAAGATACTTTTCCTGTGCTGCAACACTAGACTAGATACTATCCAAGACAAAGACTACTTCTCCAGTATTAGGGTGTCTTTCATAGATTCACATGCTTGAATATTCCCAGTCGTTGAAGTGGGAGTCCCACGGTAAATAAAATAGCGATAACATACTAATAACATATGTATGTAAATACATAACACATAAAATATACACTAGAAAAAGTAGTAAATACCCAAACACAATTCCTACATAGGAATACATGGTAGAGAGAGAACACTTGTAACATATTCCTGTCATTGTTAGTCCAAACTACAGCCAATCAGGCGCCAGCACCCCTCCAGAACCTTCTCTTCAGAGGTCAATCCCTCAGATTTTCTACCGCACGTCGTGTGAAGGGAGTCTCCCTGAGCTATGCTCAGTTTTTCTCAGCTCTTCAAGTTTTCCTGTGAATTCCAGCATATCTTAAAGTAAGAAGTCTTTATTTAGACCTTGTTCTTCTTGTGGGAAACTACGTCTACTCTGAGGACCCCCACAAGAAGTGCATTTATTGTCTTTATCCCGACCATGAGGTTGGTAAATGCAAATTTTGCAGAACCTTCTCTACAAAGACTCTTAAGGACAGAGAAGGCCGTCTCCTCCTATGGCTTCAAAGACTTAAGGATAATGATTCGGCACTTTCAGACGCAGAAAGCAGTGTGTCTGGACCTTCAAAAGCAGCCTCCAAACATAGCAGTGTGCAGGATTTGCCCTCTCCATTCCTGATAAAGAAGAAACTTTCCCTATCTGTGGCTCCTGCGGTGTCCTCACCACTTCCTGCTACGTCCACAAGACCTGGATCTCAGGTGTCTTCTGCTGCTTCCCATCATGTTTCTGCTCCGAAACATGTTTCTTCGTCGACGGGAGCGTCGATAATCGTCCCGGCGACTAGGTCTGCCGTCTCCGGATAGTCGACCGCAACAGTGACGACATCAGCCTCCGGATCATCAACGGCAACATCGACGTCATCCATGTCGACGAAGGTATCACTCAGCTTTCAGACTGTTCCGTCGACGATACCTATTGCTTCGTCGTAGACTAAGAAATCGATTTAGTCGTCCGCTAAATCATAGTCGACGAAAGTTCTCAATAAATCTTCGTCGTCGGTACTGTCGACAACTGCTCCGTCGACGGTGGCTTCATCGACGACTTTGTCGACGGCCGTATCGTCGATGATGGTCCCGTCAACGGTGGATCCTTCTGTAGCGACTGTTGACGCCAATGCAATCGTAGTCTACACCGTCGACGACATAGTCTACTACGGTTCCATCTTTTGCTTCTTTGCCTTTGGTGCCATTTTCTTCCTCCGGGTCTGGCTCCACCGTCGACCCCTTGCACCAACGTCTCAAGCTGCCAGTAGACCATCTGTCCGTCCCAAGTGATCCACAGCCTCCCTCGCCCTTGTTTGCCACGGGTTCTGAGCAGGGCTCTGATTCTGACAATGTGGATGATTCCTTCAGAGTGGCACACAGTCCTTCAGATTTAATTATCAAATGCCAGGACTATGGTGAAGATGACGACGACCAATATTCTCAGGCAGAGGAACATTCTATGCAGGTTCCAACTGCGACACTGCCTCTGTCGCTCATCTCCAATCTCCAGCAGATGTTGGAGGACTACAACCGGCGTTTCCCGCCCTCTCCAGGATTCGCCTATGCCCCATGCGGCTGTTGCGGCTCCTGCTGTTCCACTACCACAGCCACCAACGCCTTCTCCTCCGGTTCAGGCGTCAGTTAAAATAGACACTACGTGTACGCTGATGACTATGACGCCGTCCTTCCAGAACGTGAAGATTGAGAAGTTCACGGTGACTATTCCACCACTCACATGGCTGAGTGGGACGACTATCAAATTCAGACACCATCCCCTCCTCCGGTGACGCCAGGGGATTCTCCTCCGGTGGACATTGCAAGTTCCCATCAACTGATGGATAGAGCGGCTCAACGCTTTCAACTGCCCAGAGTCCAGAGGGAGGAGGACTGTTTCCACTACGATTTTAAAAATCAACCGTTCAAGCAAGTCCATACCATACCCATCATAGATTTCATTTGGAATGAAGGAGTGAAATTAATGCAAACGCCAAATTCAATACCGGCGCAACTTCCTCGCCTTGAGAAAAAATATAAGGTGCCCTTTGGATCTCCAGCGTGCCTTGTTGCACAGCCAAAGCCTGACTCTGTGGTCACCCAGGCTGCACAACGTCGTGCACGAAATCCGACTTCTCCCATTACAGCTCCTCCAGATCGGGAGGGTCGTCGCCTGGATGCTATTGGACGCAAGTTTTCCGCAATGGCCTCCACTACAGTGAGGGCGGCTAATGCTTTAGCCATTTTAGGCTGCTACGACCGCCAGATGTGGTCAGGCGTGTCTGCCCTGGTGGCCCTCATCCCGAACGCTTCCAGGGCGGAAGCCTTAAAAATTCTTCAGGAAGGAGAGAACGTCGGAGGAAATTATTGACTGCGCAGTTGACATTGCTTGTCCTGGCTTTCGTCACCTTGCTGGTCTTGCGGAGGCAGGGTTGGTTACGGTCCAACTCTTTCTGCCAGTAGGTACAGGCTAAAATCCTTGATATGCTGTATGGCGGCGAGTTGCTTTTTGGGACGCATGTCGATGAGGCATTACAGTCCAAGAAGGACACTGATACTGCTCGCTCATTGGGGACTTTACAGTTTCGAAAGCAACCTTTTTGTGGTGGACGCGGCACCTCTTCCACTTTTCGCGGAGGAAGCACTCAATATCGCTCCTACCACCAGGATAAACAACGTTACTCCTCCAACCAACAGCAGTCCACCCGGCATCAGTCCTACAGGGGAAAGTCTTCATATAGAGGATCCACTCCCAAACGACAATGACTTGTTTTTCCACCCTACTGTTGGAGGTCGAATCTCCCTGTTCTCTTCTCAGTGGTCCTCCATCACCTCGGACCGCTGGGTTCTGGACATTGCAGCGAAATGCCATGCTCTAGAGTTCATAACATGGGGTGGTGATGGACAGAGTATCTGAATTAAGCAGAACACTCCTACCCAGTCAAAAGATCAGGGCTTGATCCATCACCGTTTTTTAGCTCACTGCACCATCCCAGTTCAGAACCTGGCTACATGCAAATTAGTCTGGCCCTGGCCCAGTGCATCATGGGAACAGGGCAGACCAAACTACCAAGCCAATTCTTCACTGGAAAGGAAACAAGCTTCCGGGGACCGGTTTCTGGCATTGCAGCCGTCTTCGGCCCGGCTTGCTTGAATCCTGATGGTGCAGTGAGCAAGGGACTCACATCTGAGTATACCCTTCCACACTTGTGGTGGCCAAAACGATTCATAACATGGGGTGGTGATGGACAGAGTATCTGAATTAAGCAGAACACTCCTACCCAGTCAAAAGATCAGGGCTTGATCCATCACCGTTTTTTAGCTCACTGCACCATCCCAGTTCAGAACCTGGCTACATGCAAATTAGTCTGGCCCTGGCCCAGTGCATCATGGGAACAGGGCAGACCAAACTACCAAGCCAATTCTTCACTGGAAAGGAAACAAGCTTCCGGGGACCGGTTTCTGGCATTGCAGCCGTCTTCGGCCCGGCTTGCTTGAATCCTGATGGTGCAGTGAGCAAGGGACTCACATCTGAGTATACCCTTCCACACTTGTGGTGGCCAAAACTATTCATAACATGGGGTGGTGATGGACAGAGTATCTGAATTAAGCAGAACACTCCTACCCAGTCAAAAGATCAGGGCTTGATCCATCACCGTTTTTTAGCTCACTGCACCATCCCAGTTCAGAACCTGGCTACATGCAAATTAGTCTGGCCCTGGCCCAGTGCATCATGGGAACAGGGCAGACCAAACTACCAAGCCAATTCTTCACTGGAAAGGAAACAAGCTTCCGGGGACCGGTTTCTGGCATTGCAGCCGTCTTCGGCCCGGCTTGCTTGAATCCTGATGGTGCAGTGAGCAAGGGACTCACATCTGAGTATACCCTTCCACACTTGTGGTGGCTGGGTAAGAGTGGTCTGCTTAATTCAGACACTCTGTTCATCACCACCCCCTTTTCTGAATCGTTTTTGGCCACTATAGGTGTGGCAGGGTATACTCAGACATGAGTCCCTTTCTCACTGCTCCATCAGGATTCAAGCAAGCCGGGCCGAAGAGGCTGAAATGCCAGAAACCGGTCCCCGGTAGCTTGTCTCCTTTCTGGTGAAGAATTGGCTTGGTAGTTTGGTCTGCCCTGTTCCCATGATGCACTGGGCCAGGGACAGACTAATTTGCATATAGCCAGGTTCTGAGCTGGGATGGGGCAGTGAGATAAATAACGGTGATGGATCAAGCCCTGATCTTTGGACTGGGTAAGAGTGGTCTGCTTAATTCAGACACTCTGTTCATCACCACCCCCTTTTCTGAATCGTTTTTGGCCACTATAGGTGCGGCAGGGTATACTCAGACATGAGTCCCTTTCTCACTGCTCCATCAGGATTCAAGCAAGCCGGGCCGAAGAGGCTGAAATGCCAGAAACCGGTCCCCGGTAGCTTGTCTCCTTTCTGGTGAAGAATTGGCTTGGTAGTTTGGTCTGCCCTGTTCCCATGATGCACTGGGCCAGGGACAGACTAATTTGCATATAGCCAGGTTCTGAGCTGGGATGGGGCACTGAGATAAATAACGGTGATGGATCAAGCCCTGATCTTTGGACTGGGTAAGAGTGGTCTGCTTAATTCAGACACTCTGTTCATCACCACCCCCTTTTCTGAATGCTCTAGAGTTCGTCAAGATTCCTCCTCCCACTTCACCGTCTGGCCCGCCTCCACCCCGCCTCCACCCCACCCCCAGGAGATTTTCTATCAAGTTCGTCTACTAATCCAAAAAGGTGCCGTTGAAGTGGTTCCCAAGTCTAAAAGGGGAAAGGGATTCTATTTCCGTTTTTTCCTAATACTCAAGAAGACAGGAGACTGGCGAAAGAAGATCCTGACTTTGCGAGCTCTCAAAAGCCAATCCTTCCGCATGCTTACACTCAGAGACCTTGCGTCTTCTCTCCATGGGCGACTTCATGACCACCATCGACCTCCAGGATGCTTACTTCCATGTTCCAATTCTTCCACGGCATCGGAAGTACCTACGCTTCCGGGTGGGACGGAGAGACTGCCAGTTCAAGGTGTTGCCTTTCGGCCTCCGATCCGCCCCTCGTCTCTTCACGAAAGTATTGGCTCCAGTGGTGGCTTACCTCCGTCTCCAGGGCGTCCAAATATTTCCATACCTGGACGACTGCCTCCTCAAATCAGTCTCGCAACCAGCTGCTCCAAGACACTCCTTTGTAAGGACGTGTTTCGCTCCCTCGGCCTCTCAATCAATGCCGACAAGTCCCAGGTCGACCCAGCACCCTGCAGGAACTTTCTGGAAGCCACTTTAGACACAACGCTTGCCAAGGCATTTGTGTCACAAGAGTTAACAAAAGATCCTCCGCTTGGGGTCTGATTCGTGCAAAACAGTCTGTTTCAGTCCGGATCTTAGTCATTTCTGGGGATGGCATTGTCCTGCATTGCGCTGATCCCAATTTGCAGGCTGCGGACTCGCCCCATTCAAGATTGAATTGGATGTACAGTGGCGCCAGGTCACCGGTTCCTTCAACGACCTCGTCCGTGTAACCGCTCGCATGAGAGCAGCTCTCCAGTGGTGGACGCAGCCATCCACCTTGCAACGGGGACTTCTTTCCTCTCCACCACTCCAGAACTCACTCGAACAACGGACGCCTCCTTAGAAGGCTGGGCTGCTCACCTTCAAGGCCTATCCATCAAAGGCAAATGGACTCTGCTTCAACGTTCTTGGCACATCAACAGGCTGTAGTTGATGGCCATTTTTCTGGCACTCAAATTGTTCCATCCTGTGATTCAGGGGGGGAGTCTGTGCTCATTCAGACGGACAATACCACCAGTATGCACTATGTCAACAAGCAGGGCGGAACCAGGTCTCCACTCTTGTCTCTGCTGGCTCAGTCGATCTAGGATTGGGCAATCCGTCACCAGGTTACCCTGACCGGAGTCTCCAACATCCTAGCGGATTACCTCCGCAGATCCACGTCGTAGACCCACGAGTGGGAGTTACATCAACCAACTCTCGACCTCGTTTTTCAACGGTGGGGTCGTCCGTCTCTGGATCTCTTTGCAACCCCAGAGAACCGGAAATGCCCATCTTGCGCAAGTTGGCATCCCCACCACGGGTCGTGCGGGAATGCCCTTTTGATGAACTGGTGCGATCTATTAGCCTACGCTTTTCCTCCGATTCTGCTGGTGCCTCGCGTGCTATGGAAGATGCAGAGACAGCCGTGCCACATTCTCCTGATCGCCCCCAGATGGTCCCAACAGGGGTGGTTCTCGGAGCTGCTTCTTCTGTCCCAGTGCGAGCCCATCCTCCTCCATCCTCGAGCGGATCTCCTCACGATGGACACGGGTCAGATTTGCCATCCGAACCCCTCCTCTCCAATTGTCTGCCTGGAACCTGAGCACCTTGAATTTGCCCATTTAAATATTTCGCCGTAATGCAGAGACATTCTCGCTCAGGCCAGAGCTCCATATACCATTAAGACCTTCAAGCTCAAATGGAAGAGGTTCTGTCATTGGTGTGCGGCTGCTAATATCCATCCTATTCATTCCACTCTGGATCAACTACTCCCGTTCTTTTTGCAACTGGCTCAATCAGGGCTTTCTCATTCTACTTTGAGAGTTTTCTTGGCGGCAATCTCTCGTTTCCGGCAGGATGGCTCCTCTCTCTGCTCTTCCAGAGTTATTCGTCAGTTTTTCAAAGGACTGTTCCGGAAGTTCCCACCTATTCGGCATCCTCCTCCTACTTGGCACCTCAATGTTGTCTTGGCCCAACTGATGAAGGCGCCATTCGAGCCTATCCACAGGGTGGACTAGTTTCTGACCTGGAAGGTAGCCCTTCTCCTTGCTCTGACATCACGTCGCGTGAGTAATATTCACGCGTCGCGTGAGTGATATTCACGCTTTCACCATTAAACCTCCTTTCCTCCAATTCAAATCTGACTGTGTAGTGCTTCGCACCAACCCAACCTTTTTACCCAAGGTGCCTACGGATTTCCATCTTAATGAACCTGTTTACTTTAAAAACTTATTTGCCGATCCTCACTCCCCGGCAGAGCAACGATTGCACTCTTTGGACATTAAAAGATGCCTTAAATTTTACATCAACAGGACGGCCCCCTTTCGCAGGTCTGATCAACTGTTCATTGCCTATGGACGCATGCGTAAAGGGCGTCCTGTTACCAAGCCAACAATTGCACGTTGGATTTCTTCAGCCATTCTCTTCTGCCATCAGAAAGCCGGCAAGCCTCTACAATCTACAGTGAGGGCTCATTCCACCAGGGCGATGTCATCCTCTACTGCCCTGTTTGCTGGTGTGCCGCTTCATCAGATCTGCAGAGCAGCCACGTGGTCCAACAGGCACACGTTGACGAAACACTACTGCCTGGATGCCATCAACGAGGCAGATACAGCAGTGGGGCAGGCAGTGCTTCTCAATCTTTTTAACTAAGGTGAGCCTCTGTCTTCCCTCCTCCATTATGGTTTTATGATTGCTATCATTACTTGCATGACTGTATTGTCTCATTGACTTTCTTCCATGCTGTTGCATGGCAATTCGAGCCTTTATCGGCTATTACTGCTCTCTATTCTATTCAAGCATGTGAATGTATGAAAGACACTCTAATACTGGAGAAGAACAATTGTTACTTACCTGTAAACAGGTGGTTCTCAAGTATTGGTGTCTTTCATAGATTCACATGCGACTCACCCACCTCCCCTCGGAGGCTCGCTTCTCCTCAGACTCTTTTGTCACTCTTGTGCTACGAAAATCTGAGTGATTGAGCTCTGAGGAGAAGGTTCCGGAGGGGTGCTGGTGCCTGATTGGCAGTAGTTTGGACTAACATAATTACAGGAATGTTACAAGTGTTTTCTCTCTCTACCATGTATTCCTATGTAGGAATTGTGTTTGGGTATTTACTACTTTTTCTAGTGTATATTTTGTGTTATGTATTTACATACATATGTTATTAGTATGTTATTGCTATTTTATTAACCGTGGGACTCTCACTTCGGGGAATATTCAAGCATGTGAATCTATGAAAGACACCAATACTGGAGAACCACCTGTTTACAGGTAAGTAACAATTGTTATTATCCCAAGACAAACAACGAAGGCTCCAAGAACTGGCTCTTGAACAAAAATTCGGTGTCTCTGCTCAATTAGCTTCTGGGCTCATGTCCTCCTAGATTCATAGGAACCCTTTTGCACACCTGAAAATGAGCCTTAAAGGTACAGCTACAAAAACCATCTAACTTGAGACAAAATAATCGTTCAACGGCCTGTTGTACTTCACACAGGTATGATGAAAGCTCTAACCTGGTGGTCCCAGACCTCCCACTGTCGGAGGCGCTCATGGTTTTACCTCGAAAACCGCACTTAGTAATGGCTACGGGTGCCTACCTGTAGAACTGGGGCAGTCCTCTACAAAACCTGCAAATTCAAGAAAAATGGTCTCTACTCCAAAAGAGCTTACATATCACTCTCCTGCCGCTCAAAGCCATCTAACTGTCTCCAAGCTTTCCTGCCAATGATAGCAGAGTCTCCGGTGTTAGTTTGCATGTACAATACCACCAGCATGCTGTGAAACAGCCTCCACGATTGGGAGTATGATCAGTCTTTGCTAAATAGGATCTTCTCTTTCTGTGGCAAACAGACTCGAAATCTCTTTGGAACAAAAGAAACCCCGCAAATGCCAGGTCTATGCAAGTTGGCATCCACATCCACGATCGAGGGGGAATGCCTTTCGACAGATGTTCCAGAATCCAAGCTTACCTTCCACCTCTCTATGGCAGTTTCCACCTCAACTACTTTGTTTGCAGAAGTGCCTCTGGAGAAGATACGATCTGCGACTTGGAAGAGTGTGCATATAATTCATGCAGCATTATTACCTTGATTTAACAGCACAGTGATGCAGCAATTGGACAGGTTTTGCTACCCCACTTATTACAATAAGGTGAGCCTCTTTTGGTTCATCGCGTTTGCTTGTTTTTATGCAAATTTTAATATAGGGGGATATAGAATTAAATTGCATGTGAATATTCTGTATATGTATTCTAACCACCATTCGCTAATACTATAAGATATTCAACTATAGTAACTACTTGCTATTCTGATTCAAGCATGTGAATCTATGAAAGATCAATACGGGGGACAAAGATAAGTTACCTGTAACTGCAGTTCTCCAGTATTGGTATCTTTCATATATTCACATGTGACCCTCCCTCCTCCCCAGAGAGGCTTACCTTTATAGCCTTGAATTATTTATTCCCTCTTGTGCTTCAAAAACTGAGGGACTCTGTTGGGAGTGTCCTAGAGGGTGCTGTCACCAGATAAGTTATAGTTCAAGTTTGGTCCTTTAGAAAAGACATGGGCTATTGAACTGACTTTCATTGACTTATAGCCTTTGATGGTGATGTATACCGCTCCCTTATGGTACAGTGGGACTCCCACTTTGATGACGGGGAATGATTCAAGAATGTGAATCTATGAAGGATACCTATATTGGAGAACTGCAGTTACAAGTAACCTTTTTTTCTCCATATTCTCCACATAGAGCTGGACTGGTATTTATTTGTCAAACATTTCTTGTTGGTGAATACAGACCTGGACTTAAGCATCTTGCTTCACTGCTACAAATCAGCACTGCATATATATATTTTCATAGCACATTTATTCTGTTCAACTGTTAAGAATCTTTCCTCTATTCACAGAGAATCTATCCTCTATTCACATGGTATGGTTTCCATTATCTTGTGGTCGTCTGACTGGAGAAAGTATAATTTGTACCTGTAGGTAGAAGGTGCAGTGTACATTCTGTCATTCCAATGTGAGTCAAGAATGGGATCCCTATTGCCCACCCCAAGTTTATCGGAATGGACTTTGGAACCAAACGAGGCTTCCACAGTAAAGTCTCCTCGCTCTTCAATCCTGTCAGCAAAGCAATCACACTAGCTACACTTCCCTTTGAAGCGATGCTTAATGTATCTTTGAACCCTTTAACATTTAATTCAGATTTTCTTAGTAAGCAATTTATTTAAATTATTACAGGCACTGTTAAGCAATCTTATACAAAGATACTTTATTTGAGAATACTATGACCACTCCTACAAAATTTATACCCAATGTGATTACACTGTTCCGTATTGTATGATTTGGTTCTCCTGTTTCGTTCAAATTCAAACTTTCTCATTAGAAAGGATATTGTCTATACTAAGAATAATGGAAGGACAGTCATTTTAAAAAAAATTAATAAAACCTCTAAGCAAATACAATATATATTTTTTTCCAATCCTTCATAATAAGGAAATTTGTGGTCAGCGGAACGATTGCCAGATATATTATACAAACCGCTTAGTCCTAATATGAACATCTTTCCAATCCAGCAATAACACTAACATGAAATTTGTCAAGGAAGAAGAGTACTACTCTACCAGTCAGTGCCCTTTGGCTGAAATTTGTAAAGCTAATAGATGGCTATCTGTAAGTTTGTTTACTGAACATTACTGTGTAAATGTTCATTTAAGGTCATGAAGTGACAGTGGGTTAAGTGGTGACCTCCATTACAGTCGCTACACTCATGTGGGTGGAGTTCTGCAATGCAATGAGTGCACAGCACACAAATATTGACGAGTCACACTGCAAAGTAAATGTTGCTTTCATGTTTTTTAGTTGGAGTCTAAAAGTTTAACATCTTCCCATCTCTGTGGTAAAGAGATGTGTCTGTAAACGAATGAAAATAAACTTGGTTGCCGCAATATAAATTTTACTGCAAGAGCAAATACAATGTTCTCACACACTGGTTGTTGGGAAAATTCAATCTGAAGATGGTCAGATAGTGAGGTAGTGTATGCTTATGATACAACTAATTGTCAAAATAAAAAACTATGATGCGTGTTTTTCCTAGTTGATCCACTAGACTACTAAATATACAGCATGTGAATCTAGAAAAGTCTCAAGTGTCAGAACTATTGTTGCAGGTAAGTAACTTGAAATAAAACTGCACACCACTATATTGGAAGGAATGCCATAGATGTTTACCAAATATCTCAAATGTAAGTAAAATATATATGAATATGAAGGATGAGAAGCAGCTCTGTGTAGTTTTTTTTGGTTCTTTTGAGCATCAATCTGCAGGCAGCTTTGGCTGTCACTTGTGAGTACTGAGATGTATTGCTCCATGGCATATCCTGGACGGGTGCACTGTGCCATTGACTTAACATTGTCATTTGTAGAGCGCAAGATGGCTTGGCTTTGTCATTGCTTGGAATCTCCATGTCAGTTGCCTGGAGTTGGCCTGTATAGTATACATTTGAATGATTAGTTTGCTTTAAAATGTCTTGTTCTTTTGGATCATGGTCTCTTAATATTACTTTGTTGGATGCTGCCAACTGCAAATAGCTCACCTTTAAAATTTCCCCTCTGATGTTTGAGGTCAGGCCATGACCTATAGTCGTGCGAGGAGTGTTCACTGATGGTGATCCAGGAACGCAAAGCAAAGCTGAACATCGCCAAGCATCGCAGGAAGTTGCATAAGGGCCACTCCCACAGTCCACAACGAGGACACATTCCCGCTCTCTGGGTCAGTCTGGCCACAGGTCATCATTGAAGGCCAAGTTTTCGGCTAAGTCCAAATTGAAAACCACACAAAGTCCAAGCTGGCCTTGATCCAGCCTTGCTACTCTCAATTGACGTAGTTGTCAGACTGTCAAGGTGCCCTGCAAACTCACTCCAGGTCCCCTACAGAGGAGCCAATCCCACACCTTATTCAGATGCACATCTAATTCCTTAAGCAATCTACAACACTGCTACAGATTCAGGCATTTAACGAGTGCTCCACAGATCTGCCACCCTACTGGCTACCTCTGGCAGTCCTTCATGCTCTATTGTTTCATGGAGTCCTGTCTGGTTACTGCCCGGAGTCCACCCTTAGCGCAGTATGTGCCTCCTGAACCTACTTTTAGTTCATCTCAGACTCCAGAGCGGACTTCTCGTTCGGCACCAATATCCTTGCTGAACCCTGTTGCGTTTACACTGATGGAGGAAGACTCTGATCCCATTATTCTGTCCAACTCCTAACAGAATCAGTCTTTACCTTGGCCAAAGCGGAGCTCATTCTGAGTCACTACATGCCCGGCTCCCTTTCACAGTGACTCGGACAAGACAGTGCCTTTGCCTAGAATCTGTCCCACAGTGCTCCAACTACTTTTCTGAGTAGACTGACCAGCGTCCAGAAGCGTTGGTAATGATGGGGAGATGGAGTATTCCCACCACATGATGATTTTTATATGAACCTACAAGAAGGTCGTAGGTTGGCCACTTCCCCTGCCTTAGTGCTGCTCTTGGCCTCTTGTAAACTGACATGTGGCACATGGTCACAGGCCCACTCCAGATTACCCTACCTTCCTAATTCAGCACGCACATTACCCCAGAGAGGTAGTACAAGTCTCCACAAACAGGGGTAATCCAAATTCTTTTACCATTACTCATCCTCCCCAACCCTGACAGTCGAAAATAATTGTTGGAGAATGTTTTTCCTCCACCAATTGTGCCCTCCAATCAGTCAACTGCACTGGTTTGCTGGGATGGTACTCATGTGTTATGGGTTGAGATATTACCGTTAAGATAAATCTTGCACCAATTTGACAGAGCATTTAAAATTGTGAAGATGCAGCCACATTTGTGATCTGGGCAGGCCTTGACACCGCCACCTGTTTAGACTGGAGTTGGAGTGCCACGCTAGTGCAGACAGCTCACTCATGGGTGAGCTACCTAGGCTTCTTGTGTTAAGTTCAGGTGTCTCTCGTGGATATACTTTTTGGCGGGTTTCTCTTTGGTGAGTAGGCAGACTCTGCTCAAATGCTTGAAAGATAGTAGAGCCACTGTGCTCCCTCTGTTTCCACTGCCTCAAAGTAGTATCAACAGCAATTGACCCTTTTCAAGACCACTCCCAGACCCACCGCCCAACAGCGACCACCCAAGTCCCTTCAGTGTTGGGGTGTAGAATCCAACCGACCCCATCCAAGCTCACACGGACTGTAAATCTTAGCCCCTCTGGCAGTGTCCTCCAAGTCCCTTTAGTTTGCTCACATGATCACCGCATGTGAAGCCAGAACACTCTGCAGATGGCAAGCCATAAGACCTAACAGATGAGTCTTTCAGACACTGCAAAACGTCTACATCCTGTCATTCCATTCTGTTCCACCTACATCGGAGCTGCTTTTTTTCACTTTTGGTGCAGGAATTTCAGGTTCTTTTAGGAGAAATGAGCCAGTGTGTCCCGGCCTCAGATCAGAAGTGGGTGTTACTTCCTAATGCCAAAAAAGGTAAGTGTGTGTGTGTGTTCTCAATTTCTTCCTGTGTAAGGACAAATTCAGGTTTCTCACGCTTGCCCAGTGTCTGTCTACCCTGGCTCTAGGAGACTGGAAAGTAATGTTAGACCTGCAGGAACCTATTACCATATCCCAGGCCTTCAGGTAGCACCTGCGGTTCAAGGTAAGCCATGAGCATTTCAAGTTTGCCATGCTCTGCGGTGGTAGCTGCTCGACAGCATTTTGATCAGCTGTAAACCGCTCTGCCTACCCCACCCAGAGCTGATGGTGACTGACTTGTCACTGCTGGCTTAGTGAGGTCGTCTGGTAGAGCTGGATATCGGAGGTCTCTGGTAGAGACCTGCCTTCCTGTCAACCTACGGCTGGGGGTGGGGGGGGGGGGGGGGGTTGCCTTGATGTTAAAAGGCTTCCTGTCGCCCATCAAGGGAAGGCTGGTTCAGGTCTTAATGGCCAGCACCACTGCCACGTGGTAGTGCAACAAGGTGGGGTCCTGGGATCTGTCGGAAAGCGTCTCTGGACCTAGCTGGATCGTCAGGACATCTTCCTAGTTGTACACCACCTGAAGGTATCCTTAAACACCAGGGCAAAAAAACTGCCCACGACACATGGCTGCTGAATAATGACCGCAACACCAGGAGACACCGTTCTATTTTCCAGCAATGGAGGGACTCCTGGCATAAACTCTTTGCTACTGCTGAGAACTTGCAGTGTGAACTCATCTGCATGTTGGAGATCCTGAGAAGGCTTTCTCTCTTAGACTCATTACACTTAGAGTGGAGCACAGAAGTCCTGTCTATCTTACAGCCAATGCCTGCTGTCCTGCATTCTGAAGATAAGGATTGACTGGCCCAGGTCATCCTAGTGGCTCTGGTTTCAGCCAGGAGAGTGTGGTGCCCAGAATGTCTGTGTGAGTATTTATCTTCTAATCAGACTATTTCTACTAGAGGATCTCCTGTCGGAGCAGAAGGGTAAGGTCTTGCACCTAGGCCTCTCTATTCTACACCTCCATGTGTGGAGATGGAGAGGCAGCAGTTGGATGGATTCGATCTAGCTCTCATAGTAGTGGATGTCATCCTTCCACAAATTGTCTACACCGGACAGTTGGTCCAATAGTGGCACAACACTTGTAATACAGACCCATTGCAGACTTACTGTTGGGTATGTCAAATCACCTGTGTTTTCACAAAGGCATGGTCCATGCTGACTCCTAAACCTTTTGCATTGCTTTAGTAAGTACTTAATTTGGTCTTTAATTTCCTTCTGTGTATCTTGTTTGAGCCTTAGCGCAGCTGTTGCCTATGCCTTCCGACCTTAGACTAGATTTCTTATTATGATCACCTCAGCTTGTCATTTTGAGTGAGCTTCAAACTTGGTCATCCAACTGCCCTACACCACCACCTTACTTGTGCTGAGAAATTAAGCGGGCTTTCTTCCTAAAATTGTGCCTTCCTTTCCTGTTGGATGGCACATTACTCTTTTGACATTCTTTACCTCATCTCACCCATCGAAAGAGGAAAGACTCCATTGTCCGGAACCCTCCAAAGAGTGCTCAGCTTTTATCGTTCATACCAAGGGCAATCAGTTGAACTATCTACTCTTTGTGGGGATCTGTGTGGCAAAGAAAAGCAAGGCAGTACTGAAATTGACTGTCCTGGTGGATATTCCTTTGTATAAGATCGGCAATGTGATTGTCAAAAAAAGTCTCCAGAAATGTTGTGGACCCATTCCACCAAGGCCAGTGCTGTTGCCAGTTCGTTAACACATGAAGTACCTATCCTGATATTTGTCTGGCTGCAACGTGGGCTCTATTGCACATATTCACAAGGCGTTAATGCATTGACAGCCAAGTCTGACGGGAGGGGTATTTTTGATCGCTGACCCTGAGGGACTTTTTGGTCTGAGACATTCTGCAGACTCATTACAGGGGAGATACTGCTTAGGTATCCTTTTTTTTAAGGTGAAGAATCTGCTGTTAGAAGTATTCATCAGAAGAACAAGTTACTTAGCTTCCGTAACGCTCTTCCTGGTGGATCCTCTCCCTAACTGCAGATTCTCCAGTATTGTTTCTTTCATAGATTCACATGCTTGAAGCTTCCCCGTCGTCATGGTGGGAGTCTCCCGGTAAAAGAATAACCATAGCAGTTTAAGAGAGAACTGCCTGGAAACCATAGAGTAGTAAAGCAATAGGCAACTTCTCCTCCTCATTATGTGGACCAAATTACAGCCAATCGGCTGCCAGCACCAGCCTACACCATGCCCAGCAGAGCCACCATACCTCAGATTTCCAACCGCCTTCGTGTGAGCAGGAGTCTCCCTGAGCTCAGCTCAGTTTTTCTCTCTACTGAACTTTTGACCTTCTACAGTTTGAAGTAAGGTACTGTGTTTTTTCAAACCGATCTACTTTAATATGTCTGAAGGCTCCAAGAAGAGGCTTTTCAGATCTTGCAGATCCTGTGGCAAAGCCAGATTATTTTCTGAGGACCCACACAAGGAATGCTTGTACTGCTTGTATCCCAAGCATGTTCCTAAGGACTGCAAATATTTCCGCACCTTCTCTGCTAAAACTTTCAAAGATAGAGAAGCACGCCTATTACTATGGCTTCAAAAGAAAAAATCCACAGACTGAGTCTGATGGTGAAGCCAAAGGACACACCTCAAAGCATGAGAGAGTCCTCTGAGGGAAAAAGGAGAATAAAAGACAGAAATCAGGAAAAACTAAAGAAGGTGAAACTTCTTCTCTTCCTCCAACTCCTCACAAGTCTACTTCAAACATGAAGGCCTCCGCCGTCGTTACCGTCGTCGAAATCTTCAGATATTCCAGTCAGATCGCTGACGAAGCCGTCGACGACTATGACGACTATCTCGACGACGACTACCATCTCGATGACGATAGCCTCGTCGACATCTATAACGACGACTCAGTCGACGGTGAGTGCCAGGCCTTTGTCGATGGCAAGATCTTCGTCGACTACCGTCCCATCGACGATGCATTCATTGGTCCCGTCAACGGCCCCGTCGACGAAAAAATCGTCTAAGATGACTACTGTTGGATCTCCAACGATGATAACATCTACTTACATATCCATAAAGCAGATTGTCTCATCGACGAGTTAAAAAGGAGTTTTCCACTCCCAAGATTTCGCCTCTGCTTCCATCCACTATTCTGGAGTGCCAGGAATCTGAAGAAGGGCCTTATGGAGTTGCCTATAGTCCCTCGCAGCTCCATATTAAAAGTCAAGACTCGGAAGAGGAAGATTTTCAAGAAGTTCAGGAACACCTCTTTTACAGATCGTCCAGTATGAGGCCCAAAGTGCTATGAGTCTTTTCATCAGGCTTATTATGAGGATGAAGAGGAAGTAAGTCCCAATGTTCAAGAGGAGGCTATGTCAGTGCCTGTATCTTTGATTTCTTATTTGAGGCACATGATAGACAGTTATCACCATCGTTTTCCGGAGGATAACACTTCAGTCCTTACTACTACTCCTGCAAATGTTTCTCAACCTGTGAAAGACACCAGTGGTTCAATCCCCGCCTCCAGTTCAACGTATTGACGTTCCGAAAGTAATAACTATTAGAGATGACTTCATGGATTCTGATCATGACGATCAAGCTGAGGAAGGAGAGATTCCCCAGGATGATGTTGTTGGGGATGAATGGGACCAATACATCGTTCCAACTTCTCCTGTGTCACCATTACCTCAAGCAAGTTCTCCGCCTTAGGATATAGCTGGTTTTCATGATCTCATTGAAAAAGCTGCTAAAAGGTTTGAGCTTTCTATGCCGGTTAAGGAAAGTGAGTTTCCTTTATGATTTCAAAGCGTCAACTCTGAAGTCCGTAAGAGCTATTCCGATTATCCAGCATATATGGGATGAAGGAATAAAATTGATGAAAAATCCGGCATCCGTTCCAGCTTCAATTTCTAAACTGGATAAGAAATACCACGCTCCAGAGACGGCGCCTGCGTGTCTAATTGGGCATCCTCGTCCGTAGTCGATTGTGACTCAAGCGGCACAAAGACGCTCCAAAAATCCGATTTCAACCTGCGTAGCGCCTCCTGATAAGGAGGGTAAACGAATGGATGGTATTGGTAAGCGCTTTGCAGTCATGGCAGCAGCATCTATCAAAGTGGCAAATGCAATGGTACTTAGTCGAGTTAACAGGCAGATGTAGTCTGACATCGCACCACTCCCGTCACATCTTCCAGATGACAAGGAGGAAGTAAATACAATTTTGCAAGATGAAGCCAGAGCGGCATCTGAGTCCATAGATGTAGCGATGGACTTGGTGTCTATAGCTTTTCGGCAAATAGCTGGAGCGGTTGCTCTTCGAAGGCAAGGGTGGCTCAAGTCAACATCCTTTAGGCCTGAAGTCTAATCTAAAATCATGGACATGCCTTTTGATGGAGAAAGCTTGTTTGGAAAACATATTGACGAGGCACTTCAAGGTATAAAAGCAGACACAGATACTGCTAGTTCTTTGTGATCTTTGCAGCAAGGTCGTTACCAGTCATTTCGAGGCAGAGGATCGAGAGGACATTTTCAACAACGTTCCTCTTTTTAATCAAATAGATACCAACCGTACCATCAACAGGGTTACCACCAGTACTCCTCCAATCAGCAATATCGATCCTCTAATACATCTTTTCAGCAACAAGTGAGGAGAAAATCTGCGGCAAGAGGAAAGCAAGATTCTGGTCGCAGACAGTGATATTCTTCAGGCGCCTCCGACACCGTCTCATATCAATCAATTCCATTACCTCTCTCAATTCCTACCACATTGGCAGTCCATAACATCGGACAAATGGGTATTAGACATCATTACACAGGGTCACACCCTGGAATTCTCACAAAAACCTCCAAATCGCCCACCCCTCTGCAGGAATCAAAAACATCTTGCAGCCCTCAAAGCGGAAATTTTATCCCTCATAATGAAAGGGGCGATAGAAAAAGTTCCATCAGATCAACAAGGGACCGGATTCTATTCGCACTTTTTCCTAATAAAGAAGAGACAATCTTCCAAATGGAGGCAGGTAATGGACCTCAGAGAACAAATACATAAAGAAAATCTCATTCCGCATGCTGTCATTACAGGAAATCCTTCTTTTACTTCACAAAGGAGATTACATGGTCTCTCTAGACTTTTTGGATGCATACTTCCTTATTCCGATTCACGAAGCACAAAAGGTATCTCCGATTCATGGTGGCGGGGTGCCATTACCAGTTCAAAAGTTTTACCTTTCGGCCTGAAGCCTGCCCCAAGGATTTTCGCAAAATGTATGGCTCCGATCGCAGCACATCTAAGGCAGCAAGGTCTCCAAATTTTCCTTCATTTGGACGACTAGCTGATAAAAGGTGCATCGTACCAGGAGACACAAAAGTCTTTACAGATCTGTGTGAATCTTTTCCGAAGACTAGGCCTTCGGATAAACAGAGAAAAATCCTCTAACTCCGACACGACCTCTTCAATTCCTCGGAGCAATATTGAAAACTCAGGTAGTGAAAGCTTTTCAGTCAGAAGAACGCGTAACAAAGTCTAAATCTGACAGCATCCATAAAATCAAAAAAGTCTACTTCCATCATGATCTTCAAGTCTTTGCTGAGAATGTCATCCTGTATCCCATTGATTCTCAACTGCCGTTTGCATATGAGACAACTTCGAGAATCCCTAGACAAACAATGGGATCAAGCTCTAGGTCCATTCGACGACAAGCTAGTCATCAACTTTCAAATAAAACGAGCAATGTCATGGGGTATCAGGAGCAACTTGACAAAGGGCCTGCTTTTCGAACCTCAATCTCCAAGTTACGCCATGACATCAGACGCTTCATTTCATGGTGGGGAGCACATCTGCAAGACCAAGAGGTTCAAGGTCTTTGGTCTCCGCAAGAGGCAAAACTTCACATCAATCTCTTGGAATTGAACAGTTTTCCTGGGTCTTCAAGCCTTTCTCCCCAGAATTCAGGGTTCATCGGTCTTGGTGAGGACCGACAGCACTACAACGATGTTTTATCTTCGAAAGCAAGGTGGCACAAGATCAAAGCCCCTATCTACGCAGGCACAGAAAATTTGGACTTGGCTTCTTCGTCGCAGCATAGCTCTGCAAGTAGAGCATGTTCCTGGGGTAGACAACGCAAGAGCGGATTTGTTAAGCAGATCATCCGCCATGTGCCACGAGTGGGAACTAAATCAAGACCAACTAGATTGGATATTCTATCTATGGGGCAAACCAAATTTGGACTTGTTTGCAACTCAGAGCAACAAAAAGTGCAGACATTACGCAAGCAGATTCCCACAAAGGTTCAAGAGGGAATGCTCTTCATCTCCGATGGACAGGGATGTTTGCTTATGCTTTCCCTCCTTTTCCTCTAATTCCGAGGATACTGAGAGGGGACATCAGAACCTTGCCAAATAATTCTAATAGCCCCAGCCTGGCCAAGGCAATTTTGGTACACAGAACTTCTCCAGTTGTCAGTGGAGCCCAGGATACAGTTCCCAATATTCCAAACTCTGATTTCCATGAGCAAGGGTCAAGTTCTTCACCCGCAATAGACCTCTCTAAAATTGTCTACTTGGAACCTTTTGAGCATGAGTTTCAGTCACTAGATATTCCTCAAGAATGTCGTCAAATCCTGGCAAGTTCTACAGCAATGTCTACTAACAAGACACACGGCAAAATCGAAAAGATTCTGTAACTGGTGTCTTGCACATAAGATTCATCCTTTTACTTCCTCACCGGAACAAATTCTTCCATATCTGCTTCAATTAGCCAGATCGGGACTTTCTCATTCTTCAATTAAAGTCCATTTGGCAGCAATAGCCAGATACCGTAGATCTCCAGGATGTCCATCTCTTTGGTCTCAAAGGTTAAATAAAGAATTCCTAAAAGGCTTATTCAGGAAATTTCCTCCAATTAAACGTCCTCTGCCTCCTTGGCAACTTAACATAATGTTGTCACAGCTCATGAAAGCACATTTTGAACCAATTCACAAGGCTGAGTTGCAGTTTCGCTCATGAAAAGTAGCATTACTTCTTGCTCTCACATCAGCCAGGAGAGTCAGCCAAATTCAAGCTTTTTCAATTCAAGATCCCTTCATGCAATTCAGATCGGATACGGTGCTGCTAAGAACTAATCCAAAATGTGTCCCTAAAATACCTTCTTCCTTTCATTTAAGTGAACTAGTGATCCTGCCTACGTATTTCAAGAAACCGAACACTGCAGCAGAGAAAGCACTTCATACTTTGGACATTGGGAGATGTCTTAAGTTTTATATTGAAAAGACAAAATCTTTTTGTAAATCAAATCAGTTGTTTATTGCTTACTCAGGACCTAGAAAAGGTTTGGCTCTTTCAAGATCCTCCATCTCTAGATGGATTGCATCCGCCATCGTCTTCTGTCAAGAAAAAGCGGGAAAACCTCTGTGCACAAAAGTACGTGCTCACGACACATGGAAGATGGCAACTTTAACTGCATTGCTAGTAGGTGTTTCGCTTCCAGACATATGTAGAGCAGCAACTTGGTCAAATGTCTATACATTTACCAAACATTACTTTTCTGTAATGTTTATACACAAAGGTTTCTTAATGACAAATTGTTACATGTTTTTCTTAATGAGTCTTTTGAGAAAAAAAAGCTTACGGTGCATAGCCCTGAGACAAAGGGGGTCTAGCCTAGAAACGCTCTTAGAAAAGGACTGCTATCTATTCTGATACAAGCATGTGATTCTATGAAAGATACAATACTGGAGAAAAAACTAGTTACCTGTACACTATGGTTCTCCAGTATTATCTTTCATAGATTCACATGCACCCGCCCACCTCCCCGTTTCTTCTAGGTAGACCACCTTTATCTCTGGTTACTTACAAAGCTCACTCTTTGGCGGTAGGAAATCTGAGGTATGGTGGCTCTGCTGGGAATGGTGTAGGCTGGTGCTGGCAGCTGATTGGCTGTAATTTGATCCACATAATGAGGAGGAGAGGTTGCCTATTTTACTACTCTATGGTTTCCAGGCAGTTTTTTCTTCTACTGCTATGGTTATTCTTTTACCGGGAGACTCCCACCATGACGACGGGGAAGATACAAGCATGTGAATCTATGAAAGAATGCTGGAGAACCATAGTGTACAGGTAAGTAACTCGTTTTTTCCTCACCACCCACCCATCTCTGTTCTGTGGAATGGACTTTTTTCAATCTAAAAAGATTCCAAATTCGAGATCGGCAAAGTGACACAAAGAATTCATTTTGACCTCTGTGTCAAATGACACCGAAAGTGTTCAAAAAGACTGACCTCGGAGGACTTTGGTGGTGCTATATGCTTCCCCAGGCGTAACTTCCTGGGCAGAGCAGGTGCTACAGAGCTGCACAACACCATGTAGTGGTGCGCAGGGGCTATGTTAAATCTTTCGTATCCAGTCAAATGCCTGTGAATATTTTAAAGCTGCAGAATCTACAGCTAGAGTATTGACCAGAAAGCATTACTGAAGGTATGCAACTTGATTGTCGCATTTAAGTCACTCATGGAAATAAATAGATTTTATTTTCTAAAATAAAAGCTAGAAATTGAATAGACATTATCCAAAATGTTGTTCTTGCCACCTTAAAAAAATGTCTTTGTCTAGGTACATGCCATCCCTTTGCGCTCCTCTTGGGTGATGACTTGTGCGTATGCCCCATCTGGAAACTATGTGGCCTGTGGTGGCCTCGACAACATATGCTCCATTTATAATCTGAAAACCCGTGAAGGAAATGTTCGGGTGAGCAGAGAATTGGCTGGGCATACAGGTAAGGCATTTCTTAATGGAAAAACATACTACTGTACAGGTTTGTGAATCCTCTCCCACTCCCTCCACCCCTGCACCAGCAGTACTCCTCTCACTCTCATAAGTCACCTGCTCACACAGACCGAACGCCGCTCACACAACACACATCTGCCTTCATTCTCTAAAATCTCTTTGCCCATCGGGCGCCTTGTCTTCCATCGGGTGATCAGCAAACCGCTAACGCCAATCTTCAAATAATCCAACGTTACCACATTTCCAGACACCTGGTAGCATGTCATTGTCATGCACCTGCTCAAGAATTCATCCACTAACTCAGTCATGCTTTCCAACTACACACCCATCTCTGTCCCCTATTCGGCAAATGTCATAGAGAATCTAATCAACTGACACCTCACTGACCACCTCAGCAAACACAAGCTCTTCAACGCCACTACCTGGGTCAGGCCCACCCACAGTATAGAAACAGCACTCCTCACCACCAAAGCGAAGAGAAGTTAAAGCGATACTGATGAGGACATTTCGGGCCTAGATCTCCCGCCACTCTAAGACATGCTTGTTTATATTTGACTGTTATGATTGTATGTTGATCCTTTGGTTTACTGTTACTACTTCCTGCACCTTTCATGATTGCTAAACTGTAAATCGCTCTGATACCCCAGAGGCCATGTTCTCACTATATAAATGTTTAAAAAGAAATAAAAATATTAAACGGTTTAGATGTGATTTTCCTACATCCGTCCTAATGAAGAAAAGCACACTAACTAAATGTAGTCTCCCAAAAACTCTGAATTCCTTGGGCCATTTAACTAATTTGTCAAATGTTAGTTTAGAGCCAATTGCCTTTAACCATGTACATTGAAAATCTCACAAGCATTCACCGCTGTGAAAACCAATGGCAGATTTTGAAGGACATTGCAGCAGACCTTTTCCATTTCTATATGTTGGCTTCTGAATTCTGTTTACCAAAGGAGTTGGGGTGACTTACCCTAGACAACAGGGAATCTGACATGCATCCAGCTTATGGTGCATCTACCACCAAGCCTTTTGCTCTTTCCACTACCCAGTGGTAAAACAAAAATAAAGCCTGTCTAATTGTGTGTGTGACAGTTAGAAAATGGCTGCTAGTAGGGCAACATTTTCTCTAGGAGTGTAAAGATGGGCACATCTGATGTCCCTAGGTTATAGGACTTTTACTTCTGGATACATCTAACCAGATTCCTCACCATAGAATACTCCCCAATCTCCAGCTGGATACACAGGAAATTTTCAAGCAGAGCTCCCGCTCACCCCTAGGTGACTTGGTGCAGCTCTGTGCTAATTCCACACTGCCTCGAGTGATGGAACGTAGCTTGCATATAACTGCCATCCCTGTATCCTGATGTCCGTTCCTTCCTTTCTTTCGCCACCTTCCAACTTGGCTTTGTAGCTCCCAACTTTGCTCCAAATACTTTTCACAGTGTGCTAGAGAATGTTCCCACCAAAGCGAAAGATTGAAGTTGTGCCCCAACTGAAGATGTTGGTCATGAAGCTTGTAGCAGACTGGTTTAGCGTATGGTGCTCACTTATTCAAGTGAGCACCTTGCACTAATCCAGGCAACCCTTATGGTGAATTTAGTAGTCTTAGATGACCATAGAAAGCTCTGCGGTAGCTGTGGATAGCGGCCTTCAGGCTTATCTTGAAGGGGTGTTAAGCAGCTTGTTTTACCAATGTAATCTGTCGTGTTTGCCAGATGAAGAAGAAACCAATCTGTGTTTAGCAAAAATAAGTATTTATTACTGCACTATCACATTGGTATATCTCCTACCAGACAATGACACAATACACAAGAATACGTCTGTCTGTGACTAGGTGGTCTGTGTCTGGTGGGAGAACCAATTGGGCTTGGTAGCCGCACCTGGCATGGAAGACTAAAAAGAAGCTATGTTGGAACCAGCAAGGTCCAAGGGACTCGCTAACAGGAGAGTCTGAGCAGGCCCAGACCAAGCGGGAAAGCCCACTGAAGCAGCAGAAGATCCACTGTAGGACCCACAGGCCAAAGGATTAGGAGTCGCAAGAGGATTTTGAGCAGCCCACCAAAGATAAAGGCCCGCGGTACCGAGGATGCAGTGAGGACGCTGATCTTGGTGAGGCGATGCTGGAGCTTTTTGGAGCCTGGAGATCTCTGGAGTGGAGTGCAGAGCCAACAAGCCTTGGCAACAGCAAGTCAACACGGTACAAGGGTTTGGACCCAGCAGTTCAGACGAGGGATACTGGCCTCAAAAGTAGAGTGGACGGGTCAGGCCTCGAGGGATTTGCAAAACACCACATGTGTTGCTGAGCCTCGGAAAGTCATAGGACAACAGGAGCAGCAGACCGGTCAGCTTCATTGTGGTACCTGCAGATGCAGGGGACTGCCTCCTGCACTCGAAGGAAGATTTAATTCAGGTGCCCTTGATGCCCACAGGTCTATTGAACCTGGAGAAGGCACAGACCACAAAGAAGACTTGTAGAGGGAGACCATGAGCAGCAGGAGTCTTCTTTATTGCAGGCTCTGTTACAGCAAAGTGTCAATACAGTCCACAAGCTACATATTTTCAGGGTTGAGATTATCCCATGGCGAATCTAAGGACCCACCCACAGGTAAGCTCTTAAGTACTTTAGGAAAGGTTTGGAACAACTCAGGGGTCCTCCAAGAGGAGGGGGTGGACAAAGGGGAACATACTCCCATGTCCTTTGTCCAGTTTCACGCCAGAGTGGGAGCCCTGGGCTCCTTAAACTAGCTCAATCTGGAGTATGCAAGGAGTGCACCAAATATGCCCTACAGAGCAGTCTGGTGCCGTTCGCAAGCGCCCCAGCCCAATACACAGGAAACCTATTCTACCTTCCCCTGCTCAACTCACCAGCTGGAGGGTAGAATCTTGTCTGGGGTCGCAGCAGCACTAGCTTGCTGGCCGACCTTGAAAGGCTGTTACCCAGAGCACGAGGTGGGGGTTAACCAAGGGAACCCCTCAGTACATGGAATTATACTTTCAACACTGGAATCCGTGTTGGGGGTATGAGTACAAACTCTTTGATACTAAACACGACCGTTTTCGGTGCAGCCACTATATAGTTGGATATCTCGTAATGATGTCCACTCTATGTATTAAAATGGCTGACCGCACTTACAAAGCCTGGAGAATCGACTTGGGGATTTGTTGGGGTGTCCTGTCATGCACCAATCACCCTCCCTCATGACTGAAGAGCCTGCCATAGGGGTCACTTGTTGGTTTTAAGTACATTGACCTCCGATATAAGGAAACATATCTGAGAGGTGCAAGCACCAACTCACACAGGCTGCAAGGGAGAAGTCTGGTTTGCCTATGCCCTGGGTACCTAAATACCATTATAATAGGGATTTATAAGGGTACACTAGTAGCCAATTGTGGAGGTACCAAAGTACTTACTATGTTCAATTTAGGGGAGTAAGTACAGTTGCAGGGGTCATGATTAGCAGGATCCCAGCAGACTAGGTCAAAATCACACTGGCAACAAGCATTTGCAATGCAACAGGTCTCGCATTAGGAAAGTTTGAGCTATTGGTATTGAAATGACACATTTTGTATTGGTTTTGAAAATAGCTAAATTAATAGCTTTGTCATTTACAATTCCAATAGTTTTAACTTATGCAAATGTGACACCTGTAGCATTTGTAATGCAATATGTTGTATTTACGTGACTTAGATATATTGATATTACAAATAGCAATGGCTTTTATTTTTTTTAAATTAATACTTAAGTTATTGTAATTTATAATGGCAATAGCTTAAACGTAACTGTAAATAACTTTTGTGAAGATTACGTTCAGTGTATTTTATTGTGACGAAAATCTAAGAACAGAAATTGTTTAGCATAGGGATTTTGCTGCTTCTGTCATTGAATACTGACATATAATACAGCAAGTAACATTACACCTACAATAAGCCAGGGCTATTGGCTTTGTCAATGGCTGTAAGTTGCATAAGAAAACAAGAGAGCATTGACGGTAAAACATCAAAGATGAAAATAAGTGAGTTATTGGAGTGGCAAGTGCTTAGTTGATTTTTCATTAGAAAGTGAACTCACTTATCTCTTGGATTGTTTAACTGGCAGTGCATTCTGAATGAGTTCATAGTGAACTTGTGTATCTGCCAGTGTTATGTTTGTTTCTGTTAGTCCTTTGATGCTACCTCTCCTCGTTTGTATGTGTGCGGTATATCCATCTAATTTGCATAAATGATTTGACAACAGCCTGCCCGCAAGTATGCTAAAGGTAGCGTAATAAGTTTGCCTGCACTAGGGCATTATTGTGAAAAGTATTTGCTAGTGATCTTGCTTTGATGTGCCTTTAATCACTTTTAATGTGTTGGCTCCATTTTGGGAGGGAGCGGGCTTGCTAGGAGACCGAAAGATGTCAACACTGTCTGAGAGTGAGGAGAATCGGGCCTCCTAAAGCCTGCAGGATGAAGAAAACGCATAAGTAGCATTATTTTGACTCTGTGGGAAAAGCCTCATGTGAAAGCGCGTTTGCTCATATGTTTATAATTAACGCGATATGCGGCGGGGAAGGGGCAGAGGAGCGTTTAGAGAGCAAGCAAAGCAATGCATCGGGCTTTGCAAGCTGGCGGCTGCGCGCTTGCACGCAAACGCTAGGCCAGCAGAAGCCTGGGGTAGTAGCACTTTTAACAAGTAACACAAACGTTCTTGTAAACAAGCTCTTGGCATTGCTGTGGGGGGGCGGGGCGGGAGCACATTGCTTTGAAGTCTGATGGCGGGGGCTGGGGGAGCAGCTTGGGAGCGCATTCCATTGAAGTCTGGTGCGAGGCTGATGGATTTGATGTGCAAGCGCGTCTCTCACGACTGGATCACATGAACTGCACGTAATCTGCGCTTGGTCAAGAGTTTGTTTCGCCTACTATATACTCGCTATTAATCCCTGCGGGATATAGCGAGAACTAAAAAGTAGGGGTAACCATGAAAGCAGATCCTACATTGCTACAGAGCTGTGCAAGGTGTGCCTTTAGTGCTTGGGCTCAGGCTGTGACTGTGTGTAATTCTGCCCTCATGCGCCTGAAGGTGATTTAAGACCCGGAGACTAAGCTGTATGTTTTCAAACACAAAAAATGACTTCCCTCATGTAGGTCTTGCTCCTAGCTGCTGGACCAATCTCCTTCTTGGTCACAGGGTTGCTCCTTCATCTGTGCCACTTACAGCTCTAGGTCTTTCTGTGAATCCAAGTCCAAACGCAAAGTGAAGCGTAACTCAACCCCATCCCAAACCTCTATTCCAAAGAGAAGGGGCAGTCATACTGACTTCTCTGGTCATTCAGCCAAAGTCTCAGCTGCTCCTGAAGTGCCAAGATTTTCCTGATCCATTGTCTACCTCCCAGCCAATTGAGGCCGTTAAA
This sequence comes from Lissotriton helveticus, assembly GCF_964261635.1. Classification (NCBI taxonomy): domain Eukaryota; kingdom Metazoa; phylum Chordata; class Amphibia; order Caudata; family Salamandridae; genus Lissotriton; species Lissotriton helveticus. Next base: position 339,397,453 of record NC_136065.1, on the reverse strand, counting down.
CACATGCTGCAAATTTTCAGAGTGCTTCTGATGTCTCTTTGGGTCCCATAACACCAAATAGCACCTACAGTTTCCGCTGGTGTCTCAGTGGCTCCTTCTGCCCCTCTGAACCAGTTACTGGGCCCATACCAACTCTGGTACAGACCTACTCTGGCCCCGAGATCCACTCTGGTATCTACTGCCTCAAAGCTGATACCCATAACCCAGTGCTACAACACCTGTTGGATTCTTGACCGAAGTCTGCTCAAACGTGTCTGGATTTCTCACTTGGAGAACATAGCAGCCCAACCTGTTGTCATGCACCTTTACTCTAAACCTATGCCATGCTTCTACCAAGTTTTAGGTAGCAGCATAGGCTCCAGTCACTGTTCCAGATGGAGAGCTACCCAGGACGATGAGCATGGATGGGAGGATGTCTTGCTTTGTCACTCAGTACATTGATGCTGGCCCTTTACTTTGATATACAAATCACCAGTGTTTCATGCCTCCCCTAAGACAGGTTTACTTGCCACATGGGCCACCAACTGAAAAAAGAGCCTCATTTGCAGTGATGGTTCATAAGGGCAGCTGAAGTACTGAATTTACCTTTCATTTAAACTAGGACAAATGTTTTGATGAAACTATTAAAGCCTGGGCTGGGAACATCTGAGCCCTCGCTCCAGTTTAATGATGCTCTTACCAATATTTTCATTGCTGCCTGGTCAAAACCATGTTCTTGCTCACTTGTGAACAGGCAGGAGGCCAGACTGACCGGCGTCCGGAGACAGATTTTCTACACCTCAGAGAGCTTGATTGTTCAGTCCATGACCAGTAAGGTGAATCTCAACTCTTATCCAGCTAATCCCCCTGAACAGAGAATCCCTAAAGACGAATGCCACTGGCAAAGTATGTTTTCCTTTACCAGCGGTACTGCAATCCTGAATTGTCATCTGTCTACTTGGCCAGTATACAAAGGCTCTTTGTGCCATGGCCAGCGTGATCTTGCCAGCAGTCCCTTTGGACCTTAGGGCCTCTGGCTCAAATGATACATGATTTGCAAGACAGAGCCAAGTATGGTATTGATTCCATGGATTGACGTAGCAGGATACCAGCGTTGTCCTTTGTGGACAATCCTGGTTGAGCTCCATCAGGTTTTCTGTCCATGTAGAGGTTATGCTGCTGTACATGCCCTTTGATAGATCTCGATCTCCTTTCTGGAAAAAATGTGGAATCCACTTTAGAAATCTTTAAAGATAATTACAACATGTTCTTTTGGGCTGTTGACCTCTACTGAACCATTTCTGCACCAGTTCAGGAAATGTAGGTGCCATTCCAAGTAACTATGGTATGGACAGTGGCATCTTCCCAGCTAGTGATGCAGCAGACAGGCAGCCCTTAAGGGGCTACTAGCATGGCACCAACTGGCAACATACAGGCCAGCAAGGGCATTAGTCCTATAACTTGTTTTCCCCTGCTACAATAGCTACCAAGCCACTTTAGTTTGCCCTTAGCAGGACATACCTAGCCAGTGGGAGGCAGGATATGTTACTTCCTCCAGAGTTGGTTCTCTATCATGACAGACGGGTCTTACAAATTGTACTATCTGTGCCGTACTTTCAGTAACTGGAGTTACAAAGGAAATTGATGGTACTAGTGATGCTCTGATCTCAATAGTTGCTGCTTTGCATAATTTTTTCCATGTATGTAATAGGCAAGTTTTTGGTTATTGCCTAGGTCACCAATACATTCTATCCATTTATGGTGTGCATATACATCAGCAACATCCAATTGAAGGAAGATGAAAATTAGGTACGTCGTCCACCTTTATTAATGTTGTGTTTTATTTACACAGGTTATCTGTCATGCTGTCGCTTCATAGATGATAATCAAATAATTACCAGCTCTGGTGATACCACCTGGTAAGTAATACACTTGTCATATTTCTCACCTCTTTAATCCTTTTGTATGCTCATTAAATTGGGTAAAAAACTGGAATTTTCTACTACCCACAGTACCCTGCATCTCTCCTTTTGTCAACGTACATGGTTTAGGCAGCGTGCATATTGTAATCCTTGTTTTCTTGTGCATTACATAAGTATTTTTATTATTGGCATTTTTTCATTAAATAGCATACTAAAAGATAACCTATTCAGCATATGTGATGAATTAGGAGAGGCACATACATTTCTCTAAAGTATTTTTAAATGGAAACCTTAGAATACCTGGAAGGTGGCATGCTTTGAGAGCTAAATAAAATATTGAATGTTCTTAAAGAATTTGTATTCTTGCAGTGACCTATTTGGAATGCTTGTGAATCATTTCACCAGCATTTTTAGCCATGTCCACAAAATCTACATATGAATTTTGAGTTCCTGAAATGGTCAGTTGGGTCTAATTGTTTTGTTGCTCATTTGCACAGTGCTCTCTGGGATATTGAAACTGGGCAGCAGACAACCACGTTTACTGGACACACTGGAGATGTCATGAGCTTGTCTCTTGCCCCAGATTCCCGGTGCTTTGTTTCTGGCGCCTGTGACGCTTCTGCCAAACTCTGGGACGTTAGAGAAGGAATGTGCCGGCAGACTTTCACGGGCCATGAGTCTGACATCAATGCCATATGTGTAAGTAGTTGTTTTTTACTAATGGAGTGTATTGTGACTTTGTTTCTACTTCAATTCATTGCGTCACTGTTTTTACAAGTAAAAAATTCTGTGTATCCTTATGCTTAGAATAGTCATCTCTCTGTTTTAGAGCATTGGTCTAAAAACACTTAATATTTTTTTTCTCCTAAATACATTCACCTTTTTAATGAGCTTTTATGAAGAAATGTCGTCCAAACACTTACCTTTTTTAGGGTCTGCCAAAACCTAGTTATCGCAACAGCACACAGCTTTCCATAGTCCACACAATATATAGAAAGGAATCTTGGAGCATTCCTCTTTAGCAGTTATTTGTTTCACAGATGGTTCCATTATTCAAAAGGTGAAGCTTGAAGTATAGGCCTAAATAACCGGGTGGGGTTTCATTTGTAGTATGGTGTACTTTGCATTTTCTATTTTGTGTACTGCCTTCAGTTTGTGCCGCATGATGTTTTTTGATGGCAACATTATTTTTTAGCATTTGAAGTGCAGCTTCCCCTTGCCCTTATTCCCCTCAAACCATAAATGAGGTGGACAGGAGGCCCTCAGCAGAGTTACTTTGGTATTTTAAATCTTTCTATGCTACATTAAGTGAAAAAGCCAATACAAATAATCCTCATCTTGACTGCCTTTTAAGGAGCTATCCAGACTAGAAATTACTACAGCCCATGCCTTTCATACTGAGTGGCCAGCGGCATTTGTGTGTCTTTTTGCATTTAAAATCCAGCACATGTCATGACGTATCTTTATCCTCTGCTGTTCTTAAAGAGACCCCAAAGGGCCTCAGTGTACTATTCATGTCAGTTTGACAGATCCTCTCCTCTACCTTCATTTGTATTTGCAGAGCTGTGACATTGAACCTGATGCCATGCCTGTATTTAATGCTGGCTGCCACATTGCGTTGGGAGTGCTCTTTGCTGCAAGTTCTCCATCAGTCCTACTGAATTCTTTGTGAATTGGGAAGATATGGATTAAGCCTGAAACAATTCCTATTTTTTCTGATCCAGAAAATGTGTGCAGAATCACTGTCCTCCCCCTCTTACCACAGTACTAAAATGATTATTTCCTCAAATAAATTAAGTTGTTTTGAAAGTAAAACTAATATTCCTAACTTTTGTTTACATACTATTTATAGTTTTTTAGGTTTCGACCTGGCGAGGGGCACGCAGTGCCACTCCCAGATCGAAAACTATTGTCTACAGTAGGGATGTCGGCACCGCCTCTGCCTCTCATTGGCTAGCTCCATAAATGGAGGCTAGCCATTGGGAGACAGAGGCTGTCAATCGCGCTTTCTCTCGAAAACGCGATTCGGGGGCGTTTCTGGTGCTTTTTTTAAGCCCCGCCCCTTTGTCCCGGGCCGCGCTGCGATTGGCTGCCGGCCCGGGACACCCCCGTGACGTCATTCCCGGGCCGCGCTGTGATTGGCTGCCGGCCCGGGACACCCCCGTGACGTCAGCCAATCACAGCGCGGCCCGGGACCTGACTTGTTTTGTTATGCCATTATGTACTCGCGTAGCATTGCGAGCTGTAAAAACTATGTTTGCTTTCCAATTGAGGACTAGATAGGAGGTATGGCAAGAGTAATATAGATCTGTCACTGTCAGTTTAATTACTTCATTTATAAATTTTGCACAAAAACGCTGAGCGCACAACCATGTGAGCGCGAATAATAAGACTTCAAAGTAGATCGGAAGTGTGCAATTATTATCCATAGCAATCGCGGCATAAGATGATGTGCCCTGTCCCTTTAATAATCTCTGTGAGAGACGCGATACGTCACACTGTTCCAACGTATATAAAACTCGCAGAAACAGTGGAGGAAATGTTTACATGGCGGCAAACTGAAACGTAGACGCTGCACGCTATCTGTGCAAGGAGATACAGGAGCAATAGAGGTAAGGGCTGACACTTATAGCGGCATGTACTTTTTATAGCTCGCAGGCAAAATAGTGGTGTTTAGGGAGGTATTTTTACCATCTCCGCATTTTCTGAGTCTGCCGAGGCTGTATCCGGTTTCCGGCAACTTAGTTTGAACTAGTGATGGGGCAAGCATTGCAATGAAACGATAACGGGCCATTCTGCTCTTTAATCCGCATGGGTTATGCTTGTTTCAATTTGTGATCAAAAAGTGTGTCATGTGCACGTCCTCACACATGGAGACGTCCTGGCAAAAAAAAAAAAAAAATCGACGGAACCGTAGTTCGAAAATTCCACACACACTCTGAACATCGAGGTCTTTTCTTCGCACAGCAGCTACATACACGACTTCAAATTACCTTCTGATTAGAAAACCTACCTTACCAAAACCACATTTGTTCCGCAGTACCACGGTGCTTTTCGTTTGCATCAAAAAAAGCCAGACGAGTTATTTCAAAGCTCCAATTTCATGGCATGAATACTTATGTGAAGGGAGACAAAAGAATTTCTAGAGACAAGATAAAACTACTGTCGAGGCAATGGTTCATTTCTGAGCACATTAGTACTGCGTCATTATTCACAATAATCAGTTTGCCCATTGACATTAAAATGCCTAAATTATATTTGTTGTAACTTGCCCTCTAATCTCTAGTTCCCTTCAAGAATGTTAACCATGAAATGAGCGGAACACATAAACCTCAGATGGCGAGTGTTAACTGAAGCGTCCGGCTGCTGGTGTGGACTGTTTTGTGGGTGTACAGTAAACTCATCCTGAAGTTACAAGAAGTTCTTTTCGTTTCATTACTGGCGACGACCAGCAAAAGAATATACACCCACAGAAGAGCCCAGCATGAGTTTTTATCCTGACAAGCTGAATCCTGATTTCTACGGACAAGGTTGGTCGACTTTTGCCTTTTGTGTTTTAGAGTACCGGGACTTACGTATGGCACTTTAAACGACTTGCAGAGCAGGTGTCTGATCGTGTATTTTACACTGGTGTTTCGTGGCCGCGCCCCACTAACTGAACCTGCAGTAGATTCCCCGGACGTGCGTCAGACAAGGCACGGTGAGCGAGGGGCGGTCAGGAGTGCGTCGGCGATCGTGAGGGTGAGGTAGGCTGTTTCTCCTTGGGGGACTGTCGGCACTGGCGTACTGACCGGGACTCGGGCGGCAGGTGGCAGGCTCACCGGTAAGTCGGCAAAAAAGCGGCTTGCGGGAGAGTGTGTGCCTGGGAGGTGTGTGGCGTCATGAATACTTATGTGAAGGGAGACAAAAGAATTTCTAGAGACAAGATAAAACTACTGTCGAGGCAATGGTTCATTTCTGAGCACATTAGTACTGCGTCATTATTCACAGTAATAAGCCTCCCAGATAAGTATTCCAGTCATGCTGACGGACTCGTGCGTGCAGAATGTCAAACACGCGGAAACGCCACTGCACCTCCAGCGACAAAACCAACGAGAGGCGCTGCCAAGTCGACCCCGTATAATTGCAGTCGACGGGTATGGCCGCGGACCCAACCAGACTTGCACATTTTCTCTAGCAGTCAATATAATGTGTAATGAACTAGGCACCTACAATTCCTGCTTGAATACATTTCTTAAAAAGGTTTACTGTGAGAGTAATTAACACTAAATACGATATGCGATCACCACACCGAATAGTCCTGAAGCTGACAGTGATGGAATCTGCGTTACCGAGAGAACGGAAAACTAGCTCACTACACTGTTTTTTCTTACAAATGCTCTTAAAACTAAAAAGGCTATTTCCATATCTGCCGGATCAAGCCCTGACGCGGGTCTGTTTGGTAATGCTATATCCTAAATTTAATAATGCCCACGTTCTCAGAAAAAGAGTTAATCATCGATGTCAAATTGACGTGGTTGCCGGTTCACGTAACTATTTAAATATCAAGTGAATTCACCAGTGTTTGCAGGAGCGTGAACTGACAGAAGGTGTCACTCAGTCATGTATTACACAACAACAAAAAACATGCAATGCCCAACCAACAGCATTATATTCAGGCCCGGCTCTAGCATGGGCCTGGGGTACATTCACGTGGGCCATGGCGAGCCCAGTTTTTGGTCCTTCTGGAGGTAGCCTACAAGTCCTAAATTACATCATATCTACTTCTAAACAGGTGCACAATACAAACGGTTGATTCTGTTGTATACAGAGCATATAAAGGGCAGAGTAGTGGTAAACTGAGCTAAGGTTAATTTTAGGGTTTAGGGGATGTGTACTGGTACAGGGATGTAAGCATTTTGTGTGTTGTAGTCTTAGTTTGCTTCTATCAAATTAAACATACAAACACTGAATGCCAATGATTTGTGAGTTTGAAATGTATGACTGGAAACAATGTCCATGTTAACAGTTGTCATCCTACACACAGAGGTGAAAGCTTCTCGTACCTCCAGAAAGCATCCTAAGTGGAATGTCGCATGGTTAGAATTGCAGGAATTGGGATTGAAATCAACAACTCTTCAGGCTGCAATCCTCATGTCTTTTGCACAGGAGTTTGGAGACACTATATCAGACAGAACTGTTCACAAGCATTTACAATGCAACGGTTTCGCCTTCGGAAAAGTTTAAGCTATTGGCATTGTAAATGACAAAATTTGTATTTATGTGTTGGTTTTGAAAACAGATAAATAAATGGCATTGTCATTTACATTGCAAATAGCTCTAACTTTTCCAAAGGCGAAACCGTTGCATTGTAAATGCTTGTTTATTTTTGTCTATAGACTACTTTTGGAATTCAGACTGTTTTATTGCATCCTATTCTGAGATCACATTTGAATGACATTTGTATGTTTTTTAACCCTTTAAGTTCATATGCAATTTTGTTTGTTTCATATGAAGTGAGTGCTGATTTTTGCAGTAATTTCGGCCAACCTATTTCCCCACTTTGACTTGGTCAAAACAAACTGTATGCAACTACAACCTGAGAATAGCCAACCTTCGGTAAGGCTATTTTGGCAGCCTCCATCCAATAGGTTTAGTTGTACCAGATGGTGTAATAGAGGTTCATATAAGTTTTGTCCTGACGTTCTGGTTACCCACCACAATATTGTATAGTAGTGTATAGGACCCTATTAAACTTAATATAAAACTGTAAGCTACCTTCACAGAAGGATGGCTAATGACCTTTAGATTGGTTCTTACTTTACTTTCCTTATAGACTCTATCAGGGCTACCAATCAAAGGATACAGTGTTGGACTCTTTCCGTTAATCCTAAAAGTACCACTCTAGGATACTCCAGCACTATACAGTGAGAACTGAATAGAGCATTGCAAATCGGCAATATGGTAATGGAGACACCAGTTGAAAAGGATACCTTCGCCCCCAAAGAAAATTGAAGGGTATAGTTGTACCACTCAGTAAAAACATCTAAGTTTTTATATATACAATAATGTAGTAGGAGTCAAAATAATAGAGGGTAAAACCTAAAGTCTCTGCAGAGGTGTTTCTTTTAATGGAAACACTTTGCCACTGTCATCCAAAGAGAAACTCCGGAAAGAACGAAAGGCAGGACCAAAAATGGTAGGGAAAAAAAGCGATAAGTAGGAACCGGACGATCACCCAACTAGTGGGACCTTAAGGGATATTGCACCCCCAACCAACCTTGGATATTGTGCCCCCCCGCCCAACCAACCTTCGATATTGAGCATACAAAAGTGTAGGACGTGGGAGCGGGTGATGGAAAATTTGACTCCAAGCCTTACACCAATCTAACCATTTATTGGCCTTTGAGCCATCTATCTGGCACGAGTTACATTGGTGCCAGGAGGGCTGCACTAGTGCCCCAGCCAGCAAGTTGCGGACTGCAATTGAGGATATGCTGCTTGCAGTGTTCGTGCCAAACTTAAATACAAAATGACAGAATGAAAACAGTAGTACGTCGCATGTTTTAATTTTATTTAGACTACTTGTCTTTAACTAACAGGCACAAAATGTACTCGCCAGCAGCACTTGTGGGCATTGGAGCTCCTCCATATACGGTTGCGTTCCTCCACTGGGTAGGAGTTATGGAGGACACCCTCTGACATCCAACTTTTTTTTCTTCAGCCCTGGAGTGCCCTTTGTGGTGCTTTTTAATGGTTTGTCATCTTTGAAGTGTGCTAACCCTTAACAGCTTTAACTTTTCTTCATGCAGAGACCGTATGTCCATTGAAAACAATTCAAGATTTTAGCTTTGTTTATCTTAGAGCAAACCGATTTTCATATTTAACCCTTTGTCCACCCAGACCCCGAAGTGATTGCAGGTGATTTTTGCAGTTGCATCATGATCAAGGAGCTAGGTCACGCATTGGTGAGCCTTACCACTCTCAAAAACTCACAAATAAATCTTATCAGAACTGGGAAATGTCCTAGAACAGGTTTTGTTGCAAAGTATTGTAATTGTCACAAGAGTACACATACACCGCATCCACAAACTACTTAAACTGTTATAGGAGCAGTCTCAAAGTCTGCAGTGCTAGTCCCAGACTCCTAAATCAACGGCATCAAAACCTGTCTGTGCTCTAAAGGCTTCAGACAGAGATGCTAGCTCCCTTAGCCAATGTCCTGCAGATCTCTCCATTCAAGCTTGCCAGGCTGTAGGTTTTTAAATCTCTTCCCGCACCACCTTCTGTTGCCAAGGTAGATTTGAAGCATTTGATTCTGGTCGCAGCTCTGCCTGCCTGTAGAACTGGCCTAGAGGATTTCTTGTATAGAGCAGGTGTCTCTACAAGGCTCCTGTGATTGCACAGTTTGTGACACCCCTAGGTCCTTAAGATCTGTCTGTACACCCTTTAATGAAGTAGTTTGCCCACAGGATGAAAATGAGTGGTTTCTTTAGACGATCAACCCTTGTTTGACAACTTTCCGAAACATCAGAGGTTTGCCTGCATAGGTTTTATTTAGGTCCGGCTTTGATTTCTCTTCAGATGTCTGATGCATATCTCTACATCAACCTGCCCAATCTAGCAGGTTAGGCCACCCTTCCCTAGGTTGTCCTGCTTGGCTGACAAGTGTGCTTTTTTGTAATGTTACTTGGAAAGCAAAGGAGGTGTTAGTTGTCTTGTTGGACACGAGTTAAAGTACAATCTGTTAACTGAGCTCATACAGTCTGGCCTTTGTAGCAGAGCCCTTGCTTCGATTTAACAAAGTTCTTGTTGATTAGATTCTAGAGGCATGAAAGAAACCCTTTTGAGCAGCTGCGTTAAGAGGCAAATAGCTCGGCACCATTGTCAAGCAAAGTCAGACCCCAAGTTTCCTTTGGTGCACCCCTTGTTGAAGAGCCAGTCGTAGGCATCTTTAGCCACATTTAATCTAACCCTTTCCCTAGCATACCATTGAAAGTAAAGTGTTTATTCATGACTGTATCTAATTGCAGTGAAGGTGATAATCTACTGAGTCATTGCAAGATCTCTAGTGGTCGATGTACACAGGGGATATAACAAGCGCTCAGCACTTTTGTCATACTACAGAACAGTTGTTTCATATGCCTACTACTTACATCTCTAGGTTTAAGGACCGGTGTTTTACAGACTGTACAATTTGCTGCGTGTTAATTGGGGTTCCAGTCGTCTGTTTGCGGACTCTCCCAAACTATGGCTTTGGGCCTTTTCTAACCAGTCACTTGATTTTAAGCCACATGGTGATTATGATGAACTTGATGACTGCCACCCTATCTAGGCAGGCTTTGAAATGAAATTGGAACTTTTACAGTGTGGTGTAGACTGTCTTTGCTTAGTGGATTTTCCCCCAGGGGACATTTTTTGCTTCTCAACAAATACAAAGAGCGACCGGTTTGGACCTTCAGTTTCCATACATGGCGTCCCTAGCAGATGCATTTCAAATCATGTGGTATTTTCTCACCACTGTGCATGCCTGCCAGTCCCAATGATTGCAAAGTGTCTTTGCAATGTACAGCTGGAACAGTCACTCAGGGTCCTCATTGCAGTGCAACAGACAAGGGGGTGCCTGGTACTCAAAGCCTGAATGTTTCCTACTTTTTCTGTAGTGAGAGCGACTTCTGCTTAAGGAAAGTCCTCAAAAGCTACTAGCATATTTTATCACTATAAAATAGTGACCAGATATGACACAAGATCACTAGTAGTGTCTCTCGAGCAATACAGGTGAGGTTACCACAAGAAACACCAGGATAAATGTGATCACTATTAAATGCCTCGCTTGTTACTGAAATAAGTCAAAGCATCACATGACATCCAGTACAACGGACATAGCCACAGCAATAGGTAGATCCAACTCCGCTTGAATTATTTCTACTATCAGGCATTGCCATTTTTATGCAAGGGGTGCCCACTGTTGTCAGGGATGGCTACAAGTTTGCCATTCATGCTCTAAATAGGTCGGTGATGGCTTCCAGAATGCCAAAGCTAGACCAAGAATGTCCAAAATGGTCAAGGATAACCATTATGCCATTCACACTATTATGACATGAATGAGCACAATTGTGCCAGAGATTAACTAGTTATGATAGGAGTAGAGTTTATACTTATGTTGTCCTTTACACAAGGCAAAGCTTTCAGGGAGCAAAGCTGTTTATTATAGAGGGACACAATGTTGCACACAGACTCCCATAAATGTTCCCACATGCATATACACACCCAGATGGGACTCTTAATTGTCTCCGCTCTGCATCCATACCCTATTCTTCTCCGCTCTTTGAATGATCATGCACAAGAATAAAAAATTAATTCTGGCTCCTGTCTTCTGACATGTCAGAGGGTCAGCACCGCAACGGTTACTGCTAGGCTACTGCTGTCACTTTTCTTTCATGGTCCATTCTTCACATAGTGTGCGACTGGCAGAGCAGGGCCTACAACATGTCCAATCTTCTTGGAACTTACCTAGATTGAGACTGTAGACAAATGGTGAATTTGCAGACCCTATATTCTGGCAGTGTGTATCTGATTATCATGAGGCGTGTCATTGGTTGTCTGGCATTACAACGCAGTCTTTACAACGACCGCATTGTTACAATGCATGCCATTACTCCTCAAGTCGGAACATCGACTTGCTCTAGGGGTTCAGAAGGTGTTGGATTTAAAATCGAACACCTTCCCTACTGTTGCACAGACTGGAATTGGAATAGTAAATTATACTATTCCAACATCCAGCGCCCCGCCCTAGAGCAAGTCGTTCCAACTTGCGGAGTAATGGCATGCATTGTTACAACGCGGTCATAATAGAGTTGTAATACCATGCGGTAAAAAACAAGCAAGATAACATGGCATATTTTTTCCAGATATGGACTACCTGATTGGATGCAAGATATATTCGGACTCAGACTTCATCTTCTTAAAATTCTTCTACCAGACTTTGCTTCAGAGGAATATAAAGATTTTCTGTCTTTTGTAGGTTCAAAAACCGATCCAGTTAGCTGGTTTGATAAGTTTTCTGAAACAGAGTTGCTATCTTGAGAAGGACCTGTATTGCTAAACACTCATAACTCAAATATTAAAGCATTAGGAATGCTTGATCGGTATAGGCAAGAACTGAAAGCTTCTCTTTTTACAGAGATTTGACAGTGAAGCATGTTTTGGATAACATCCTTCCATTTGACACTTACTGATGTGGCAGAGGTCTAAATTGCAGTCTTCGCCACCTGTCCTGTATTGAGTCTACAAAGTTCAGACCTGAGTTTTCTTATCCCATTTATTTATCCTTGTATCTCACACCTTAGTCTGATTTCAGAACATTCAGGCTCTAGATTGAAACAAAATATGATCCTAGCTAATCTGAGTTAAAGAAATTTGATGCCTTATGAAAAATATGCTCCTTTAGGTAGCATGGAGCTCACAGCTTCTAATGCAGCGCTTAATGGCGAGGTCTGCCCATGCCTTGTAGGAACTGCCTATGTTGGTATTGTCACTGCTAGAGAATCTTGAAGGGCCATTTGGCAAACGTTTGCACGGTGTCCTGGAACAGCCCAAGGAAAACATTCACAATTATTTAAATACAGTGGATGTTGCACCTAGTCCCATGGGTTATTCATTGGTGCTGTGTGGGCATGCATGGATGTGTACAACATGATTTTTGTTGTGCTGATCCAGATCTGGTTCTGCACATGGCATCGCTCTAGACTGGGTAGGTTGGCCCTGGTACTTGGACGATTTTATCTGACGCCTTTATTTTTGTGGGAAGACTGACCGACTCAAAACGGAATGATAGGGGTTTTTTTGGGGAGTAGGGGGAGGCGGTAACTATTTCTCCTTCTTCCCCAGGCGTTGATGGGTGGTTTTTTAGGTCTCGCGTCAGCGAAAGACCTATTGCTGCCCAGTTAGCTCTGAAGGGACCACAGACCGGGGCACGAGCGCCGATTGCACCTCGTGGACGCGCATGCCCAGCCCCGCCTCCCGAGCCGTGCACATCTCAGTCAGTCAGCCATGCCTGTCGCGTACGCACACGCACACACACACACACACGTGCCAAGCCCCACTTACTGCATCAGTGGCCTCAGCCGCCACTCCTTCTGCTGCCACCGGTCCTCTGGGCCATCCACTCCATGGGCGCGGGCTTCTCCGAAAGACATAAGTCCCGCCCCCGACAGCCGTGAACGTGCACATCCCGAAAACGGAAGTTCGGGAGTGTTCCCGAAACCGGAAGTTCGGGAGCGTGCACGCTCACGGCTTGTTTTAATATGTGGTCTAGCTTGATGCATCGTAATCATTTGTTTAAAAGTTTAACATCATGCCTTCACAATGAAAAAGAATATGGAGAGTATGGCACCATGCCGCAATCATGATTCCTTCAAATAAACGGATGCCACTATGCTTAACATTCTGGGGCAAGAAGACTTAAATTCGTAAGGCACACAGGCCTGTGCATTCTCCAGATACGGTGGGTACTAGACATTCACTCCAATAGAAATGAGATATTAATCTATGGCCAATTTTTGTGTGATGACCAAACATAACTACTTGCAGTGTGACCTAGAACATCTGGTCCCTACAGCCCATGCGGCCCCTCCAACTACTGCTAGGATAAGCTGACATTGGATGAATGTATTATTATGAAAGGATGCATGTACGTTTTATCTTCTGAACATCTGCAGCACTTTTTATGAGTGGCATGAACACTGGCACTTGCTGCAATTTGTTTACTCTGTTTACTTAACACTTTGCATGATACGAGCTAAGCCTACGAATGCTCTTTCGTCTGCCCCGGCCTGTATGTCCGGACGCCAGATGACTGAGGTGCGCGGTGCCGAGATCAACAGCGACAGCATGGCGGGGGAGAGAGGGCGTTTCCGTCTGTCTTGTTCTATATCCTGTTGCTTTTACCACGGAAAAAAATGCTGCTCTTTCACTAATTACTTTAACTTTAGGGGCAGCAGTGTGTCTGTAGCGGTGTAAAAACAATGTTCCGAAACACATCCTTGTTTTTATGGCAGTTCCAACTCCGCTGAGGCTGTAGCCACACTTTATTGTACTCCTTTTAGAGATTACTTTCCACTACCAGAGGCCTCTCCCAAGCAGGGAGGTTCTGCTCTTGGTGTCGTGCTTGCTTAGACTTCTTGAACTTTTCTGTTCGTTGCTCTGCATGTGGTTGCGTTTTGGGCGCCGCTGCCCGTTTCTAAATGTGGTGCTTGTGATTTCAAAATCGTTAATACTTCATGAAATGAGGAAAGCATTAACACCGCAGCTTTCTGAAAATATGCTCTTGGGTTGGCCCGATGTTTTTCATATTTGAAATAGAATGGAAGCGGGATGTCTTGGATCACTAGTGAATTCAAATTTCGGTTCCAAACTTTAGTATATAACCTGCTTGCACTTTTGCCATTTATAATTGAGAGAAAAGAATGAAAACGCACACATTTCACCAGCGTTTTAGAATAGGGCTTGACAAGGAACTAGAATTAAGGCATTCGTGCATTACCCTGTGAAAACCATGCACTACTGTAGCACCTGCGTGCCTGGGATTTTGGTACGTATTAAGCAGTGAATGTAGACTATCGCTGATAATTCTCCAAAGTAAGCAAGACATACAAACGCTCAGCGTGTGCTCTGGTTTCTTGTTTGCACATTCTAAAGTCTAGTTTTTAAATTGTGTAGACATAGGGACCAAGCTTTCTGCCATATTGTTTTTTTATTAAAACGTAGCACTCCAGTATTTTAATTTCCTGTGGTATTTCTTAAAAAGTAGAATAATAACGGTTGCTCTGTCCTTGTGTAAGCAAGATTCTGTTCTCTGTGCCTCTATGCTTGGAAAACGTCGCGTATGCAAATATCTAATATGCATGTATTTTTACATGTAATATTTGCTTAAGCAGTATTTTCCACTGTTAATAGACCCTCGAAGACTAATATGGTTCTCTTTTCAGAAGCAACATCTTTAGGTGCAGCACTATAGTTCTATTTTCAGATACAACATCTTTAGATGCAGCAGTATAACTTTGCATGAGCTTTCTTGGGGTCCCTGATTATGTTAAGTGAGTCCAGTTAGTAATATTTTTAGTAGAGAACCCAACATTATGTGGAGGGAAGGAGCAATGACTCATTTTCAAGAGCAAGTTTTGTGGGCAATTTGTAGAGATATAAATAGACTTACAGGGGCCAATGAAATGCCATTGGGTTGTCTTGCATAACTGCTAGAAAGGGCCTCTTTTTGCATGAAAACACCCATTTTCTTGTGGACTGGTACTGCTGTTTTTAACTCTCTGCTCAAGGGCACTAATAATCAGGTCCCAGTACATGTGCTCTAACCCCTAAAACATTTAAAATTGAATAACTCCTAGTTAGCATATTTAACTTTCCTATACACGGTTCCCAAAACATGACTCCAGGCCTGCTACTGTACCCAGACTGCCTGTAGTTTAAAACCTACAGCCAGACCTGTCAAAGTGAAAACTTCATCACAGGAGAAAACCTTCCTTTTAAATACTAAAAAGTAACCCCTATGTAGGCTTTGTTGCTCAACAGTAGGGTGCATGGTATTTAAAAGTAAGGTATTTAGAATTTAGAGTTAACATATCCGTACAATCATTAGCATCTAAAAGCTACTTTCATTGTCCAATGTTCAATTGTGCACGCAAATACAAAGAGCAACACCGTAGCACAATGCAATGAGCAATAATGAAAGTTTCAAGGTATACAGAGCCGACGACGTTTCGATCCCATTTAACTTGATACCGGGATCTTCATCAGGACATAAATTATATGCCTCCGACTAATGCCTGTAAAACAGTTCTGAATGTCAAAAAATAGAGGACGCGGATATTACCTAGTCCAATCTGACACCCATTGTGAGTGCTGGAGTAGCTGGGGGGTTCCCGAGGGAACAGATCCCCTTTGTTACTTTATGAATGCTGTGTCAGATACTATGCAAGTGCTGGCAACAAATCTATTTTGATTTTAGACATGTTCTCTGCATCCGGGCCCAGTATTTTTTTTTGCCCCTAATCTTAGAGGTCGCTGCTCGTGTTTGACTGTCAGCTTTGCATTTGTCAGCAGGGCAGCTGTCAAGTATGGCGCTTTTTTGGGGGGGGCATGATAATACCCTCCACTGTAGGGCAAGGTGGTGTTTAAAAAATGTTGAGTCGCTTGGGCAAGGCCTAGAAGGCAACTAATACCCAATCCTGGGCTAAATCAGGAAGTTGGGTGCAATATACACCTGCCCCTCCAAAAGGCACTAAAAAATTCTCTGCCTTTTGGGCAAGGTGGGTGGAGTAAAAATTACATATGCTCCCTGGAGCAAGAGAAGGGCACAATGTACTCTGTGGCCTTGAAAAGGTGTGTGGGCCTAACCAGTCTCACATTCTTTCGACCTGTGTGGGTGCACTAAATAACCCCCAGCCCTTGGAAAAAGGAGAGGGACTAGATAGTCCAAAATGGGCAAATGATCGCAAATAACCCTGTACTTGGGAAACAAAGTGCTACAAAGTGCCTTTCCCAGACTGTTTGGCTGTGTGGGTGGGGCACTAAATGAATCCCCCTCTACAGCCCCTTCCTTGGGAATGTTGCACAGTATTTTTAGTTCGTGCTGCGCCAGCGCATGCGCTGCTCTGCGAGAAATTTAGTGAGTGGCTTTTAAAAGTGCTGCCAGAGGCTTTTGCTGGCCTCAAGCTTGCAGTCACGTGCGCGTGCACGCGCGCAGCCGCCATCTGGGTTTTAGTCAAGGCTCATTAAGCCTTGCGTATCTTGCACTCCCTCCTTCTTCCTCTTTTCTTAAGGCTGTAACGCAGTGAGGCTCGAGAATATTTCTGAGGGGGCAGGGGGCAACATGTGTGAGCGTGGTTGCTTTTGTGGACAATCGGGGACGGACTCTGTCTCTTCCTTACTGCCCAGAGAAGACACAGACAATGTCTTCTTTTCTGTTCTGGCAGCTGACCCCCCTCCCCCCTCTTCCTATTATTCCCTCTTTGTCTTGCTCCTCATTTACTGAAAACCGTGACTTGAAGAAACGGTTCACAACCTTTCTTTCATTTAGTTGCTTCCCTGTGAAATGGATCCAGAAAAGAAAAAAACTATTTCGGAAAATGCCCTTTTTCTGACATTTTTCTATTCCAATGTGATCTTTTTTAAACCATACTGTTTAACGTTTATTTAAGGATATAAGCAATGGACATTAAAACTGTTCCCTTCAGAGCCCTGTAGTCATGTCCTTACCTTTTCAGGTAAAACCACTTGCTGATTTCTGAATAGTGAGTGAGACATCGTTAAGGTAACCGTGTTTCTTCTGCTTCCATTTCACATGCTTTACTTAATCTTGCACTCCCTTTTTCTCCCTCTTTTCTTAAGGCTGTAACGTAAAGAGGCTCGAGAATACTTCTGAGGGAGGCAACATGTGTGAGCGAGGTTGCTTTTGTGGACGATCGGGGACGAGCAGAGAAGGAAAAGGACTCTGTCTCTTCCTTACTGCCCAGAGAAGACAGACAATGTCCTCTTCTTTTCTGTGCTGGCAGCTGCCCCCTTCCTATTATTCCCTCTTTCTGTCTTGCTCCTTACTTACTGAAAACTGTGACTTGAAGAAATGGTTCACAACCTCTCCTTCTTTTATTTAGTTGCTATCCTGTGAAATGGATCCAAAAAAGACAAGCATTGGCATAGCCGATAGGTCTCGCTTTTGGGACTTTATAAGTATTTAGTTATGCAGCACAATATCCTTGGTGCATCAACATCAACTGTTGCATGGCTAAACACTTATAAGGTCCCAAAGGCGAGACCTATTGGCTATGCCAGAGCTTGTTTATTTGCTTGTTGACCCTAGACTAAGGCTGTGCTTTTAGGTTATTGGGTTGTTTTTGCAACCTGGCTGAGAAATGGTTTAATTGAATGCTCCTAAGGCCAACAGGTTTTAAAGGTTGCCGGTCCGCTTGAAGAGACAGGATGTCATGTTTATACTCTTAAAAGGGTATGTAGCCACAATGTCACCCTGCTTTTTTTTTTGTTCTAGCTGCACTTGCACGGTTTAATCAAGTAACCTTTAGTTTGTATGCTTCTCAAAAGTTTGCAAACTAAGTTTCCCTTGTGGCTTTCATTTACTGTATCATTGAATCCCTTTTCTAACCTGTGCATCTCCCTTCTGCGCATGGCAAAGCTAGAAACCTTGTCTTCGCAGTTGTCTGTCTTACTTGAATTTACATCAGTGCTTCAGGCTCTGCCTGATTACTTTAATTTTACTGTTTTTCATAAGGATATTGTGGTTTTGCAGCACTGATCTTTTCTGGATGTCACCATTTAGTGGTTTGGTCCAAAATAGTCTTTTTGCACTTTTTTTTGTTTTGCGTGAGTCGTATGGCATTTGCCACTTTGGGCTATGTCCCTCCTTGTGTGATGTCAAATGTGGGCCCGGAAACACCATGACATGGTTTCCGTTTTCAGGTTCTTTTTTCTGTCTTAAGTCTGGAAGCAAGTGAGAGCTCTGGAGTGGGTAGGAACAAGACTGCATCACAGTGTTTAAGTCACACAAGAAAACTGGGAAGACAAACTGGGACTGTGACGTCGATGGATAGGAAAAAGCATTGAAAAATGCAAGGAAACACCCAGTCGGTGAGGAACCAGACATGCAGCAAGACTACGCTGAGAAAAGGAGTACTGAGCACTCCCCATTTACATTTTTTTCTGAGGTGCCATCATAACTATGTCCACGGGGGCATTCACGAAGTGTGCAAAATCTGCCTTCCGAAAAGACCACAGTTCCGAGGATTGCTCCGCCTGCACAGAATTTTTTCCCTAGACAATCAGAGCAAGACAGAAGGTACCATACAGCATCGCACCCTCACAGGGAAAAGAGGGGTCCTTAAGGAGCCTGGACCTGTCGAGTGAGAGACCATTACATCACTAGGGACCATACCCTCAAACACCGCAAGAGCTCCGTCCCATGTAGCCCACCCCAGATTCTTTTCTGTTGTGAGAAGGGGCCAGATGATGAAGCATGCCACCATTGGATGGGTGAGAGTCACCATTCTAAATAATAACATTGCTTGCAGTATAGTGACGCATGCTTTTATTCCATACATACTGTGTGTTTGTGTATTTGGAGCATACGTTTTTGGGTGCTCAAATGCTCCCCTTACACCCTGTGTGTGATTAAAGTGAGGAAGAAGACCCAATCAACATACACCAAAGAGGCCCAGCTTGCAGGATAGTAGCTTGAGGTAATCAAGATCTAGCCAGAGAAGAGACATTAGATGACACCAAGCAAGATAACAGACACCAAGAAGCTGAGCTGAGGACATCAGTCGGGTAGCACGCAAAACCGGAAGTAACGTTAAAGGCCTCAATGACAGGTAACCTGATCAGGCTGAAAGGTCAGAGTGGAGCCAAGACTTGGAACACAGCTGGAGGAAGACCCTCACAACCAATCTCTACCTTGAAAGAGCATCAAAAGCTTGGAAGGGATAAAACCTTCTTGGGAAAGACTCAAGTTCCGACCCTGAAAACTGGCCACACATCACCACAAACAAGCTTAATGTCCATTCCCAGCCACCAAAACACCCCTCACTAAACAAATACCCCCACCGACAGTAGGAGAGGAAGAACTCGTGTAACCTTTGCCAGAAGAGTTCAAGAAGAGGACAAATCGGGTTTTGCAAAATAATTGTTGACCTCAATCTCATCTGCTAGATGCTGCAGGCACAGCTAGTAGACAACTTTGCAAGACTACCACTCTACTCAGACATGCCTGGCTCTGAATCTCCCGATTTATTCAGGAAGTACAAGTCTCCATAGTAAACATGCCCTTTTCTTGATTCTGCCTTTTCGGAAAGTCTTTTGAAGCTATTCAACGCATGAGAAGGGAAAATGACTGCCAAAGCCTTGGTGGCTTTACAGTAAAAGGGTCCTTTTAAGGGGCATAATGCAGAGAAAGCGCTCCCACAGGAAGAGTCATGCAACTGTTAGCCAACAGAGTACCTCAACAACACCATCCTATTGGCACTATGGATAAAACGCTAGGTAGTCTTTTAGTGGACACAGTGGAGGAAGAGAAGGCACTCCATGGGGGAGGGTAGGTAATCAACACAAAAAAGCAACTTCACAAGAAATTGCCTCCAGTACAAGTAATCTTTTGAAGGGATGATCAGGGGGTTTATAGGAGAATGAAGAGGAATCACCTATGACAAATGGTTACTAAACATCATAAGGCACAGATATTGCATTATCTCCTAGCATACCACCAAAGAAGAAATTCAGAAGGGAAGAACAGCATACACTATACGAGGAAGGAAATGGCTTATAGAGTTGGTACTACCATGAGACTAGGAGTGGTTTACTT
The DNA here is from genome assembly GCF_964261635.1 of Lissotriton helveticus. NCBI lineage: Eukaryota > Metazoa > Chordata > Amphibia > Caudata > Salamandridae > Lissotriton > Lissotriton helveticus. The sequence continues at coordinate 339,377,191 of NC_136065.1, read as the reverse complement.
CACCTACTTCCTGGTACCAAAACCTGATTTTACAAAGACCAACACTGGATCTAGGATCACTAAATGGGTCAACCCAAACCTTCAAGGTGGCATCCCCTCTTTGAGGTTATTTCCACATACAAGGAAGTGAGATTACATGAAAGCTATAAACAGCAAATGCACGTACCTTTCACATTCCGGTGAGATGCAGTTATTAAAGACGCCTACTTGTGCATTGTTGATGGGCAGTCACACTGAATAATGCGAATACAAGTCAAGACCTAAGCAATACCCCCCAAGGTATTGTTTAGGAGTGGTTTTGGACACACACAGATTTTGTTTACAGGAGTGATCCCTGCTATTGCAGATGGATTTTTTCATGGATCAGGTTTTGACCGGTACAAACAGGTACACTAAATGTTTGGAACAATTGCTTAAAAGCTAAAAGTATTTCCCTGAAGAAAAAAATGGAAGCGGTTTTGTTGAAACATTGTGGATCCTTTGCATAGTGGGAAGAGCAATGCCATTACCTTATGTACATACCATATGCGTAGTTTACTTTGAGTATGTCGAGGGTGATGCTGGTCTGTAGTTTCTGCAAATATCCTAAATGTCGGTAGATGTGTTAGTCTATTTGCATTGTGTAGATGGCACTTCTGAAGTGCTTTACTTGAAGGACCAAGAATAGGCTGGAGTCCATAAACATCCCTTCTTGGAGTGAGTTTGATTGTTGATCAGCATTAATTTGCCAAAGGCAAGGAGACCTCATACATGCCAACATTTTAGAAGAGGAGTATATATTTTCCCCACTGAAGGAGAGGTAATTTTAGGTGGGAAACTGCCCAAAGAAAGCAAGTTTTTGGTTCACAAACTGGGAAGTCTCCCTGCATCAGGTCTATTTGCATGTATGGACCATGGATGATGTCTTTGACTTCAGCTCCTTTGGTTTTCCAGTTTTATTATCTGTGTGCAGTCTACACATTTGCAGCAGGTTAGGTTGAATAAACAAATCGGATCTGCTAAACCTGTGTGGAAAGCCTGCTTTTACTCTCCATTGTGTGTAGAAATCAGTTAAACTGAACGGAGGAAGCAAGAACAAGCTTAGCCCATCTTTTTGATAGGAGGAAATCCAATTTAGGATACTTCCATGTAATGAGATTGTCTCTAGTAGTGTCTGGTGATGGACTGTGCCAAAACTCACTGGTAGGTCTAGCAGTAGTAGTGGTAGTAGTAGCCGTCTCTTTGTTTCCACTGCCAGAGAGAGTTCTGAGTCCGATATTGATGGTGATTCAGTGCATCTTCTGTGGAACTCAGTTTGATGGCCCAAGATTAATTCCCTTGTATTTGGGAGACCTGGGAGTAGACTGCTTGCGCAATCAATTTCCCATGGGAATGAGCCCTTAAAGATCATTGTGCAGTTTTCTGGGTCTAATACTTTAATGTTTTAATTTTTTTTTTTTTATAATGGTCTGGTGAAGGAGGTCCTGAGTTTAAAGGGGAAGGTTCGAGTTTATGGAGTGGAGTGTATTCCTTAGTGCAATGGAAGCTGATGTGATGGGATTAGTCTGGTGTCTTTATGTATCTTGTTTTGCTCTAGTTTGTTGTGGTATACTCTTGTTGACTATCCCCTTAGGTAGTCTTCTTTCTCTTTTGTACAGATTCCATTTACAAGTGTTACAGAAGGCTTTTGTGTAATATCTTGGTGATTGTACATTCTGGGTTGGAGAACTGAGAATCCAATATAGTTATTTTGGGCTTTCGGAATTGGACTACATTATCCTCTAGTAATCTCTCTGCTTTCTTCAAGCATGATTTGTATATCCTGGTATGGATACTGGAGACGAGTAGTTTTGCACTTTGGGTTCCTCAGTTTGCATTGTTGGGGATTTTTGGCTTTATTTGGCAATCTAATGGTTACTTTTTAGGTCTTGCGCCTAGCGTTGCAGTGCGCAACACTGCTCACGCAGCGAGAGACTTCTTGTAGGGGGTTTCAAAACTAACTTGGGAATCGTTAATGCGTGTGCTTTTTCTTTTGTCCTACACTATTGGCCTTTGCGTGCATCTTTTTAAGAAAGACAGCACGCAATTGACCAAAGGCGGGGGCATTGCTCCGCCTATGGCCTATTGGTGGCGGTTACCCGCACGGTCGCCATGTGGTTTCAATTATCGTGCACAGACACGATAATTAAAACCATATGGCTCGCTGCGGCTTGTTCTTGTTTTATCAACTCACGGTAGCTTAATGCACTCTTATATCTGAGAATTCAATAGGACTTTGTTACACACTGTTTCGTACTATTCGACTTGCAAGGACACATTTGTCATTTTATAGCTGTCCCAGGGGGCTCATGCCTCTCTAGATCAAGAAATCCATTGCGCAACCTTGCAAAGTCAACCGGATGCAGGAAGTCGGGGCGTTTGGCAGGAAGTGACGGACGTGGACAGTGGGAGTAGGGAGACTCCAAGGAGGAATGTGCCCAACTTCAGTGACTCCCTTACACGGTTCTTGTATTATCTGCCCCTAAAATCAACGTGTATCATTTTGTTGCATTTTGTGCTCATGTAGCGCTTCTACAGCTTCAGCCTGCCTTCAAGGAGGTTCTCTTGAACAAGGCTTACGATGAGGCCAGATGGTCAATCCCAACTGTTTCACAGTTCTTGTGCTGCCCTGGTCCTTGGGAGTTCCCAATTCAGTACGTTTTATTAATTCTCATACTGAGGTCCTGCATTTTTAATGGATAAAAAACAGGGCCCAGAATGCACTGTTCTCTGAACTGGATGAGCTGCTTGTCGGAGTTGAGAAACTGACTCGTTTACCTCTTCCTGAATTTGAAAGGGCTCTTCAGAGTCTGTCAATCTCTACGACGCGGGGTTGGACCTGCATTCCCTTAACAGAGATCCTTTATGCGCCGATTCTTTTAGTGATATTCCCTATTTCCCCTCTCTCTTCGGGACCTGGGGGAAGGGGCTTGGATCATGGGGGGTGACAGCCGGTTGGCTTTCTGTGCGGACTGCTGCAGCAGTCTTTTCTCCCTCTGTTTTTTGTATCACACATTTATTGATTATTTCCACAAATAAAATCAGGGCAGACAGATTTGAGAACAATTATTTCTACAAAAACATCTGCAGTAAATCAAAGTACATATGGTAATGCTAAGGCCTGGAATACCTGTTAATTAGTTTGTGCTTTTAATATAGCATTTTAAATACAGTGTTTATAAGCCAATCAATATGGGTATTCGTTTATTGACGTCAGACTCTACCTTGCTGGGACTTGCGACCTGCGCAGATGCTTAAAAACCAGCACTCATCTCGCTGAGTTACCTTGTACACTGTGCTGTTTACCTCGGTAGGTTTAATGGTGCAGCCACAAGTACAGTACAGTGCAGGGCGGTTTACCAGGAAGTGGAAGTAGTCAGTTTATTACTTCCATCATGTATTTTGACATTCACAAAGGTTTCCCAAATGGTGGGGGTGGGAAAAAACGGGTTTGCTGGACTACCTTTTATAAGCTACTCATGCATAGTCCAGACAACCAGAGCTTTAGGTGAGGTGGGTCCCTCCGGGTCACAGACCCGAAAGTAATTCATAACGGACATTGAAATAGGTCCCCATATACCATGTCCTTAACTTTACAGGCAAAAACGCTGATCAAATTCTCAACAACTAATGTAAAGGGCATTGTGATAATTCATGGCAGTTTCTGTAATTTCACGTTTTATTTAATCTTTTTAACCGGGTTAAAGTTGTGAAGACAACTGCGCCTCTTATCAGGTGCTAAACCAGTTCTTGTTTCGCACTCACCCCGATTTGTCCTGAAAGGTGTAAGGCGATGCCGAGGTGTGCGACACTGATGGAATCGCGACATGTTTACAGTGAAAGTGCTCCACGCCTCAAGCGTCCAGAGCTGCCGACTTTGAAATTTAGGAAGCGGGTTTGAGTCTCTACGTCGGCTCAACATTCTGTGATTTTGGGCAAATCACTTATTCTCCTCATGCCTAACACCCCTCCCCCCCACACACAAAAATCCATGTGTACTTCTGTAATGTGCCTGGCGCTCATGTAAAGCGCTCAAACCTTTGGGCTGTGATCTAAAACTGCAAAATAAATGAACAATACATAAAAAATCAATCAATCTGAGGTCCGAGCGTTCATACTTACCCCTCCTCAGCAGCTCAGCCAGCACCATATCACCTTTCTAAATAAGCATGTGCAATGCAACAGGTCTCGCACTTGCAAGAGTTTAAGCTATTGGCGTTGTAAATGGCAATTCCTTTATTTATATTTTAAAAACCAACACTTAAATAAAAGGCATTGTCATTTACAATGCCAACAGCTCAAACTCTCGCAAATGCGAGACCTATTGCATTACAAATGCTTGCTATGTTTAGAGCAAATGGAAGCCCTTGTTGTGGCAAATGGGTCCCAGTTACTGAATTGGTGGTGGCCTGCTTATTACATTAATATGGAAGGAGATGAGGGGCTGTTGGCTTCAGATAATGGAGCAATTTCTCGTTTTCAAGAGTCCTTGCGCTGTAAATAGTGTATCGAGGATGTGTCCCATTGCATGTATCGAATTGATACAAGTTGGTTGAAGAATTTGTTCTGGCTAGATCAAGTCAGATGGACCCTTTTCTTGGTAAGTATTCCTATTTCTTGATGAAATAATTTGTTTCCACCCAAATCGCAGTGTAGCACTCACTATTACAGCCTTTCATAAGGCAAACTAGGTTGAGCGCATTTGCAAAAAGTTATTTTCATGTGGGCCAATTCTCAATGGATTAGTAACCAACGAAAAATGTCCTTGTTTTGTCCTGGTTTTCAGCTATCTTGTTCTGTGACTTTTTTTTCCCCGCAGTTCTTCCCCAATGGCAATGCATTTGCAACTGGTTCCGATGACGCAACTTGCCGGCTGTTTGACCTTCGTGCCGATCAGGAGCTCATGGTGTATTCACATGACAACATCATCTGTGGCATTACCTCTGTAGCATTCTCGAAGAGCGGTCGTCTCCTCCTAGCTGGATACGATGACTTCAACTGCAATGTCTGGGACACACTGAAGGCAGATAGAGCAGGTAAACATTTTTTATTTTTTTTTACTTGTGATTAATTAAATGTTTGTATAAAATGTGGTTTTAGTCCCTAGAAACTCTTGATTCAGATGTAAACATTTTACCCTAAAGGGTATTTGTAGTGACGTAATGGTAGTGTTGAATTAATACTGAGAAACAGTTAAACATCTGGGCACATCTGATAGAAGTCTAGCCACAGATTCCTTACCTTAGAATATCCCCAAGCGTCAAACTGGTCCGAAAAATCCTGCACAGCAGCACCTCTGCGCGCCGGGTGTGCCGCCGTACGGATCCGCTAGGGTTGGATTGGTAATGAAAATCAGCCCAGGCACGCAAAAAAAAGGCCCACATTTTCATAAACACTCCTCATATCACTGCTTTGGTGTAATCTTATAAAAAAAAACTTTAGGGGGGGGGGGGGTAAAAAAAATGCACGCGTTAGTTTACACTGGTGAAACAAGTGACCCACTTCTACTCAGGCCCCATGCCCCCAATCAGTATGTGTACTCATTAATGGGCCGGCCCGCGAGACAAACTGAGGTAATGAGCACCCATCCGCCTCTAGAAAGGCCGCTCAGACACCCACTGGGCCGCTGACTGTATCAAAACAGACACAGTGCCCAAATAGCCCCCCAGACTGCTTAAAAAAAAAAGCAGCCCACAGCAGAACTCGGACACCGGCCCATCGGGCATTGCCTGAATGCCCGCGTTACCAATCCGATGCTGGGCTCCGCCCTGACGTAGTCCATGGATGTGACGTCAGCGGAGCCATATATGCCCCGCCGACATCAGTTTTCTTCTTTTCTGCGTCATGCCGCGGATTCTGGAAACCAGCAGTTCCTGGCCTAGTTTTGGGCCTTCTCGACACCGTTAGTGTAGTACTGGAACAGTGTGCATTGCCCTCCGGGTTCAAAGCCTTTGAGGCCTGTGCGCGTCAGATGTCTGGCACTGATCCGCACCTTATTTGCATGTGGTGCCTTGGTGTGCACCATGATTCCAAGCAATGCGCCGGCTGTCAGCAGATGAAGCAGAGTCCCTGCGGGAACACTGTATGAAGCTGTTGGCCGGCCGGCTGTCTGGCTCACCCTCTACTCGTCCAGAGGGGGCTCGTTCCCGAGGCCGCTCCCGCGACCGGCACCCTAAAACGGTAAGCTTAGGCGCAAGCGTCCACTGAGGTCCACCTCCCGTAGGCTTGCCGCTGGCACCCAATTCTCTCATACGGGGTCAGCTACGGGCCCCCGGAGGTCACCTCCTCCCTACCCTCTTTTTCCAGGAGTTGGAGCGACGCGTGCCCAAATGGAGACCTACTCCCGGGCTCTTCAGGCCCCCTCTCTCACTGGTGCACCTTCGGGCCCCACAGAGGCGGAGGGTACTCGGGCTGGGCCATCGTCTGCAGATCCTTCCCCGACCAGGGTTGTGTGCTCCGACTCCGACTCTGGAGCAGAGGCGACGAGGTTGGGCCGCAGCCCAAACCGTCCTGGTCGCTCTAGCACACTCCGCCAGTCAGCTCATAGCCCCGTGCGGCTTCCTGCGCGGACGGCAGAAGCGGCGTAGTCAACGCCAGGCTGTCACCGCCAGTCAACGCATAGCGCTGTGCGGCTTCCTACGCGGACAGCAGAGGCGGCGTCAGCGACGCTGATCTCGTAGCTGGGCTCCGGGCCTGACCCAAAGCCGGGCTCCACGCCAAACCCAGCTCTAAGCCTGAGCCCACGTCTGGAGCAACGCATCATCCGGCGTCTAGGAAGCGTCCCTCGTGGAGGCAGTCTACGTCCAGTCAACTCCGGCACGGTGCCCACCGATGCCGACGTAGACACATCAATCGCCGCCGGTGTCCATCCGTTCGATACCGGCGTCCATGCCTGGAGTTGATCTCCCTCCGGATTCCTCGTATGTCTCCTCAGCGGGGTCGGGTGGCTCCGGTATCCGCTACAGCCTTTTCGGAGGCTGCTGCTTCCCCTGGTCGGGAGCCACCAGTGCAGGTCCCTAGTGTGGCATGGCCTTTGGATCGTTCTCCAGCCCTGCTCTTTATAGAAACTGGGAGAATAAGTCTCCAACCGTCTCCTACTGACTGGGGGGGTAGGGGGACACCTATGTGCGTACTATCAACAGGGCAGCTGCTATCCTAGACTTTCAGCCTCCTGTGGTACCCCACATTCCCGATCCCTTAATGGATCTGCTTCATCTCAAGCCCATTACCATGGAGCCCTTGCTACCCCTTGGGGTTGCTTTATTAGAAGCCCTGTGTGGCGCATGGACACGGCCTTTGGAGCCCCTGTTGATCGGGCCATTGCTGGTAGGCACCGTCTCGCCCCGGGGCACCCACTTTGCCTGTCCCTCCACCCTACTGCTCAGGGCCTGATAATTCAGGCGGCTTTTGGGTTACAGGACTCCTCCACTTTGCCCTTGTTTCTTCCCACCCGGGAATCCAGATGGCTGGATGCATATGGAAGACAGCTTTTTGCTTCTTCTAGCGCTGCCATCCGTGCTTTAAACACTACATGCGTGTTTGCACATGTGTCCGCCGCACTCTGGGACTCCGTGGCTAGCCTTCCTTCCTTTCCGGAGGAATTGCGCTCAGAGCTTCTCCGTCTTGTCCTTCACGGCAAGGAGATGGAACATTTTTCAATCCGCTCCTCCCTGGATACCACACTCGGTGGGCCGTGCTCTTGCACGGTGGGTGGCTTTGCGCTGCCATGCCTGGATGCGTGACAGCCGTTTCCCTGATAATATTCGGGAGAGCCTCCATTAACCGAATAGATCTTTTTGGGTCCCATGCGGACTCTGCGATTTCCAGGCTTCTGTCAGAGCTACCGTAATTCTGCTGTGTCACTGACCGACTTTCTTATGGTTGCGAGTTTTTCTTACAGCCCTTGTTTATCAGAGACAGGTTGATGTCTCTGTATGGGCTGTATAGCCGAATGTCTAATTGTTTTTGTTTTCAGTCCTCTGACTGTCTGCTTTGCCAAGAGGAACCCCCCTCCTTGCCAGAGGTTGACCCTTGCCCTATGTGGGGTATTAGCTGGTTGCAGGTGTTTGCAGCTGCCTTTGTTTTCTCCTGTGGAGTTTTCATTATGGGTATCCCTCTGGGATTCATATACCCCTTTACTGCGTCCCGCATGGTCTCATCGCTCTGTCTGTGGTGCTTCCACTCCTGGTCTAGGTCTATGCTGTGTAGTATTTACCTCGCATGGCCTGGCATCATGCTTTTTGTCGCATGGTCCATTCTTTGACGCCAGCCCCTTCTGTGTGGTTCTCGCCGGTAAGGAGTTGCCGTAGGCCTCTGTTATACAATTGTTATGGCCTTTTGGCTTATTACCCAGCAGTTTTCTCCACACCCCAGCTGCTTCTGCGCAGGAATTTCTACGTTCTGCTGGCATTGTTAATGTGGCGGACTCGTAGAGCCGGTTCTCCTTTATCTCCGTTCTTCCTGGCGCCTAGGACCCGTGAGTTGGTCCTGAGTGCTCCCTTGTTAGATTCGTTTTTCTTCTAATTGTCCTGTGAGGGGCTACTCTCTCTCTTCCGGAGCAGAGGCAGACCCTGCTTATAGCCTGGACTAGTTCCACCTTCTGGATAAATGCGGGTACTTTTGAGCGTAGCCTAGTCCCTTGGTTTGGCCGGGTTTTCGGCATCCTATTGAGGCTTTCTGCGCCATGATCTTCCTAATGGCTTGTGCGGGCTTGCCTGCCTTGGTCTTGGCCCTGTCCTCTTGCATCACCAGCTCTTCTCTGGCGTTTGTGGCCTGTTGCCTTCTTGCTATTCTACGCATCTCAGCTGTTCCTGCTGTCTTGCTTCCTGGTGCTCTTCTGTTATGGTGCTGCAGGCATCCTCTGGCCACGTATGAGCGTCCTTCTGGTTGTGTATGGGCCTCCTTTCAATGCTCACGTCTGGCTGGCGAAGATCTCAGCAGTACTCTTCCTCTGTGGTACATCCGGAGGTGGTACGCGTTCTCTCCACCATACCCCTTACTAGTCTTTTGCGCCCATGGCTTCAGTTCTACTTCTGGCGAGGTGCTGAACCCTCTTGTCACGCCAGTTACTTTACTGGGTGTGTTTTTGTTCCAGATCAGCCCTTGCTGGGCAGGGGTCAGTATCCTGCTACCTTCATATCCTACAGGAGCAGGTTCAACAGTGTTTTATGCTGTTGGAGTTTAGCTGGGGCTAGCTTCCTTTCTATCTTCAACGCTTGAGGTCCCTTGCCTCCCCTGCACTCTAGCGGTTGCAGTCTCTGACAATGCTGCATTCGGTAGGTCCCTTATTCGGATCTGATGTCTCCTTTTGGGTGACACCTTATGGTAGTTTGCCCTTACTCCTGGACTGGTTGTCCTTCACTGTCATTGTGGTTACAGCCCTTCTGTCGGCTGCTGTGACGGTACACCAAGGAGCTATGGCTCAATGGTAAGTCTTGTGCCTCTGACACAGGCCAAGGGATCGAATCCTGCCTCTGCTCTGCATCTTCTATCTCCGCAGGAGTATTTGGACTTAACAATTGCGGGAGTCCCTCCCAGAGTGGTGCTCCGTTCTTTTCCCCTCCCTCAGTTTACAATATACGGTGCATGGCACTGTCCTTCTATGGTGATTTTCACCATACCTTGTTTTTTTCTTTTTTTTACACACTGTTCCCATATTTCAGTTTTTGGTGGTGGCTTCGCGTTCTGATGCAGAAAAGTCTTCTGACAAAAACTGAGGTTGGCGCGCCAGGGCGGGACATATATGGCTCAGCTGACGTGACGTCACGTCCATGGACGACGCCAGGGCGGAGCCGTACGGTGACGCGCAGAGGTGCTGCTGCGCAAGATTTTCCGGACCAGTCTGACTCCTGGTGATATTCTGAGTTAAGGAATGTGCGGCTAGATTGTCTCTACCAGATGCATAGTTACCAAAGGTAAGTAACTTGTTCAGGCTTTAAATTGTGCTTGGATACCAACATAGTCCTGTAACCCATATATAGACCATGATTTCCCTTACAAAGGCAAAACTTCGGATATACAATACATTTTTGAAGAAGTCTGAGCACATGCAATCGTTCAACAAGTGTATTAGTTAAAAATCTTTCCAGTGTGTGCGTAAGTGAAGAGAAAATGGTGCTGTGAACACAGTTAAACCTTGAGAAAAGCTATACAAGCTGCTGAAAAAATGTGGGTTCTAGTCGAAATCATTTATTTTTTTATTTTGTAGCGTACGGACTTGGGAAAACCACTGCTTGTAGGTAGTAGATGTTTTGACACTCCATTCACAAGTAATGCGGTCACTATCAGGACCACAAGACACATTTATTGCAGCTAAGAATAGTTTAGTTGCCAGGTAAAATATCCAGTTGAGACGTGAAAGGATCTGGTCTCATTTAAGGCCACGCCTTCATTTTTGCTATCCGATAATGCAAGATGGATAGGCACAGACCACTGCTAGTCGCATCCTTTATGAAACTTAATTGTTAAAGGAGTTCTTCATAGAAGTCCTGCCACCCAAAACCTGGATTGGAAGTCTTGTGAAACCGAAGATGCAAATACCATGTGTCTGCTCGGTGCCCTGCTGATTCCAAAAATATAACTCCGAGCCTCAGTGAGGAGGCATTCTCCTTTGAATCTCCCTAATGTTCCATTTTGAAGCTGAACTTAATGAACTGTAGTGGTCTAACTCCTTAAAGCTTTAGTGTGAAAATACTATGCTTTGCCTTTATGATCCTAGACGAAAAAGTAAAACTTTCTCTGACGGCTTATATTTTTGGCAGTTAACTTGTATATTTTCGACTCCAGAGGCAAATCCCTCAACCAGGTTTTTTTTTTGTTGCCTCCCATAACCGGTTTTGATTGGAATTTAATTTTTATTCTTTTTTTCTACAATCTAATGTCAGTTCTTTCACTATTGGGAAGTGCCCTTCGCTTGGCAACAAAAAAAACTGAAAGTCCTTCATGCCTTATGTTGACATTCCTTTTGCAAAGTCACAAGGCGGAAGAGTGCCCCATCCCCCATGGAATTTACCCGAGAGAGGGTGAATATTTAAAGCTGACTCAGTTTGCTGTAGATGGATCTTTGCTTAAAAGCGAGCCCTGTAGGGTTATGCAGCTGTTAAATCGCAGCTATTGCATCACAAATAAGTACATCAGAATTTGTACATCAGTTAAGTGCACAAAGGTTTGCTTTAGTACCTTTGAATTAGTCGTACTTTACATCACCAGAAAAAGGTTTTTTGTTTATGTATGTGCATGTATTGGGGGTAGGGGGTACATGGGGCTTGTATTGGGGGGGGGGGTATATGGGGGGTGTATATGTACATACACCTGCTTAGCGTACTCCTGCCATCTAGTATTAGGCTTGGATGTTTGCAAATCGTTTTTGCTCAAAAGATCAGGTGTGACTAATTTACATTGCGTATGGGAAATAACTCCTTGTACAATTGCTTTTTTCAGCCATCTGGTGCTAATTGGGTTCCAAAGCTATCCTGGCCGGAATTTTTTTTGCAGATCCAATTGGTTACTTGTCGATCCCATTGTATCAGTTTTGACTCCGCTCTGACACTTTTCTCTCTTGATGCATTCTTCAGCACCAAAGACTTCCTTTAACTACCGGGGGCTTCCAGGGCCTCTCTCCCACTCCTCGGGTGCCCAGAACCACTTAAAGTCCTTTATTGCCTGAAAATGCTGCATTGGTGATGGAACACATCTACCCTCAGTGGCTCACCACCAGGAGGTGTGCACCTACCCATCTGTCGGAGAATCCACACCTTTCCTGTTCAGAGACTGGCCTCCCCCTACTGCCCCTTAAACTCTTATGAGCTACTGCTAGGTGAAGGCTTCATTAGCGATCCCTGGGATGACTACAAAGTGGATCCCCCAGTTGATCCTAATCTATTATGTTGTCAGGGCTTCACCTGCTGACATCACAGGCTACCATAAGGTCACTTACAGGACTTTAGTGTTTACCAAAGTTGACTTGCATGTTTACCAGGACGAGAATTACTTTCTTTTCAGGATGCCCTTACAAGCTGTGATCAAGGCCCAATTCCGCACAATATTCTCAAGGACCTGCTATAATCGTCCCCCGTTAATAAGGAACCTTCAAGGGTAATGTACTAGCCCAAAAGGTAGAGAAGAAATGTAAACACTCTTTAAGCGACCCAACAAACATTAAGAGACTGATTCCACCCGACTTCCTGGTCGTTAACACAGCCTCCAAGCTTTACTCCACCCATGCCATTTGTGATGATCCTCCTCCAGACACTGTTTGCTAGAAAGTTGACGCTACAGGCACAAATTGCAATTGGAGCAGCGACCAATTAGCGGATAGCCAATTCCAGTGGCTCCCGTCACAGCATGACCTGGCCAATGGGAGAAGGTACAAGATCTCCTTAAATGCCTTCTGCCGCTGTACAGAAAGTGTGTGGAGGTTATGTCTGGGGCGCAAAGTCCTCTCCAACTCTAGCATGCGCTGTGTCCAGCAGCATCGCCTCAGCCTTCTGTTTAACTTGGAGCTCCTTTTTAGACCAAGGACAGCTGATTTAAACCCTTACTTGATCTAAGACCCAACTATTGCATCCTATCAGCATTTTTGCATGACAACCATGCAGGTTGCTCCACTGCCCCATTCAATAGTATGTCCCCCACACAGATAGAGCTGTTCGCCACCTCAGAAAAATAAAAATTCCCAACCTTCGCTGCTAGACATCCATCACCGCCATCTGTGGGCAATGCACTATGGATGAATTGCTCGGGGGCATTTGCCAGTGCTTTTCCACCTCTCCCACTGTTTCACTTTGTGGTGAGGAGGTTCAGGCAAACATCACATGCCCTCATTACAGTAGCACGAACCTGTGCCTGACAGCCCTGGTACTCCACCTTTCTGGAGGTGTTAGTCCTGACGGTATGCTTCCACTCAGGCTGGACCTTCTCACACATAAGCAAGGTTGAATCCGGCATCTGGATTCTGTGCAGTACAGCCTTGTAATTTGACACTTTAAGTCCTAGAAGGTAGGTACTTGATTTTTTACTTAATTTTTCCCTGAGACCACAACATGAGCTTCTTACCCAGCAGAATGGAAAAGGTTTGTTAACCACTGCATCTCAAAAAAACTGGAACCGCTGTCTACCATTCACACTTTCAGAAAGCAGACCTTGCCTGCAACCCTATTCACCAAAACCTAGCTACAGTTGCAGCCTACATTTAGAAAAGGAAATAATCATTCCTCTTCATAATTCCTGTTAAAGCCTTTATAGAGGGCCTCAAAAGGGTGTCCCCTCCTAACCTTTTGAACCTGTGCTTTGATGCCCTTTGAGTTCCACTCCTGGAAGGTGGCCTTCCTGGTGGCCATTAGATTGCTTAACTGCATCACTCGCCCCACAAGAGCCAGGTTTTCTTTAGAACTAATCCTAAGTTCCTCCCCAATATGGTGTCACCTATCCACATTAAACAAACCAATGAGCTCCCAGTCTTTTTCCCACAATTAGACTCCGTTGCAGAGAGGGCACTCTACACCGATGTCAAAAGAGCTTTTATGTACTACATTAACAAGTCCAAGCGTTTCAGTAAATCTGAACAGCTCTGTCCTTTGTAAAGCCTCAGAGAGAACATCCAATCTCCAGCTTCTACCTGCTCCTCCCAGGATTCACTCCACTTGGAAGAAAGAAGCAATTTAGACTTTTCTTGGAAATATCCCCTTAGCAGATATTTGTTAGGCGCAGCCACCTGGTAAACACCACATACTTAACAAACCCAATTGTGTGGACATCTTAGCCTATTAACATGCCGTGGTGGGCCAAACATCCGTATAAACATGCTATCCACTGCTTCTTGAAGGCGCTATGTTTACAGTCTATGCGAAGCATGTGTATTTACAGCCATACATGCTACTCCCAGAAAATGCTACTCACCCTCTAAGCATCTGTTGTAGAGTCGCATGTGCTCCCCTTCGTAATAGTCTTTTGCAGATCTCTTGCCTTCTCCTTTTTGCCTCACATTGCACTTAACGCACTTTGTTTTTACGCTCCACATAATTCTAACCCACTGTGTGAAAAATAATCTAACATGGACGCTGTGCCCATGAGTGTTGTACACTGAGTTGCCTGCACCACATCTTGAGTCAAGATTTCTTCAAACAAACCGCTTGCTGACAGAGCCCAATACTAGATGGTAGGAGTATATGAAGCATGTAATTCTACAGCACTACAGGCAATGATCAGATGTTTACAAGGCAAGTAGTGTTTTCCTTACACATCTGTGTAGGTGTGTATGTATATATATGTGTGTATGTATATGTATGTGTGTATGTATATGTATGTATGTATATATATATATATATATATATATATATATATATATATATATATATATATATATATATATATATATATATATATATATATATATATATATATATATACACTTTGTCACTTAAATACTGTTAGTAAGAGGTTTTTAGTGTTCAGGAATGGCTAATGTTAGGGGGTAGTGTTTTTTTTTTTAAGTTTAGGGATGGGTAGAGTTGAGGGGTGTTAATGGGTTATTGGGATGGCTAAAGGGCCTGGACGCAGGGGTGCAAGGTTGGTGTTACTTAGGGTAATATTACTTTGTTAAAAGATTCACTATAAAAATCAAAAGTTAAAGGGACGTTCTATTTGGGTGAAAATGTCAGTTAAAGATTAGTAGGGAGCTTTTTAGGGCTCAGGGATGGGGTTGTGCTGAAAAGGTCGAAAGGCTTATAGCAAATAAAATGTGTTGGACTTGTAAAGCCCACAGCTGCCCGTAAGCGTCCCGGCGCTTGCTTAGGGAACCCTTCCTGGTATTCCCCAGTGAGAAACCCCAGAAGGGTGTCCACAAGGTGAAAGCCAGGCATCCCGCCGTGAGGGGCCGTAGTGGAGATTAAGCAAGCTATTGCCCAGAGTCGCAGAGTGTGACCCCGTGAGTTGAGTAGGCACCAGAGCGAGAATTGTCGAGGCTGTGGAATTTTGGGCCGAGACCCGCAGAGGCGGGGAATCGAACCCTGGTCCACGGTCGATCTCAGCTTCCTGGTCTGCCGCCTCTAACCATAGCGATGGATAGAGTGAGGTAGTAATTGGTTTTTAGGGCTCAGGGATGGGTGAGATGGGTGTACATATATAGTTGCAGTAGTCCTTGACCTCAGTCGCAGGCCTGCACTCTCCCCGGCAGCTCCAACCACTCAGTCACCACCTTGAGCCCCCAGCCTGGGTGTTCGAGGCTGCTGTTGCCCGCCTGCCACGGTAATTCTTGTCCCCTGATTGTATTACTTTTCCTCTTTTCCTCTCTGTGCATTAACCTCTTCACGTACAGTCTTTGCCCATCACTGTGCATTTGGTTGTCCACTGCTTTTTTTATTCGGTTAGCATTTGGTGTTTCACTCTGTTTAAGTTCATTCTGTGTTTAATTTTGCGCTTAACTTTTACCCCTCGCCGCCCCCTCTGTTTTCCTCTGCTGCTCCTCCGCAGCCCCTCCCCCTGCCCTCTCCACTTTCCCACCTCCCAGCTGAGCGTCCCTCCCCTCCATAATGCCGACCGCTGCGCGGTCGCGCTGCTGGCGCACCGAAGCAAGCCTGTCCGCGACCCGACCAGCGCCATGAAGCCTGGCTCTCCTAGGCCCCACCGCTATGACTCCACTACCTTCCACACACTCCACCCCGAAAGGCACACCGACTGCGTAAGATCCTCGCTGAACACCACCCATGGACCTTTCTCGTGCCTACCCTGCCACAGATCCCACAGTCGACAACACCCCCCACTATTGCCGAAGGACCGCCCAACGCACACACCACCAAAACCCCGACATGCATCCTCCTCAACATGCGCTCCCTCCACCGTCAAAGGCGTAGGGATATGGGACCTGATCCACACCATCTCTCGTGACGTCGCCTTCATGGAAACCTGGACCAACACCACCTCCGGCCCGACAACACCACTGCCATCCCTGACGGCTACAAGATACAGAGAAAGGACGGCCCAGTAGGACTCGTCATCGCCCACAAAATCCCCTCCGATTCTCCACCTCCAGCTCGAGTGACTCCCACTCCAACACAACACCAACTCCAGATCCAGACCAACCCCAGAACCATGCTACGCGGGACCCTCATCTACAGACCACCGGGACCATGTACCAAATCCACAACCACACCCCACACATTCACCTCCACGGACTACATTCTACTCTGGGACCTGAACTTCCACCTCGACAACTGCAACAACCCCGACTCCATCACTCTCCTCAACAACCTCGGACTAAAGCAGCTGGTCAACACGCCCACTCACAAAGCTGGACACACCCTCGACCCTATCTTCGCAGGAGGAACAAACATCCGCTTCAGCCATACCATTCAACCCCTCTGAACAGATCACCACTGCTTCCATTTCACCTTCAACACCACCTCCGCACCCAAGCCCGCACCGCAACCACCGCCAAGGAACTGGAGCAAGGTCACAGAGTAACTCCTCAGCACCACCCTCCTCCAAGACCCCCTGCACCAGGAACACCACCAATTCCACAGCCACAGAACTTCACCGCTGGATCTCCTGCTGCACCAACAAACTCACCCCCTGGTTCTCCACAGAACTACAAGAAGCCAGACTCTCTAGCAAATGCCTAGAGAAAACCTGGCGAAACCAGAACTACGGAAGCACGGAACAGCCACAGGAGCGCCCTGAAGGAATGCCCCCAGCGCATAAGAGACACCAAACGAACCTTCATAAGAGACAAAGTCCAGACCAACGCCAAGGAGCTATTCAACATCCTAGAACAGTTCACAAAATCCACAAGCGAAGTCAGACATCACACCTTCACAGGAACTCTGCTACAAGCTCAGCACATACTTCCATCTGAAGATCAAGGCCCTCTACGACAACTTCAACAAACCGATGACCGATAACAACCCCCCTTACCCCAACACCGCCAACAAGCCAACAGTCATGACCTGGAAGCCCGCCACCGTCTAACACATCACCGCCACCATTAAACACCACTCAGGAGCACCAACGGACCCCTGCCCACCGCACATATTCCACAGGGCCACCGCAGCCATTGCACCCGAACTAGGACTGACCATCAACGCCTCCTTCATGTCAGTCATCTTCCCAGATGACTGGAAGCTGGCGGAGGTGAAACCCCTCCTCAAACCCACGGCCGACCCAACCGACCTGAAACTACCGGCCCATCTCTCTCCTCCCTTTCCCCGTAAACATCACTGAGACTCATGAACGCCCAGCTGACCACCTTCATCAAAGATAACTCCATCCTAGATGCCTCCCAGTCTGGATTCCGCAGTAACCACAGCACCAAGATCATCCTCCTCGCCGCCACGGACGACATCCGCATGCTAATCTACCAAGGACACACCTCTGCCCTCCTCCTTCTAGACCTCTCTGCAGCCTTCGACACAGGTTCTCATCGCACTCACGCAGCCAGACTGCACAACGCAGGAATACAAGGAGCCACCTTCGACTGGATCCATTTCTTTCTCTGGCAGAACCCAGAGGATCAGACTACCTCCCTACCTTTCCAATCCCACTGACATCAACTGCGCAGTACCCAAAGGACCATCGCTCAGCCCCACGCTTTTCAACATCGACATGTTCTCGCCGCCATCGTCCGCAGGGACTCCGCATTGTATCCTACGCCGATGACACCCAGCTCATCCCCTCCTTCACAAAGTCTCAACAAGACACCAGACCCTGCTTCCAGGAAGGAATGAAGAATGTGGCAGCCTGGATGGACAGCTGCTTGAAGCTCGAACCGACAGATCAACGCTGTCGCCTCCATCAGTTTCAACTAGCTGCGCATCCTCCGCAAGACCGTCACCCACGCACTCATAACCAGCAGACTGGACTACGGCAACACCTTATAAGCCGGAATCAACAACTCAACTACACAGACTCCAAACCATCCAGAACGCCGTTGCCAGACTCTTCCTCGGGACCCCACGCCACAAACACATGACCCAACCCCTAGGAAACCTCCACTGGCTCCCCTTCGAGAAAAGGGTCAACTTCAAACTCCTTACCCACACTTACAAATCCCTCCACATCGGACCCAAATACCTCCACGAGAGTGTATCCTTCAACATAACCAAGAGGAACCTCCGCTCACCTTGACTGAGGTCTCCCACATCCGCAGATACAGAACAGGCTGGAAAGCCTTCTCCTACATTGCAGCCAAAACGTGGAACAACCTCCCCGTAAACATCAGACGCTCCACCACCCTGCACACGTTCTGGAAGTACCTCAAGTCCTAGCTCTTTAACTGATCTGTACATGCCACGCCCACCCCAACCCCCAACCACCCGCGCCGTCACTCCCCCCCCCCCCCCCCCCCATCCTCTTGAAACCCTCACGGGTGAGTAACGCGCTTTATAAGCCCCTGATTGATTAGAGCGTTCTCAAGCCCCATCTTTTTCCTCTCTTCTTGTCTTGGGATACTTAAAGGAAGCTGTACAGCTCCGGTGAGGTAGCGCAATTCCTTTATTTTAATAATTATAACTGGATAATAACTGTAAAATGTATGTATTTAGCTATAGAGAGAATACATAACTGATAAGTGTAGTGTGGGCCTACGATTGTATAATTCTAAATAATGCTCTTTCAGTCTTACAGTGCCTGAAACTTGGGAGCTTCTCATGGATCCCTACTTCACTTTTCCATAGTTTAAGTGGAACCTTAAGCCCAAAAGGGCATTATTTGGTTTTCTACTGGCTGTTCCTTTGTTTCTGGAGTAAGCTGTGCTTCATTGACTTGAGATAAGAGCGAAACACTTGTCGTGAACTGCTTTTATTCATCTCATATTGGCTTGAGTGGTGGTTTTTTTACTAATCCAAACATGTAATGCTGTGCGTGGAATGGTGGAAGGCTTTTGTCATTTTACATCGCTACTTACATGGAACTAGTGAAACCTTTGCTTCTAGATGTTACTGCAAACTATGATGTAATAACAGCTGTATGACGTGTTGAGTATAAAACGAATACAAATTCAACATAAAAAATCCATGTTACTGCAAAAATAATAAAAGGTTATTTTGGTCTTGTAGGGTGGCATGGATGGTACGGTGCTAATCAAGTGCTTAAACTGTACTAGAAAGATATTTGAGGTGAGCAGATGCTCGAAGCCAGAAAGGGGTGTGTATAGGCTCATGTGTATGTGTACATGTGTGTATATATTCAAAGCTGCAATGTATAGGACATCACTATGATTATCATGATGTAACAACTGACATTCCTGGTGGGAGTCTCTGACAGTCACCATGAAACCTCCCCAGGTGTAAAGAAAAAAAATGCATATCATGCCACACAATATCAGAATTGTGGTACTTGTGAAAGTATCCAACACCATCAAAACGGACACCATTAAAGTATTTACTGTGGCAGACTAACTATCAGCGGTTAAGTGGTACTTTACATTAAGACCCACACTATTCAAGGATATGATGTATAAAGGCACTCGGCATCACCGGACTAGACATTAAGCTATTTTTTCCATTCAACAGTGAATGGCTGCTTTCGCACAATTAACTTACTCTTGAAGTGGAAGCTGCCATTTACCTTTTTGGAGAGAATTATCTAGGCTTGTTTTTTATAAGGATGATCTCCGAGATAAACACATGGTATAATGGGAGGAAAAGCAAGAGACGATATCAAATCAAGAAAAACTTTTCCGAAGAGGTAGGGACCTCTTCAACCTCCCAGAAAACCTAAAATGCATATACTCCATCGCAGGAATTGGGGGGGGGGGGGGGAGAGAAAGAGTCTACAGTCTCCTGGAGCCCTGGAAACTCTCAAAATAGTGATATATTTGCATGGAAGGCAGAGAACAGACATTATCACTGAATCATATGTGGGAACTTATTCGCCCACATCTCTCATTACCTTCTAAGGTTTCTCCCACCAAGGATGTTGACTTTTCAAGAAATTACCTGGTGCCAGTAGTTCTAGCCTATGGAGCCCATTAAAGAGCCCTATCCTTGGTGTTCTTGACTAACTCGTAATTGTATTCGGTCTTATACCTTGGATGTAGATTGACAGAAAAATATATTTCCATCTCAAAGATGTCCTTTACTTGTGGTGATGCCCTCTTTCAGAATGCAACTCCTCCTACAGTACCTTTTTTATAGGACGTCCTCTAAACTTGGTATAACCAAAACCCAATGTCTCGAGTTGTGTTTGCACATTAAGCTTTTAAGGAATAAACATAACATTGGTTGTTTGGAGAGGTATAGTTTCTGTAATGGCCATATAGGTGACGGTTTCTCTTGTTAGTAGGGCCAGCCACTTTGGTATTCAAATGCCAGTACACTTCACAAGTTAGCCACATGTTTGCAGCGTTTTTGTAAGCATTGGCTTGTTACATCCTCACAGTATGAAATTGGTGATGTCTGACCCATTTTATGCAGAAGAGTACACCAATGTGCATGCAACACCCCTGCAAAGACCTTATCCTATGTTGAGCGAAGTCCTCATTAGTTAAGTGGATCCTAGTCAAGCAATGTGATGGGCCCACTACACACAACAGTTATGGCCACATTTTAGTATGCCACCGGGGGATGGAGGAGCATATTTACCCAGCTTGCTTTAGCTTTACTAGCTGACCTAGTTAAGTGTCCCCACACAATGCAAAGATCTGCAGTTGTTTGTCTAGGACAGGCATATGCTGTAAAATGTAGCTATGTTGAGAAGATATTTAAACTTGAATTACCTTTTACTTCTGGTTGTTCCCCAAAGTGATTTGCTGATATATATGCATTCTCCTACATAGTGCAGTACAATGTTAATTTCATCACTTCAATTTGAATTTGCGTATATATTTGAGACGTCTAGCTTCAGATTCCTTACCCTTGAATTATCCCCAGGCGCCAGACTGGATCTGGAAACATTTATACAGCAGTACCTCTGCATGTCGTTGGAGAGCGTCAAATTACTGCATAACTGCGTTGTCCACCGGATGTGATGTCGATAGTCACTATTACATGTATGGCTGAAGAATGGGTTATAGAAAGTTTCCTCTTTGCATAATTTCTTATTTTGAAAGTTCATCTATTGCCACTTTGGGTTGGTGGTCTGTTTCTCATGTGTACATCACCCTAAGTGGACCTGAAAATATGGATCAGTCTTAGAGCGCAAAACTAGGAACAGTTTAAAACCTACTTCCAATTGTGTGAGCAAAGGGTGACTAGTGACTTTGAGTGTATAGGGTTGCAATAAGAAGATAGGCATGGGCTTGGTAACATCTGTTAATCAGTTTTGTAAGCTGTATGCATACTTCATTTTCCTATATTTTTCATTTTCCTAACTTTTTAGACATCCTTAGAATGTCTGTCACTGTCTTCTAGGACAGATATTGCTGATGCTACTAGGTAGCATTAATGTTGGAATATTAGAGGGTAGGGTTGGAGGTGCATTAAATACTATAAATGAACCTAAATGGATTTATCATTGAGGGGCTGTCTAAAAGATCATAACCGTGACAGTTGAAACGGGTAAGATTATGTACTGTTGAAGCAAATGGCGAAAATCTGAGACCTTTCAGCTATACAATGTGATATTCTTACAATTTGCAACATACATAGGCCATTGTTCATCCTTGCGATTTACCATTGTGGTGTTGGCTTTCTGATATTCTGCCAAACACAAGAAAGGTCCCAGGGGTAAGTTTATAGACCCTACCTCTTAAGCCCCCTGAACAGAATTGACACCAACCTAGAATTAACAGAGAGTCCAAAATGAACACTGTACCTAAATATACAAAAACAACAGGGAGTAGTTATAACAAAAACGAGTTCCCATCAGTCCACCATCGAGACCGCCCTTCATCATCTGGGATCTCTTGTACATATCACATTCAGGGGTAACAAGCATTTGCAATGCAATAGGTCTCGCATTAGGAAAGTTTGAGCTATTGGTATTGTAAATGACACATTTTTTATTTATGTGCTTGTTTTGAAAATAGCGAAATTAATAGCTTTATCATTTACAATGCCAATAGTTTTATCTTTCGCAAATGTGACACCTATAACATTTGTAACACAATATGTGTTGTAGCACTGAGTGGTATTTGGAGTGTATGTTGCATTGAGCGTAGTGTAATTATGTGGCATGTAATTATGTGGTACTGAGTGGGATTTGAAGTGTATGTTGCATTGAGTGCTGTGTAATTATGTGGCGTGTAATTATGTGGCACTGAGTGGGATTTGGAGTATGTTGCATTGAGTTTAGTGTAATTATGTGGTGTGTAATTATGTGGCACTGAGTGGGATTTGGAGTATGTTGCATTGAGTTTAGTGTAATTATGTGGTGTGTAATTATGTGGCACTGAGTGGCATTTGAAGTGTATGTTGCATTGAGCGCAGTGTAATTATGTGGTGTGTAATTCTATGGCACTGAGTGGTATTTGTAGTGTATGTTGCATTGAGCGTAGTGTAATTATGTGGCGTGTAATTATGTGGCACTGAGTGGTATTTGGAGTGTATGTTGCATTGAGTGCAGTGTAATTATGTGGCGTGTAATTATGTGGCACTGAGTGGGATTTGGAGTGTATGTTGCATTGAGTGCAGTGTAATTATGTGGCGTGCAATTATGTGGCACTAAGTGGTATTTGGAGTGTATGTTGCATTGAGTGCAGTGTAATTATGTGGATTGTAATTATGTGGCACTGAGTGGGATTTGGAGTGTATGCTGCATTGAGTGCTGTGTAATTATGTGGGGTGTAATTATGTGGCACTGAGTGGGATTTGGAGTGTATGTTGCATTGTGCGCAGTGTAATTATGTGGAGTGTAATTATGTGGTCCCCCCAAAACAGTATCCATAGCGATGTAATTCTCTTCCCAATGAATATTGCAGTGAAGTCATAAGCAATACATTCGTTAATTTATACATATATGGGAAACTGTAACTTTAAAAAAGAGAGTGCATATATTTTACGCAATAGATATAAATAAACAACTGGTTTTAACATGACAGTTATCACCTATTCATTTAGAAGGATCAACCTACTGTATGTTTACATAATCAAACTCAATATACAAGGCATATCAAGAAAAAAAAAATTGGGATAAACACAGAGGAGGTGGTAACAGAATGGGTGGTGGAGGGAGAGCCACAGAGAGCTAAAGAAGAGAGCGAGGTATAGAGGAGGGTACAGAGATATAGAAAAGAGCTGAGTGAGGAGGTAAACGAGTGTGGGTGAGGGGGGACCCAAGGATAGACGCAAATAAAGGCAAAAATTGAGGAGGGAATGGTACAAAATGTGGAGGAGTGAGAGGGGAAGGTCCAACGGGAGATGAAGGAAGTGGGGACGGTAAGTGGTCGGGAGGAGTGAGTTAAGAGACAATGGAAACATTATTGAAAGGGGAGGAATGGTAAAAACTGAGGAGAGAAAAAAAGTGAGAGGAGCAAAGAAACAGAGATAACAAAAGACAGGTGCATGTAAAGAAATCAGGAGGGAGCTAAATTGGTTAAGGGGGCAGATGGGAGGAAGAGAAAAGGGGAAGAATGAAAATAAAATGGGAGAGAAAAAATTCGGCTGAATCTACCCCTGAATGCGAGTGTCCAAAAGAGGAGGGAGCCGACGCCTAGACTTGAACCGGTTTCCCAGTTCCAAAGTCGGCAGCTTTTGCCGTTATGCCACATTCTGACTCAAGTAATAGGGCCTGAACACAAACACGAACATTATTGATCAAAATATTCTCTGAAAAGTTGAGTTCTGTTATTTACAGCTCTGCGCTATGTCCGGGTTTAAGAACACGGGAGCTGGAAGACAATTGCCTGTTTCAGACCGACGCCCGTAAGCATCTTCGTTCATGGAGGGGTCGCGAGCTGAGTGGCGGGAGACTAAAGTGCGAGGACGATGACGGCATCTAAAGAGAGGAGGAGCGCCATGTGGGTCGGCGAGGGAGGATGAATGAGCTAAAAATAAAATGCTGTGGGGTTTGAGCGGCACATGACCCGGCCCTGGCATTTCTCCACACACCTGCCCACAGAAGCATTCTGGCCTTTCTAATGTTATTTCTCTGTAATACTGACCAGTTCCTCGCTCGTCAAGTTGCCAGAGCGCAGGGTTCTCAAGCCCTGCCGCCATGTGGCTCTATCCATTTCGGCTCATGAGATGGGGTTGTTAGACCACTCTAACACTATAGTAATTTAAGGCAAACAGACCCTGGAAAATGAAGAATACGAGGCTATTAAAAGAAGCACTGGTAAAGAGAACAGGTCTTGTTTTTATGTGCTAACACATACAGCAGTAGCGCTTTCAAGTGAGGCACACAGCAGGGAGTCCGCAGGAGCGGACAAACGGGGCTGTAGCTGAAGTTTAATTGTAAGGTAGGAGCGGAGGGCTACCACTAAATATCATTAGGCGATAGGCGAGAGATAAATAATGAGGCCGAGCTAAGACGTGATTAACAAAGTCTCAAACTACTGGCGGAAGAAGGCTCGTGGAAGCAATCCGATGGAGGCAAGGGGCAAAAGTAAATAAAAATAAAAAATAGGAAAAGTTGAGTCAGTGCCCTGGCACAGCTCTGCGTCTCCGAGTGTTCATGTGTTTTTGCAGTTTTATATAGCATGAACTCGACGCGATGGTATAGGAGCGCTTTTTACACGAGCACAAGTTGCATTACACAAGAACACATTTTTGTTAGCAACGGAGATTAAGTGATTTGCCCAGAATCACAACAGGATGTTGAGCCGACGCCTAGACTCGAACCCTGTTTCCCAGTTCCAAAGTCGGCAGCTTTTGCCGTTATGCCACATTCTGACTCAAGTAATAGGGCCTGAAGACAAACACGAACATTATTGATCAAAATATTCTCTGAAAAGTTGAGTTCTGTTATTTACAGCTCTGCGCTATGTCCGGGTTTAAGAACACGGGAGCTGGAAGACAATTGCCTGTTTCAGACCGACGCCCGTAAACATCTTCGTTCATAGAGGGGGCGCGAGCTGAGTGGCGGGAGACTGAAGTGCGAGGAGGATGACGGCATCTAAAGAGAGGAGGAGCGCCATGCATGTGGGTCAGCCAGGGAGGATGAATGAGATAACAAGAATGTGGCGTAATGCCCAGAGCTGCAAGCGAAAAGCTAGAAAGCCAGGTACAAGTTAGAATGTCAGCTCACTATACTGTGACTGTGGGAGAATTAGTTAATGTTCCTGCGGCTTTAAGAAGGCAATGTGTTCTTGTACTATGCAACTAGCTCTCATGTAAAAGTGGTGCCGAAGGGTGTGAAGGATGGGGGTGGGCGGGGAGCGTAGGGGTGGCTCGGGGCCGAAGTAATGACAAAGGGTGTGAAGGATGGGGGTGGGCGGGGAGCGTAGGGACGGCTCAGAGGCCTGAGGCAGAGCGCACCATATGGAGAGGGAGGGGGGTGGCAGTGGGAGGGTGATTGATGGGCGGGGCAGTGCTGGGGAAGCCTTTGATGTGGCCTGGCGGCCGTGGAAGCCGGGCCTTTGAAGTGAAGCTAAGCTTCACTTCAAAGGTGTCGGAGGAATGCGGGCGGCTGTGCACGCGCTTTTAAGCTCAATGCGCATGCGCATTGAGCTTAAAAGTCACGGGCACTGCAAGGAATCGCCACGATTCCTTGCAAGTTAGATAAAGAGTCGATGAGCCCCTATAGTCTCGCTTGCTCGATGTGCATGCGCATCGACAGGCGAGACCTAAAAAACCTGTGCTGGCGGATAGATACACCATGCGCAGGAAAAACCCAGTGTTGATACAGATGTGAAAAGAAAGGCGTGTCTAGTGGTGAACTGAGTAGCAGTGCTTAAAAAAAGTGTGTTGTGAAAAGAAAGAGAAAAAGGCTCTAAAATTAGGTCGTGATCGGGGAAACAATTTTAATACACACCCTCACACTCCTAAATCAATAAAAACAGTGCAACTTTGTGGTATAACAAATGACCACTAAGAAAGATGTAAGGTCGACATGTTTCTGCAGACAAACGGAGTCTAGAGATCCCCTGCTGCTTCCTCAGGACCATTAGTGCTACTGCTAGATATTAAATAACATAAACCATATCACCTGAAGGTGTATGTGTAATCATCTTCTCATCCTAAAAGTAGGAGGAAAAAGTATATATAAAGGTACAGTGTCAAAGATTCAATTAAAATAACATAACATGCACATTGTGCCATGGTTCTAATGTTATGTAGTTTGTGCTAGTCGTAAACAATTATTGACCAACATCAAGACCGTCAAAATCGGTCACAAATCACCAATTTGGTAAAGAATTTGCAAGTTTAAATTCACTCACCCACGTGATGGGAAGGAACAGCCCCACCTCACCTGGCACGAGCTCAGGTGGTGGATGCACCGCACTATGAAAAAAACAACAAATAAAAGATGTATCTACATCTATATACAATCCTAGTCTAACCAGTCTCAGCATGCGCCACACAAGGCGTCACAATCCTGCCAATGCCAGGAAACTTCACCTGGTCGTGTTTACTGCTTTTCGCAAAATGTTGTTAGTTGTTGGCGGTCATTAGACTCAAAAAGCCAATAGTAGCCGGCCCACGCTTCACACACACAATGACTCACCTCTCCGTCGGTGCACCGGTCGTCCCTCTAAGCTCTCTCGTAGGGAGGAACCGACTCGGTGCACCGGCGAGGTATAAATGCCTGACTTGCTTCCGCGCTCGGCGTCGGGCGTGTTCCAACGCGTGCGCGATGTGCGTGATGACGTCAGACGTGCTATTGCTGATAGGCGCGCTGTTGGTGTCGGGAAATGTAGTTACCGAAGGCCATTATATCCCGCATTGACGGTTCGAATCCTCAGAGGGGGACGTGAATATGCAATGCAAAATAGAATTATCGCCAGTTCTAAATGGTTGATAATTCTGTCACATCTAGTATGGTTTTAACCAATAATCATCCTGGACATAAAGGGAAACGATCACTATCCAGACTCTTGTGGCACAAATTAGAAGAGACCGAATGGGGTAGGGATGGACCATATTCCTGCTCCTTCGGTCATATATTAAGGGACAGTTGGACATGATCACAACACTATGCATGTCACCCATGCAGATGGTATATACGAGGAATGGACCACATCTCCTCTTGAAATCAGCTATGACAAACACACTATACCTGTCACACCTGCAAGTGATATGTACAAGGGTTAACCATATCATATCTCAAAATCAGATATGACTTTATCAATGGTGACAATCAGAACCCTCACTACGCACATATCGTATAGTATCTGCATGACAAAGTAGGATAAATGTATTAATCAAAATGGCTAGCAATTAAAGGGACATCCATGGGATTTCTTCATTCAGCCCACATTTATCGCTGCGAAGTCTGTAGACCCATTTTTGTTCACATTTGAACAGGAATTTAGAGATGTCTGTTAGAGGATGGAATCCATGGTTGGTCTAATACCGTCCACAAGATGTCAGTTGGTTGGTGGCCCACTTGCAAGAAATGATTCGTCAGTTTCGTGGCTTGTTTACAGCAACGAATCGAACTTTTATGCTCAGAAATTCTGAGCTTGATTTTTCTAGTGGTCATCCCCACGTAGTTCAGTTTGCAAGGACATGTTATCAAATAAATCAGGTTCGAACTATTACAGTTAGTGAACCGTCTCAGTTGCCATGGTCTGTTAGTGCCTATGTCTATAGTGAGTGTTTTGGTCGTTTGGGGACAAGCCGCACAGCTACCGCAAGGATGGTGTCCAGTAACTGCGGGCATGTTCCAACTATGGACCTGAGAGACGGCAAGAAGATCCCGAGGGAACAAGCAGGAACATCAGCCTCGTGATAAATTTAAGCAAACATGTTCTGACTGATACCGAAGAACTGGTCCTAAATAAAGGACTAGGCTTTGTGAAAACCAATAAGGGTGACCCGTTTCTCATACAAACAGAAATGGGAAAATTCTTTCGTAAAATCAGGCTTCATTATTTGTTTGCCAATAAAACAACCGTAACACAAGGTGGAGACACAGAACACAGGCCTCAAGAGACCCTCTACTTTTAATCCCAGTACAGCGGGGTTACCGGCTAAAGTACAGGCTTTTGAAGAGGCCGTGGATCACGACCTGAGACAGCTGTACCTCCAACCCCAAAATTGTTTTTTTAACCTGTCCAAAGCTGAACAGGAGGCAGTTACGACACTGGCGAATCTGGCATCGGTGGTAATTAAACCAGCCGATAAGGGTGGGGCTACTGTACGGTATTAGACCAACCATGGATTCCATCCTCTGTAACCGACATCTCTAAATTCCTGTTCAAATGTGAACAAAAATGGGTCTACAGACTTCGCAGCGATAAATGTGGGCTGAATGAAGAAATCCCATGGATGTCCCTTTAATTGCTAGCCATTTTGATTAATACATTTATCCTACTTTGTCATGCAGATACTATACGATATGTGCGTAGTGAGGGTTCTGATTGTCACCATTGATAAAGTCATATCTGATTTTGAGATATGATATGGTTAACCCTTGTACATATCACTTGCAGGTGTGACAGGTATAGTGTGTTTGTCATAGCTGATTTCAAGAGGAGATGTGGTCCATTCCTCGTATATACCATCTGCATGGGTGACATGCATAGTGTTGTGATCATGTCCAACTGTCCCTTAATATATGACCGAAGGAGCAGGAATATGGTCCATCCCTACCCCATTCGGTCTCTTCTAATTTGTGCCACAAGAGTCTGGATAGTGATCGTTTCCCTTTATGTCCAGGATGATTATTGGTTAAAACCATACTAGATGTGACAGAATTATCAACCATTTAGAACTGGCGATAATTCTATTTTGCATTGCATATTCACGTCCCCCTCTGAGGATTCGAACCGTCAATGCGGGATATAATGGCCTTCGGTAACTACATTTCCCGACACCAACAGCGCGCCTATCAGCAATAGCACGTCTGACGTCATCACGCACATCGCGCACGCGTTGGAACACGCCCGACGCCGAGCGCGGAAGCAAGTCAGGCATTTATACCTCGCCGGTGCACCGAGTCGGTTCCTCCCTACGAGAGAGCTTAGAGGGACGACCGGTGCACCGACGGAGAGGTGAGTCATTGTGTGTGTGAAGCATGGGCCGGCTACTATTGGCTTTTTGAGTCTAATGACCGCCAACAACTAACAACATTTTGCGAAAAGCAGTAAACACGACCAGGTGAAGTTTCCTGGCATTGGCAGGATTGTGACGCCTTGTGTGGCGCATGCTGAGACTGGTTAGACTAGGATTGTATATAGATGTAGATACATCTTTTATTTGTTGTTTTTTTCATAGTGCGGTGCATCCACCACCTGAGCTCGTGCCAGGTGAGGTGGGGCTGTTCCTTCCCATCACGTGGGTGAGTGAATTTAAACTTGCAAATTCTTTACCAAATTGGTGATTTGTGACCGATTTTGACGGTCTTGATGTTGGTCAATAATTGTTTACGACTAGCACAAACTACATAACATTAGAACCATGGCACAATGTGCATGTTATGTTATTTTAATTGAATCTTTGACACTGTACCTTTATATATACTTTTTCCTCCTACTTTTAGGATGAGAAGATGATTACACATACACCTTCAGGTGATATGGTTTGTTATTTAATATCTAGCAGTAGCACTAATGGTCCTGAGGAAGCAGCAGGGGATCTCTAGACTCCGTTTGTCTGCAGAAACATGTCGACCTTACATCTTTCTTAGTGGTCATTTGTTATACCACAAAGTTGCACTGTTTTTATTGATTTAGGAGTGTGAGGGTGTGTATTAAAATTGTTTCCCCGATCACGACCTAATTTTAGAGCCTTTTTCTCTTTCTTTTCACAACACACTTTTTTTAAGCACTGCCACTCAGTTCACCACTAGACACGCCTTTCTTTTCACATCTGTATCAACACTGGGTTTTTCCTGCGCATGGTGTATCTATCCGCCAGCACAGGTTTTTTACCCCTGAATGTGATATATATATGTACAAGAGATCCCAGATGAAGGGCGGTCTCGATGGTGGACTGATGGGAACTCGTTTTTGTTATAACTACTCCCTGTTTCTGATATTCTGGAAATTGATTGTAAGCTTGTGTGCAGTTATCTCCTGTCCGAGGAGACCTATTTAAAGGCAAGAAACTCCTTTATCTATGAAATGTGAAGATGAAATTTTAAGGAAAACTTGTTTTCAACCCAAAGCCTAAAATATTACCCAGTCATTCAGTAGTACTGGCACTTTGTTTGATATTTCCCTTTCAATGAGCCTGATGGTACATTGTGCTTCTTTCTTCGGGTGTGTAAAAGGGCTTTGTGGGTGGATAGATTTTTTTTTATTACATGCAAATTTGGATTAAAGATGTCCTTCAGAACCTAAATTTGTGCTCCTAATCGCAGTATGCTTTGGAACTTGGAGTCACACACTGCTTACCTTGGTCTTCAGTTAATAACATTAACAAATGTTCAGCATTTCATTTGTAAGCAGGACGTTCTTTGAATAACAGTTTGTTTGAAAACTCATCTATCGTTCAACGGTTTGATTCTCATGCAGTGAAACTTTTTTTTGGCTGTGAAAAATAACATTGATACTGCTCCTGAAAACTGTTCTTTGACATTTGTTTGTGTATCTGATGCCGCCTCACTTCCAATTCTTAAGACCCATTTTATCATATTTTTTTTTTAATTTACAGGTGTACTTGCTGGTCACGATAATCGTGTGAGTTGTTTGGGTGTGACTGATGATGGCATGGCTGTTGCAACAGGATCATGGGATAGCTTCCTCAAAATCTGGAACTAAATCCGTAAGTACTGAAGAAAATATTACTATCTTCATTTTTACCCATAGAGCCACTTATACAAATTCCTGGTACCAGCTTCCTAGACAGCATGTAATGTATGTATGTAATGTATGTATACTTGTAAAGCGCACTGTTACCTCGTTACGTGGCGTCCTGGCGCTGTATACCGCTGGGGAACCCGTCCTGGCTTTCCCTGTGAGAGCACCCCAAGGTGAAGCCAGGCATCCCCGGCGTTGCTGGGGCTGTTGTGGAGATTAAGCAAGCTATTGCCCAGAGTTGCAGAGTGGGGCCCATGGTTAGCTTAGGCACCTAAGTGAGAATTATCGAGTCCGCGGACATTGACCCAAGACCCTGCCGCGTCGGGAATTGAACCCTGGTCCCGGGCCGACCTCTGCTTCAGGGTCTGCAGCTTCTAACCAGTGAGCCACACTTCTCCACCCAGCTGAGGCTGAGCTACCCAGGCTAGTGTTTATTCGTACACATTTCTATGGACATTCTCCAAACCACTTATCACTATTGTGCATGCCTGCGGTTAACTAGACTAACCAGCTTAGTAAATTTTTTTCTGGGACAAGTACTGTTTTGAGCACTGCTATTTTTGGCAGTTTAAGGAAATAAGACGTGGGAGATCGTCATTTAGATGGGTCAAGTCAGGATGTAACTTGTCATTTTTATTGTCTAAAAATTCGCTACTTCACTGCCTTCGGAGCAGTCGGGTTATTGTTTTCTAAATCATATAACCTAGTTATATTATACAAATTTCTCTCCATGTAAGTAAATGAAAATGTCTGCATTACCAGATTGTTGCCTTTTGGAGCAAAAGCAAGCTAACGAATGTGCAGTGGCGTATATCGTGCAATGCTGCACACTGTCAAAATTCACATCAATTGGCTTTTTCACAAACCAGCTCAATCCTCCCACTGAATTGGGTTTTGGGATGCTGCTGGACAATTACTTGTGTCCCAAAAGGCACAAATCTTATTTGAGCAAGCAGAACATCAGGCCAATGATCATAGTCTAGGAATCCAGACGGCTGGTTAAAGAAATAGTTATTAATCTCAGCAAAATGTATCCATCGACAAATAACACCTGGACTGTTACTTTGCTCCCAGAGTTCCACTGAATATTCCAGCTGTGCAGATTATGTACTCATGAGAAGTATGTGGGACTGGGAACTGTAGGGGGTAGTATTTCTACCCTTTCCATGCCACAGTGGCCATACCTTCTGGTCTCTTGTACTCTGTGTCCAAAGATGAATTTATAGGTGAAACGCCTTGCCCTGTGATATCACAAGCTGTTTTCCAGAGCCCCTGGTGGTGGTTTCACACATCTGCAGTAGAACATGGCTGTTCAAAAGATGCCCCATGCTTGATTCTCGTTTAATGGTATGGATTTGATTTACCCTCCTGCTTAGTGGAATACCCATTTCACACATTTACACATGAAGTGATCATAGCTGCGACCTGGGCAGAGAATATGCATGATAGCAAATGACTCCCTCTAAAAGGCTCCTTTTCCTTTCTGTGCTGCCATTAAAATAACGATGCTACACTTTGCTCCACCTTCCAAACCAGTTGCTATTATGTTAATTGCTCTGTGATCCCACCAGCCCCCTTTAGGCTCCTCACTACTGCATACTCTTAATTGCTGTTGCCCACAGCAACACGTCTGTCTAAGACTGTTCCATTTACTCTCACCACATTTCTGGTATCCGTGATTTCACAGGGTCTTAGTCCTTCAGAGCATGAAAGGATATTATTTTGAGACGATATCCTTGATCATTATCCTTAGCGAGAACAGTATTTTGAATCTGTTCTGGACATGGATTCAGGAAGTTGTGGAAGACAGATACTTGAAGATCTGTTTCTGTTCCTTTGTGCGATACTTTGGTATGTACGAGTCTAAAATAACAAAACTCGTCTACAAATGCAGTGGTGACTCGCATCCTTCCGCGTGGGTATCAAGAGGCCTATAGTTCTCGTACACACACACATGATACATGGTGGAGTGGTTGAAAGAAGAGACTGGAGCGGTCAACCAGAAACATCTGATTCTTGGGGTGAGGTTTCTGGGACTCCCAAACTGGAGATTTATATAGGTTTGCTCCTCTATGCAAACACATGCTCAACCTTACAACTGTAGGACCTCTGGTCATGCTGGTCAGACTAACCACAGTTCCCTCTTCACCCACCTTTTTTGATCAAATTTGCTCCAGACCTAGACAGGGCACACTTCAACTGCTGTAAATAGAAGGGTTGTCGTACACTGAGACAATCTTAATATCTTACTATCTGGATTCGGTCATTTGAGGACATTAAAAGTACTTGTGCGGTCCCGGAAATGGAATGTTTCCACCATCTCCAACTCTGGCATTTGGCAACTCTGCAGTGAAAACTGGTGCAACTAAGGAGATAAGCCTACTTGATAAGTACCTTCAAAATGTTGCCTCGCATGACTCCGTTTACAGAAGAAGGTACCTGTTCGAGGCATATGAGCTGCAGATAGTACACTGTGCATTAGATCGCCACCTGGTGTTGGGCTCGGATGATTGCCGGTTGTTGTCGTCTTGGAAGAAGTCTTTTAGTCCCGATAGGTGACTCCTCCCTTGGACAATACTGTGCATGGGCATTGACTCCATCCTCAGTTTTTTTTCCGCCACTGGGTTTGGATGAAAGTTTCTCCGCTCCGGCCAGAAACTGTTTTTCTGCAACTTTAATGCGCAGAACTTCATAAAACATACTACCTGCCTTCGACATCGACTGCGATACCTTTCGACGACGAAGTTTCCATTCCGGTCATCCAAGTGGACCTTTGGGCCTATTGCCGCCGTGCAGCCACACCATATGGAAAGAACTCCATTCCGAAAATGCCCAAAATGTCAAACAAAGTTCCCACATAGGGACCACCACGAGGTTTGTAACCTCTGCCTGTCGCTGGACCACAACGAGTCGACCTGCACAGCCCGTGCTTCCTTCCGCTCGAAGAAAACCATCCGAGACCGGAGGGCCCGTCTACACGAGATGAAAACCGCTCCAGCACCAGAAGACATCTTCGACGACTAGGTTCCACTCGTTCCCGAAGAAGACTCACCGGATCTCCTGATAGTCTCCGTGGCAGATGACTCGGACTCCATTCCTTCGGGTCTGCGCGTGAGTACCGCTCAAGAAGAGACCTGCAGCTACACCACCTACACCGGTGGTTCCTGACAAAAAGGACCGTGCAACCTCTCCTCTGCACTTTTCCTTTCCTGTCTCTTCTCCTTCTCCCGCTCCTCCCTATATTTCACCTCAGACCTCTCCTATACAGTCTCCATTGTCGCCACATTTGCCACAGAATGATGATGAATATGATTTGGGTGGAGGGGACGGGGAAGGAGACACTGCATACCCTGTAGGCAAGGGCACGTGGAATTTGCCATACACAACCTGCGTCTGGGTGGGGCTTTCCATACCCTGCAAATGACCCTGATGTCCCTGTGGCACCCTCATACCCATCTAAACCTTCTCCTCCTGAGGATACTATTGGGTTTGGCAGCTAATACACAGAGCTGCTACATACCATGGTGTCTCCATGCATTCTGAGGCCATTGAGGAAGATTTTCTCTTAGATACTTTTGAGCAGTCTCAGAGAGCCGCTCAAATTCTTCCCATGATCAAAGGAGTGGTTAAGCATGCTACTGAGGTCTTTAAAGATCCTGTGCGTACCAGAATTTTAAACCCCAGGATTGAAAAGAAATATAGACCTGCACCCTCAGACCCAGTCTATATTAAAGGACACCTAACACTAGACTCCTTAGTGGTGTCCAACGCACGTAAAAGGGCAAATTCACAGACTTCTGGTGAAGCACCCCCGCCTGACAATCCAAAATTATTGATGCGTCAGGCAAGAGAATAGCTGCGCAGGCTTCCAATATATGGCGCATAGCGAATACACAAGCCCTCCTCTCTCGTTATGATCGGGCTCACTACGACCAATTGGAGAAATTGCTTGAGCACCTCCCAGATCAGTACAAAGATCAAGCTACTGACCTCATACAGGAAGGCAGGTTAATATCTAACGCTTCCATCAAATGCGCACTAGATGCCTCAGACAGCATCTAGGGCATTAATACCAGTGTCGTTATTAGGAGACATGCATGGCTACGCATCTCAGGTTTCAAACAAGAAGTACAAACCACCATTTTGAACCAGCCTTTTAATCAGAACCAATTATTCGGCACAGAGGTAGACACTACCCTTGAAAAAATGAAAAAAGACAGACACTGCCAAGTCTATGGGGGCCTTAGTCTACCCCAGCTCGAGGTTCCTTTCGTCGCTCCTTTTACAGGGGCGGCTCCAAACAAACTGGAACAGACACTAACACGTCTTCCACAAACCTCCAACAAGAGTTACTATAGAGGAGGATACAAAGGCAATAATTCCAAGGGCAGAGGTAGAGGTAATAACACTAGAGCCTCTTCCGCCCCTAAGCAATGACTTCCCTACGCTCCCCCCGCAGCATTCCACTCCTGTAGGGGGCAGACTAACACAGTTCCTGCCTGTCTGGAACTCCATTACTACAGACAAGTGGGTAAGACAGATTATCCAGTATTATGGGTGTCTTTCATAGATTCACATGCCTGAATCATTTCCCGTCGTCGAGACGGGAGCCCCGGTACATAGAAAAGTAATGTCCTATAGACCTACATAGAGAAAAGTAGGCCTAAGGGCCTTGCCTTAGTAGCCTATCTGTCCTTTTGTAAAAAGGACCAAAATCCTGAAGGTAGCCAATCAGCTACCACCTCCCTCTAGAACCTTCCTGTCAGGAGCCTCAGTCTCTGATTTTCTACCGCACGTTGTGCTAGGGAGTCCCCACCTGAGCTCTCCTCAGGTTTCTTGGATTTATCTCTTTTCTACAAAAGACTTGGGTTATTTGCTTCAACAATGGCTGAACAGCAGACGAAAGGCCTGTTTAGAGCCTGTTCATCTTGTGGTAAGAAGAGACTGCACGTCGATGACAAGCATGAAACTTGCCTCTACTGTCTTTACCCTGATCATTCTCCTAAAGAATGTAGGATATGTAGAACATTCTCTACTAAAACTCTTAAAGACAGAGAAGGAAGACTGCTCCTCTGGTTGAACAGACTCAAAACCAGAGAAGATGATGTCCTGTCCTCGGAGGGCAGTGAAATGGCTTCAGTTTCTTCGAAACTGTCCTTGAAAAGGCCACGGGATGCTTCCCCTAGCCATTCAGACGTCCCTCATAAAAAGACTACCACAAAGTCTTCTGAGGTAAGATCTGACACGTCTGTGAAGGATGTTACCACCTTCAGAAAGCCACCGCAGTCATCGTCGACTAGTTAATCGACGTTTTCTTCAAGAAAAACCACCTATGTCACCACGTCGACGACGACGATGGTGTCGTCGGCCTCTTCATCAACGACGACCTCCCAATCGTTGACGATGGGTAAGCCACTCATCGATTGTACTAATTAAAAAGCAGTCGACGTTCGTCAAGGGTCCGTCGACGTCACCGTCGACGAGACAAAAACCGTCGACGCCTACACCGTCGACTAAGATACCATCGGCGGCTGGCACACCGTCGACTAAGTCATCGACGGTAGGAGCACCGTCGACGCCAAGGTCACCGCCGACGACGAAAGCAACGCCGACGACTAAAACACCATCGTCGACGAGAGCGACGCGACTACTAAAACACCGTCGACGAGAACGACGAGAGCACCGTCGACGACCACATCGTCGACGGCAAAGACACCGTCGACGGCCGTGCCGTCGACGATAACATCGCAGACGACAGCATTGTCGACGAAGGAACCGTCGACTACCTCATCGTCGACGCTGGAAAAACGATCGACGTCAACACCGTCGACGACAGTCGACGACCGCATCGTTGACGACATCGTCGACGCCATGGAAAAAAGCTGAGTTAATTCCATCAAAAAAGGTTATCAAACTCCCTATTACGCCGGATTTGACATCGCCCAGTAGGGTTCAAAAACTGCCCCCATCTTGTCTGTTGCAAGATGATGAATCAGAGGACGACCAATTCGATCAGGCTACTAGTCCATTGGATCTCAATGTAAAATGCCAGAGTACAGACGATGATGGAGATGAGGTCATTTTTACAGAAGAAACTGTTCAGACTCAAGTGCATACTCAAGTTACTCCAATGATCTGCCTACCGGCTGCGATAGTCACTGATCTACAATTCTTGATCGAAGACTACAAAAAACGATTCCCAGAATCGCCTGCGGCCCCTTCCACAGAGAAATCTCAAGCGTCATCCAGACCGCAACAATCTCCAAAGTCAAGACCACCACCTTTGGACATTCCTCAAGAGAGGGAAACAGTTCATAACATCCAATCTTCTGATGAGGAAGACGATGTACCTGAGGAAGGAGAGGTTCGAGACGACCTGTCCCATAACCGAGACGAGGATTATGTCGCTCATTCTCCAGCCACTCCGGATCCCAACACTTCAGACTCTCCACCAGTGGATATCGGCGGATTCCACAATTTAATAGAGAGCTGCCACTAGATTCCACATGAACCTGGAATCAAAGGAAACCGATTGTTTCTTATGACTTTAAAGATCCTATAAAAAAGACAGCTAGATCAATTCCCATAATAGATCACATCTGGGAACAAGGTCAGCAACTCATGCAAACTCCTGCATCAGTTTCAATAGTGGTACCTAGACTGGATAAAAAGTATAAGGCACCATCAACTGCAACTACAGGAGAGGGGTTGGCCTAACGGCTAAGGCGCTCGACCTCGGACCTGGGGATCTGGGTTAGAGTCTCGGTAACGACGCCAAAAACCCCCTGTGATTCTGGGCAAATCACTTAATCTCCCCGTGCCTAAAAAAATGAAAGTGTGTCCTCATGTAACGTAACTGGTGCTATGTAAAGCGCTCTGATAACTGGTTCGGTTCTAGTTCGCGCTATATAAAACTCTGCAAAAAAAATTAATACATGCCTTAATGCACATCCCAAGCCGGATTCGGTAGTCACCCAAGCCGCCCAAAAGAATTCCAGAAATCCATCCTCGCCACTGTCAGCACCACCAGACAAGGAGGGCAGGAAATTGGATGGCATCGGCAAACGCTTCTCCACAACCTCTGCTATGACTGTAAAAGTGGCCAACGCCATTGCTCTGCTAGGCAGATACAATAGACAATTATGGGAAGATATTGTTCCATATCTAGTGGATGTACCCGACGACTTGAAGGATGAGGTTCAGTCACTCATTAAAGAAGGACAAATGTCAGCGTCGGAAATCATTGATTCCGCTGTAGATGTCGCCATGACGGGCTTCAGACAGCTGGCAGGCGCAGCAGTTTTGCGCAGACAAGGATGGCTCAAAGCTACATCCTTCCGACAAGAGGTCCAAACCAAAGTTTTGGACATGCCCTATGACGGACAACACCTATTTGGGGGAAAAATAGATGAGGCCTTGCAGACGATCAAGAAAGACACTGACACTGCAAGAGCTTTAGGGACATTACAATTTAAGAACCAGTCCTTTCGAGGGCACAGAGGAAGGGGTCAACCCTCATACAGAGGAGCATATCAAGGAAAATCCTCTTATTCCTACAATCAAAATCGCTCACAATATCAGCAGCGACAGCAGCAACAAGGTCGTCAGACCTCCTACGGGAGATCGAACTTCAGGGGTAAATCCCAGAGGAAAACGACCGGCGGAAGACAATGACCATTTCCCGCAGCCAGTCCCCCCACCGTCTTGTCCACTCAAAATTGGAGGTAAATTGACACACTTCCTCCACAATTGGAGATCGATAACGACAGATCGGTGGGTACTCCAATTAATCCAGCACGGTCACACATTGGAATTCAACTCAATCCCACCGTTAACTCCTCCTCGCAAACTTCCACACAGGCACCTTCGTTTACTCCTGCAAGAAATCTCTTCAATGTTGAGGAAAGGAGCAATAGAGCGAGTCCCATCAGCTCAAAAAGGAAGGGATTTTATTCCCGCTTCTTTTTAATTCAACAGAAAAAGAAGAAATTGAGACCCATTCTAGATCTCGGGGCACTCAATACCTTCCTGAAGAGCCAATTGTTTCGAATGGTGACTAAGCAGGAAATCCAAGGATCCCTAGAGGAAGGAGACTTTATGACGTCTTTGGACCTGCAAGACGCATATTACCATATCCCAATACACAAACGCCACAAAAAAATTCTACGTTTCGAAGTAGCCGGTCAACACTACCAATTGTGTCCTCCCATTCGGCCTCAAATCGGCTCCACGCATTTTCACAAAGTGCCTGGCTCCTGTGGCAGCTTTCCTGAGACAGCAGAATCACCAGGTCTTCCCCTACCTGGACGACTGGCTGGTGAAAGCACCATCTTTCACAGACGCGCAAATGTCTTCCAACACTTGTCTCGCTATTTTCCAGGACCTAGGTCTGACTCTCAACTACGAGAAATCAACCTTACAACCCACCAAAATTATAACATTCCTGGGGGCAACTCTCAATACGATTTCTTCCAAAGCCTTCCCATCTCAAGAAAGAAAACACAAACTGATGGCTCTGGCTACCGCAGTGACTTCAAAACACACCATCAAAGTCCGAACTTTCAAGTCACTTCTAGGGATGATGTCTTCTTGCATACTACTCATCCCTCACTGTCTGCTCAGAATGCGCCCCCTTCAGGAGGCCTTGACTAAACAGTGGTTTCAATGTACAGGTTCTTTCAAAGATCGCATCGTCATCACTCGACAAATAACCAAGGCTTTACTTTGGTGGACAACGAACAAGAACTTATCGAAAGGTCTAACGTTCTTGATGCCAGCAACACCACATGTCATAACGACGGACGCTTCTCTAGAAGGATGGGGTGCAGTCCTTCAGGAATTGCAAATCAGTGGCAAGTGGACGGAACAGGAGAGATCTCTGCATATCAACCTCCTAGAACTAAGAGCAGTTCTACACTCTCTACAAGCATTCCTCCCTCGCATCAAAAACTCAGCAGTGCTTGTGAGGACGGACAACACAACCACAATGCACTACTTGAACAAGCAGGGAGGGACACGTTCACTGACAATGTCTCGCGAATCGCAAAGAATTTGGAACTGGCTACTACACAACAACATCAAATTAACAGCAGAGTATGTCCCAGGAAAAGACAACGTCATAGCGGACGCTCTAAGCAGACAGAGGTCACTGTCCCACGAATGGGAACTGGACCAACAAGTTCTAAACAACATCTTCTCGGAATGGGGGAGACCGCAAATAGACCTCTTTGCCACCAGGGAGAACGCCAAATGCCACAGCTTCGCAAGCTGGCATCCCCAACCGAGGTCACTAGGAAATGCATTTTCCATCGCATGGCGCAACGTGTTTGCGTACGCATTTCCGCCATTTCCCCTGATAACCAGAGTCATTCGGAAAATGAAAATGGAACACTGCACCTTGATTCTCATTGCCCCATACTGGCCGAGACAGCATTGGTTCACAGACCTCCGTCGCCTCTCAGTCCAACCATCAATCCATCTGCATCAACATCCCTCTCTACTCTCGATGTCCAAAGGCCAGGTACTCTACCCGAATCTGAAATCTCTCAGATTATCGGCATGGCTCCTGAGTACCGAGAGTTCTGCCACCTAAACATCCCGCAGGAGTGCAAGGAAGTCCTAGCTAAAGCAAGAGCAGTCGGCACAAACAAAACGTATTCCTTGAAATGGAAACACTTTTGTGTCTGGTGTAAGGACAACAATCTACATCCTTGCAAGATCACTCCAGAGCAGTTACTGCCATATTTACTACATCTGGCACAATCTGGACTTGCACATGCCTCTATTAGAGTACATCTGGCAGCAATCTCCCGCTTAAACAAGAACTTCAAAAGGACCATCCCTATGGTCCAACAGATTAATAAAGCAATTCCTTAAAGGGCTCTATAGATCATTTCCAAGACCAAGACGAGTTCCACCAACGTGGCACCTTAATTTGGTGCTCAACCAATTGATGAAGCACCCATTTGAGCCCATCCATAGGGCTGATATCAAATTCATCTCATGGAAAACTGCACTTCTTTTGGCTTTAACCTCAGCGAGAAGGGTCAGTGAGTTACAAGCTCTTTCAATACAAGATCCTTTCATGCAGTTCAGAGAGGACAGTGATTTTAAGAACCAATCCTCGCTTCATTCCTAAAGTCCCCTCAGACTTCCATCTAAATGAACCACTTGTACTTCGCTCATTCTTCCCGCCCGAACCCCAGTACTGTGGCTCAAAGATCTCTTCACTCTTTGGACCTAAAGAGATGTCTAAAATTTTACCTAGACAAAACGAAACATCTCAGAAAAACAAATCAGCTTTTCATCGCCTTCAGCAGACCTAGAAAAGGCATGCCACTCTCCAAACAAAGCATTTCACGATGGATATCAGCGGCAATTGCTTTTTGCCATGACAAAGCCGGACGTCCATTACATTCCAAAGTCCGAGCGCATTCCACAAGGGCTGTGTCCACATCGGCGGCACTATTCGCTGGAGTACCGATTCTGGACATCTGCAGGGCAGCGACCTGGAAATCGCCGCATACATTTACCAGGCACTACTGCCTGGATACGGAACTGATGCAGCTGTGGGCCAGGCTGTACTTCGCCATCTATTCCAGTAAGATGAGCCTTCCCCCTTCCCACCGTCCTGCAATGGTATGCACATTTATTTCTTTTCTTATTTGTATTGCTGATGGTTACTAGTCGCATGATATGTATTATCTCAGACTGTTTGTTCTGTTCCATCGCAAATGTGCATAATGTATTGCTTGCTATTCTGATTCAGGCATGTGAATCTATGAAAGACACCCATAATACTGGATAAGAAATGCGTTACTTACCTGTAACAGCAGTTATCCAGTATTGGTGTCTCATAGATTCACAGGCAACCCTCCCGCCTCCCCAGGAAGGACTCATCTCTCACTCCATAACATATGTTACGTCTACCTAGCTTGGTGCGTACGAAAATCTGAGAGACTGAGGCTCCTGGCAGGAAGGTTCTAGAGGGAGGTGGTAGCTGATTGGCTGCCTTCAGGATTTTGGTCCTTTTTACAAAAGGACATAGGCTACTAAGGCAAGGCCCTTAGGCCTACTTTTCTCTATGTATGTCTATAGGACATTACTTTTCTATGTACCGGGGCTCCCGTCTCGACGACGGGGAATGATTCAGGCATGTGAATCTATGAAAGACACCAATACTGGATAACTGCTGTTACAGGTAAGTAACGCATTTCTTATCCAACATGGCTACTGCCTAGAACTTACAGCAACCTCCACACATACCTCCCAAACAGTGTCCAATGTCTACAGATCATCTAGCTCTGCTTCAGCAAGAGGTTCTGTCCCTTCTACAGAAGGGTGCGATTCAGTTTGTTCCTTTACAGGAACAAGGAACGGGGGGTTTATTCGCTGTATTTTCTAATTCCCAAGAAAGACTGGACCCTAAGACCGATTCTAGACCTCAGGCCCCTCAACCACTACATACAATTAGATCATTTTCATATGATCACTCTGCAACAAGTGCTTCCACTGCTGCAACAGGGAGAATTCCTTGCTACACTAGATCTGAAAGACGCCTACTTTCACATCCCTATACATCCTGCTCACAGGAAATATCTAAGGTTTGTACTGGAAGGGCAACACTATCAATTCAGTCCTTCCATTTGGGGTGACGACGGCACCAAGAGTATTCACAAAGTGCCTAGCAGTAGTAGCAGCACATCTGCGAAGATGTCTTCCCTTATCTAGACGATTGGCTCATAAAAGCCAAATCGGCCAGTCAGTGTGTTACACACATACACACACACACACACATCAGACGATCCAAACGTTGCACAACTTAAGGTTTACAATAAACTACACCAAGTCGCACCTAGAGCCTTCGCACGTACATCAGTATCTAGGGGCTACAATAGACACAACTACAGCTCATCCCAGTCCAGCCAGGATACAGAGCATTCAAAACTTAGTTGCTGTGTTTCAACACCAACAGTCTCTCCCAGCCAGAATGTCATGAACTCATAGGCATGATGGCACCTTGCATCTTCATAGTTCCACACGCAATATTGCAAATGCGTCTGTTACAAGAGTGTCTAGCACGACAGTGGAACCAAGCTCAAGGTCAACTAACAGACCTGGTGTTGGTGGACAGCCGCACACATCGCTCTCTTCAGTGGTGGAACACCAAAAACCTGACAAAGGGGCGGCTGTTCCTAGAGCCAGTTCCACAAGTAGTGCTCACCACAGACTCATCCCTCACAGGATGGGAAGCCCATCTCCTACGACATACCACTCTGGGTCAATGGACCGCTCAACAGCGGCTACTCCATATCAACCATCTCGAGCTGCTAGCAATATTCCTAGCACTCAAGTCCTTCCAACTTCACGTGCAAGGCTGTCCTCATCCAGATGGACAATATGACAGCCATGTACTATATTCAAAAACAGGGGGGGACGCACTCTCTGCAACTGTCCCAGCTTGCACAAGACATTTGGAGATGGGCCATTCCTCAAAACCTACATCTGCTAGCAGAACACCTTCCAGGATTTCACAATCCGATCTGTTGAGTCGGCAGTCACAACAGATTCACTAATGGGAATTGCTTTCACAAGTTCTTCAGCCATTCTTCCAACAGTGGGGTCATCCATACAGACCTATTTGCCACCCACGAAAATGCAAAATGCCCAGCCTTCGCCGCCAGGTTTCCACAACCACTGTCCGAAGGCAATGCGATATGGATGAACTGGTTAGGCAGATTTGCGTACGCTTTTCCGCCTCTCCCACTA
This sequence comes from Lissotriton helveticus, assembly GCF_964261635.1. Lineage (NCBI taxonomy): Eukaryota > Metazoa > Chordata > Amphibia > Caudata > Salamandridae > Lissotriton > Lissotriton helveticus. The sequence continues at coordinate 339,333,630 of NC_136065.1, read as the reverse complement.
ATTCCATTAGTGGTGCGCAAGCTCAGACAACAGTCTCTCAAACTAATCCTTGTAGCTCCCACGTGGGCACGCCAACCGTGGTTCACCACGTTGCTGGAACTCTAGTTTCACACCAAAAGTTGCGGCTCACTCCATCTCTGTTAAAACAGAACCATGGCGAAATCAGGCACCCAGACCCACACCAACTGAATCTGGCGATCTGGCACCTGAAGTCTTAGAGTTTGGTTATTTAAACCTACCACCAGACTGTATGGACATTATTAAAGCAGCCAGAAAACCCACTACCAGGGCGTGTTACGCTGCTAAATGGAAAAGATTCGCAATTTATTGCACAAATAATCAAATTGACCCCCTGGATGCTTCCATCCAGAATATCATTTACCTTCTACATCTACAAAGGTCTAATCTGGCATATTCTTCCATACGCCTGCACCTTGCAGCAATTACAGCTTATTTACAAAACAGACAACATCTCTCTCTTCAGAGTTCCCACGATTAAAGCATTCATGGAAGGCTTGAAAAGGATAATCCCACCCAGGTCGCCTCCTTCTCCTGTGTGGAACCTAAATGTTGTCCTTACCAGACTTATGGGACCCCCTTTCGAGCCCCTACATAGATGTGAGCTGCAATTCCTAACATGGAAAACTTCTTTCCTGGTTGATATCACCTCTCTCAGAAGAGTAAGTGAAATTCAAGCTTTCACTATACAAGAACCATTTTTTCAAATACATCCTTACAAAGTGGTTCTTGGGTCTAATCCAAAATTGCTTCCAGAAGTTGTCACTCCTTTTCACCTCAATTAGTATGTCGAGCTACCTGTGTGTTTCCAAAACCCAGACTCTGTAGCAGAAAGGGCTTTACACACCCTAGATGTTAAAAGAGCTCTACTCTACTATATCGACAGGACTAAATCATTTCGAAAAACTAAACTGTTTATCGCTTTCTCTCCTCCGCACAAAGGCAACCTAAATCTAAAGGCGGGATTGGACGGTGGATTGTAAAGTGTACACAAATATGCTATATAAAGGCTAAACGTACACTAACAGTTCCTCCTAGAGCGGACTCCACCCGCAAAATAGGAGCCTCTATGGCTTTCTTAGGAAATATACCACTAGAGGACATATGCAAGGCAGCAATGTGGTCTACACCACACACCTTCACTAAACACTATAGTGTTGATGTGCAAGCAAAGCAGCAAGCTGCAGTAGGCCAAACTGTCCTTAAAACTCTTTCAAACGACTACAACGCATACAGGTGACTACCGCTAGAGGGGATACTGCTGCACAATCGATGCACAGTTTACTATCTGCAGCTCATATGCCTGGAACGGAAAATGCTACTTACCAGTATGCATCTGTTCTTGGCATGTAGAGTAGTACATGCCCTCCCGCCTCCCCGGGACTTGTATCCGTTCCAGTTTTCATCTTACTTAGATGCATACGCATGAACATCCTTCTTTCTTTACTTCTACTGACTCCATTTCCCATCATGGCGAAAAACAATTTGAGGATGTAGCCCATGCCCATGCACAGTATTGTCCAAGGGACGAGTCACCTATCGGGACCAACAAAGACTTCTTCCAAGAAGACAACAACCTGCGATCATCCGAGCCCAACACCAGGTGGTGATCTAATGCACAGTGTACTACTCTGCAGCTCTACATGCCAAGAACAGATGCATACTGGTAAGTAGCATTTTCCTTTATGAACATGCTGAAATCTGACTCTAAACTAAGATGAAGGAACTGGATTTTTTTCCTGGGTTAGTGAACAATGGCTTAAAATGTTAGTAAATACTTTTGCGTGGCAAGCCTTGGGAAAGGACTCTGTCTATTAACTTGGTTACCATTGGCATTATATAAAATATAGCATGCACAATATTGACACTGCCAGCAGCAGAGTGCTAGAGATGCAGTGACAATTGCACCCTTTAGCGTATCCTAAGGAGTTGGCCTAAGCTGGAAAGTTACAGGGTTAGGAGTTTTAATGGGTATGAAGCATTGTCAGTGAGTGAATTAAATACATAGTCATAGATAATCCTCTTTAGAAGAAAATTCCGAGGAATATACAAATTCCATTCGGTAAGGGTAAGACAATATCCAAGTGTTTTTGGCCACCGAGCAAACAATTTTATCTTTACGGTGGAAAAACAAACAATCTTATGACCTGTGGTTTCGGAGGATTTGGAAGAAAATAGGCCATAAAAAGCTGTTCTGTGGCATGCAAAGTCTAGAGGGAATCTTAAATAGCGGGCCCTGTTTTAGGTTACCTCAACCAGGATTTGAGGGTTCAATTGCCCCGCTAGATTAACAACCCTCTATCTACCCTTTAAATGAAGAGATTGCTTAAATCTCACAGATGTCTTCACATGTCACAAGATAAGGATAGAGTAACAGGGTTTTGTGAGTGATTAGATCTGAGGATGCTCACAGAAGTTACTGTCCTATACAGGTACATTAAAGAAGTGGAGGGTTAAGTTGAGTAATGTCTGCGGTGTGAGGTGAAATTCTTTTGATATGGAGTATGCCAGCGTAAATGTTATAATGAATTTATTTGCAAAACTCTTTAATGAATTTTTTTTAAACCAATCAATTCCTCTTTGTAACACTAGGAATCCTTTAGAAACCATATATACCAAATAACCCAATTTGCAATATGCTAACAAGTGATTACTTTCTTCATTGAGTATTGATAGTTTTCACCCGTGCTCCTCCACATGCAAACAATCTTGGTCCGAACTATGATTTACCATTTTAGTTGAAGTTGTAGTCTCATCTCAAAGCTGTCCTTTCAGCATTGTGTGCTGTGCTCAATTTCAGAGGTTAGCGGGTCCTACCAGCCGCTCTGAGTAAAAGCACAGATTAATAAATTTCATTGTTTTGTTTTTTTGGAAAAACTTGCATTAAGTTTAAATGTATGGAAGGTGGAGCCGCAAGTTAATGCATTTTGAAAAGACTTTAGAGATTTATGGGTTTAAGGGTATATTTTCAAAATTGTGTGAATTACATATAGAGGTGTTGATGACTAAGAGCTGGGCTTAGAAGAACAAATGGGATAAATACCCAAATGCTCAGATTTCACCCAGAGAATGTGAACTCCTAAGAAGGCATATCCATCAATGCTCCATACGGAACAAGGAGATGTACTATAATCTTGTATATGGTTCAACCATACTCCAATTAAAATTCACAAAATATACCCGAATGCTTCCAGGGAATGTGTGATGAGGGTTTGGAGCCATGCAAGACACCTCCACATTTAGCAAGAATGTCCTGAGCAGATTCCGTTCTGGAAAGAAATAGCGCAAGTGTTAAGATAAATCCCAGGCTTAACTTTACCATTTGATCCAAAAACTTGTGTATTCGAGTTAAGGGAAGGTAATTTAACACATATGGCTAAACCAGAGTGGTGTGTAGCATTGCAGTGTCAGAGTGGCAAAACTCACCATAGCGTTTTATTAGCAGGAAAGTGGCCAACCTCTGATTGCACAGTTGTCTATGCTGTGTAATATTATCCATGAAACAATTGACTAGCCATCTTGAGGGCATGTGTCACTTATATAGAGAACAATGGGGGCTACTACTCTGATCTTTCTCACCCCTCACTGAAGAGAATTTTATTAAAGCAGCATGCCAAAAGGGGGTCTGGGTGTTAGCATTAATAGATAAAGGGCATCAAGGGAGGAAATGTTACGTTTCATTATTGTGGAGGATGCAGCTGTGCAAATGTATGATGTAAACCTCAGTAGCAATTACAACAGATGCAACCTCCCTTCTGGTTGGGGTTTCTGTTGTACATGATTATATTCCAAAAGCCTTTATAAACAATAATGTAGTGAAATGGCTGCTATGTAAAGGTGCCGAGAGTATGTTTGAAACAAAAATGGACTCATCACAAAAGTTAAAGAATCTAGAATTAAAGCATAGCTTGGCCCGCCACCCTCAGCTCTGAAGTGCACTACCTGTTAAGTGGATGGGGACAGGTGCACATCCAGAATGCAGTCGCTCACATTGAAAGGAGCAAATGGCTAAAGTTGGGCTGACCCATTCCCTCAACTTGTATGCTGTGGTGGGTGGAAACCGTGTGAATGAGACTTAACAGGCTAGGGGAAGAAGAGAAATAGCGTTGGACTCAAGGCTGAGCCCTGTGGCACTCCTACCCTTAGATTACGGGAGGCAGCAGTAGAAGGGTTACACCAAACTAAACACTACACCTGTTGGGGGCTTTCTCCATTTTTCTTGTGTCGTCACTAAAATGTTTCTTCTATCCACAACAGCATGGGGAAATGGGTCAGCCACTGTGGCTAACTTCACTGAGTAGTGATTACGTTCTGTTTAATAATAAAAACATCCAAACACAGAATAGTTCCCTTCAGTGCCACTGACTATATGGCAATGTGCTTTCTGAGACCAAGTATATTTTTTCTTCTAGGTAGTACTTTTTTGTTGTAGAGGTACCAGCAACTCTCAACGTTTCAAAGCCAAAAGGTTGATAGCCAATGCAATACATATTAGCTTTGCTGAGACACTTAAAATTGTTTGTGAGGAAAGTGAGCTATTATATGGCTTGAATCCCTATTGAGTCCAGTCAAGTTCGTTTGAGAAACCTCAGATGAACCCTAGACAGCTGTGGCTCGGAGCAATCGGGCTATATCCAAAAAACAAGTGTAAAGCATTAAAAGGCACCAAAACAGTCAAATAAGAAAACGCAGCACAGAAACTCCAACAGCAATTTTTAAAAACATGTATTTTTTTTTAATTGATACCGCAATAAAAATCTATCAGAGGGTGAAGGAGATACATTTTGAAAAACAATAAATCAAAGATTTTTACTTGGAGCAATAAATTATTGTAATGACCCGAAATAGCGGAAAAGTTTGCAAACTTTTATAAAGTTGCCAACTACTTAGCCCCACATAGGCAGCCAAATCCAGCAGTGATATAGTCACTGAGGCTAATCGGGTACAGTTGAGCTATTACTTCGCATTAAAGCAGTCTCAAGTCCAGTTCCAGGGTCTTAGGGCAAACCCCCATGGTCTTTAATGCATGGTCCTGATGCAAGGGCAACAGGATACTGAAGATGCTTAAGGTTGCGGAGGTCTTCCTGGGGCCCACCCCTTTGTCCATGAACATAGTGGCTGCTTTGACCACAGGGGTCTATCCTCGAAGTACAGCTAAAAAAAATGCCACTGGTCTCCAGTTACAATGAAACCAGTGGTTCCTTTAACTGCCAGTGGCTTCCTTGCTGGAAAACCAGACTGCACTACAACTCTTGGGTCTGTCAGACTCAGGTGCAACTTTTAAGGGTCGGATTTCTCTCCTAGGCTGCACTTCGGTAGTCATTGAAAGTCGGACATTCATTGCTACCAACTCTCCATGGCAGACTTCTTGGAATTGTGTGTCCCTATAATTAACTGGAAGTTGGCCAACTGACTCTTGGAGTCACTACCTCTGTTCGGGGTTCTGGGACTACTTTTTCTCAAGCAGGGAACCACTCTTTGCGGGGTCCAGTGTACAACAAGGCAGTTCTTCTGCTTTCTCTTCAGTACTTCTGTATAGACTTGATAGGTGATCTAGATGCCACTTTTATACCCAGTTCTTCCCCTTGGGGAATGTGCCCCCACTAACCAATGGGTTACCTGGCCACCTCCCACCTAGTGATGACTTCCTGTGAAGTGTGGTATCTAGCTAGCCCAGAATGCACTGCCTCACATGCCAAAACCTTTCTCTAGGTGTGTGGAGTTCCCTAGCCTATACAAGAGGTGTGACTACCATGGCCCCCGGAAAAAATGGTTTCACCCAGCTTCCCCCTCACTGTCCCCTTATGCCAGCCTAGCTGCAAAAGTGAAAGAGGAGCCGTTCTCGTATGCTGCTATTTGTCCTTCAAAGGTGGCTTCCCTTTTGATGCTAGTCTTTTGGGCACAGAATCCAGCCTTCCTGTAAGGGAGGTCACACCTCTTCCAATGGCTAGGCCTGTGTTCGTTCCAGAGGGCAGAAGGCTGTCTCGTGGCTAGCAGCTGTAAACTGTCATTTGCTAATTTTGGGCAATTAAACTGCAACTTTATAAAGTTGCCATTTGTGCAATAGTTGCATTAAAGTCGACTTGAGTATCAAGTCTGGTTTAATGCAAGGATTCTTTTGATACATTGAAGCATCATAGTTTAGTAGGCTCATTCATAAGTTGGTACTACTGCGTTGTCAGCAGGCACATCTTGCCAGTGGGACTACTAGCCTTATTGCAGTAAAAACAATGAAGCAGGGTTTTTACTGTCTGTAGTATTTTCTCCAACTTTTTAATATGTATGACCTTGAGTGAAACCTCTGCTCCCGGGCAAACCTTGGTAGAGTAAGCAATAGTTCCAGCCCTAAGCTGTTACACATACCTTGAATATCAGCACTTACCACTGTTCTAATCCATCCAACCTCAAAATGCCATCTTCCGAGTTCCTCATCAGCAGGCCATCTAGCCTCGATGCTGAGAGACTTAGTCTTTGCACCCACATATGGACACCTGCCTGGCAATCCAGATAGACTCCAGATTCTGCTTCAAAACTGGCCATGATGCTGAGCGACACGCACATGATGGGAGCCGGCAAAACAACCTGATGGGCAGATATGGATATTAATCCTGTCACAAGGAACATTCCAGTAAGTCACCCACAACAGGCACCACCTGGTCAAGAACATCTAAAGAGAAGGCTCTCATTTGAAGATGCCATCTTTGAGGAACCTTGATCCTTCCCTATCCTGAAGAAGCACCGGCCTAGACAACCACCACCAGCTCAGTCACAAGTAAGTCACTGGCAGAATCTGCTCACAAAGAATCTAAATCTGAGCCTGCCCTCTACCTTCCAGACCTTTACAAAGACTGGATCCCAACAGACGACAGATTCTCTGGCACAATTACACTGAGGGACCCCTGGATGACCCATTTTTGGAGTTCCGTCTATGCTCAAAATCATCACAAGTGCTCGGCAGAGAATGTGAAAGACCCAGTGAAAACAAAGATCATCACTGTGAAAAATATAAAGCTGTGACAAAAGATCCATTGTACATTAGTGTACATGTGCCTTGGTGGGCCATACCGCCAGCAAAAGGGTTTTTGCCCATTGCACTGGCCCACCTCCAGAAAAGGGAAGGAAGCTTGTCACGGCTGGCAAGAGTAGTCATGGCAGGCTATGCATTGCTAATTCAGAGGGCTTGTCATCCAGGCACAATGGGTAACACTGGGAAGAAATGGACCAGCATATCAAATACTTGCAAGAGGCTTACTTCTAGAGAAGCAAGTGAGTCCGTCCAAACAGGGGACTATAATCTTGAATGGAAATATCCGGTGCACCCATGCTGCAGTGAACACTACCGTCAGAGACTTCCCCCGTCAACCTAGACTTATGGGTGATAGTTTCTGACTTAAACTCTGTAGTCCAGTAGCACCTTCTTTGTGCCCCTAGTCCGCATCTTTTGGGCCTCCCTTTAACTCAGTGCACAAACAAAAGACGACACATACAGACTGTGGATATGGGGGCACTCCAAACACAAAAGCAGGTGAGGGTTTTGACACCAACCGGCAGGTGCAAAAGCTTCAGCTAGAGCGCTACCAACTTCATTGCAGGAGGGACACATTTTCAGCAACTCTGGTAAGGACCGTCATGGGCCCCTCTGCATCTAGTGACCTCTCCCACATTAACATACAATACCCTTCACACAACACCGGTTGTGGAAAGGATGTTATATCATCCCCAGTCAGAAGAGAGAACCTGATACCAGTGGATTCTGTACATAGGCACCATGGATACTCTGTGGAATACAAAAACACACCATCCAATATGCCACCTGGCTGCCACTGCTTTTGCCAGGAATATTAAAGGCTACTGCATAAAGTGAAGGCATTGATACAGAAGTGTTGAAACCAGTCCAGCAAATCAGGGAGGCAAGGGGTATAGCCACTTTAATTTCTGATCTCCAAGAATGAAGAACGCTCGCACTAAAACTCTACGTCCAGTGGCTATGTCTTGTTGGAGCACTTCCAAATGCCAACTCTACAGGATATCATTAGGCTGCTCGGCATTTGAGGAATACATGGCAGCCCGTGATCTCAAGAATGACTCCTCACACATGTTATGTTAAACCAGTTTATATAGCGCATGGCTACCCCAGCAACAGGGCGTCCCAGCGCTTGCGGACGGACCGAACGGCAGAACACAGCAGACACAGAGTAACAGAATGGCCGGCACCCGGAGTGCGGGGGCCTTAGATGGAGAACAGCCATGTTTTAATTTGTTTTCGGAAGAGCTGATGGTTCGTGGTGGTACGTGCCTTTGGGAGGGATAGAATTCCAGAGTATCGGAGCCATGTACTTAAATGAACGGCCCCCTGCTTTACTCCTGCGGACCCTGATGGTAAGGGCAAGGTGTAGATCCGCGGAGAGCACGCGTGGGGGTGTAGAAGGTACAAAGTCCATGCAGTATTTGAGGGCCATGGCACATCACCAGTTCCTCAGGTTTTATGTAAATAAAAATCATTCTCAATTCAAAGTACTACCCAGTTGTCATAGCCCTGTTCACAAAATATCTTGCAGTGGTTGCAGTGTACGTTCTCAGCAGTGCCATTCATGCATTTGCTTCTCTGGATCAGTGGCCGGAGCAAAGGGCATTGCCGCGCTTAGCAAGCCGTGTTGCTTCTCCATAAATTAGGCTTCGTGGTCCATGCCCAGAAAACCACATCTCTCCCCAGACATTTTTGGGAGCCACATTGAGCGCAGTAATAGACCAAGACACCTCAACAATGACAGTGATGGCATTTTAGATCCGTTTTTCCTTTCACAGCTGTCTGGCAGTGAGAGCAATCATGAAAGTGATATAAAATAAGGCCTGCATTGCAGTAGTTGCACATGTGCCCACTATCAGTCTTGCCAGGCAGTGGTCATTCGTCCTAAACTAATGGTGGTGTAACCTAGTGTTCAGCTAAAGTTAAAATATGGGTCGGAGGCAACAAACAATTGTTACTGGTAAGTTTACAACTTGACACCCGCTCCCCCCAAACCGCAAAGGCCATAAATGGCCATTACCAGAAAGGCCTCACTTTTAATATGGGGAGCAGTATTCGGCCACATCTTTTTGAAGCCATTGGTGTTTTGTTCCGCTCTATTAAGGTTCATTTAGCAGCTTAATTTCAAAATTTACATCACCAATATTAGGATACCAGTTGTGAAAGCATTCATAGAGGGTGTTGAGTCATTCTGCACAGAATGCTAAACCAGTTACCTCAAGGGATCTTAATGTTTTTACTAGGTTCATGAGGTCCATTTATAAGCTGTTACGTTCTTGCCCGTTCCAAATTCTCTCTCATGGGAGGTGTCCTTTCTCACTTCAATCTCTTCCTTACATAGTTAATTGCATGGCGTAAAGGTGGAGTAACCTTTCATTCAGTTGCATAAAAGATTGCCTGTTCTCAGAACAAATCTTCAGTGCCGTAGTTTCACATGTGCACCATTCATTTAACCCAGGTGCGAGCTCATGGTATGATGTTTGAACTCTTAACTACCAGCAAATCGGATTCACAATGCCCCAAAACAATTAAATCTTCCTACTTTGCAATACTATACATTCTTTTACTCACCCTTATGAGGAAAACACAATATAAGGTGGAGCCTTTTTCATGGTGTATTTTGGGTTTTAGAACGAGATCATGATCACCTTGAAACCGAAACGCAAAGAGTGATGTTTGTGCAGTCACAAGCAGTACTTGATGGGGGTGCAAGTTATAGTTGGCTCACTAAACTATTACTGGCGTATTTCAGGAGTTTAGGGTTAACATTAACTCAGGTCTCATTCAAAAACCCAACCATGACAGATTTTTAAACTAAATGTAAAGGTGTTTTATATGAATTTTAACTCCAGTTAAGGTCTTAGCACCAAACTAACAAGAACGTCACATACCTCTTTATTTTTTCGTTTACTGAAAAAACAGTTGACTCTCCAACCCAACCATCCACATATACAAGTATTTTAGACTTATTGCAAACTACAGAATAGATTTGCACCAAATCCCGAAAAGCATGCTTTCTGGATCAAGATCTACTTCCTTCCAAATTTGGTGTAATTCCTTTGCCTAAAACAGTTCATGGAAAGTGCATGGGGTTTTTGTGTTTTGGGGCGACACCACTTTCCCTTATTTTTTTATGGGGCAAAGGGGCTATCCATTAGGGAGGCAAGGTGGCTGTACTTTGTTCTTTTTAGTTTTTGCGGAGGTTTATCAAACTGCGCCAAAGTTTTTAGGAAACCTAAAAGCAGACCTAACTACCCAGTGGCAATAGCCTTTTTTATTTATAAAAGAGTGTATTTGTGTTACTTTTTATTTATTTTATTTTGAAATTATTTTTCAGAACACCACAACAATGTCCCTGAATCCCGTATTAGCTGCAACAACGCATTCGGGTTGTGAATAGCCTACATAGATTGACGAGTCTTTCACACAGGCAAATCAGAGCATATATTTACGCCAAAGGTTCCAGCTATACCTTACTGTTTAACCCATTCATGCCCAGCCCAAGCTCCTCCATAAATGCTAATTGCTCAAATGGCTGAATTGATTTACGCCAAATCATAAGATGCTTTCTGAGGAAAGTTGTGTAATTCCATTGAACCATTTTATTTTCTGTATCGGAGAGCAAGGTTTCCTAAGGCTTGAAAATGAGAACTCACTTTTAGGACCCACCCTTTTCAGGTCTTGCCCAGGCAGTGCATGCACGATGTCTCTTCAAGACATGCTGAATCTACATTATGGACCTCCTCCATCACCGCCCATCTTTTTCGTTGGTTTCCCTTACCTTCCTTCATAAATGCCAGCTTTTCTTTTGTGAATGCTCTTAGCAGTACCTCTTGTTGGGCGTTTGTTAACTCCCGTGGTAAATACCCCTGTGACATGTGCTTATTCTTTTGTTAATTATGAAACTCTACTATTTTTTTTTGCCTGCCTCTGCTCGTGTTTTCGGTCATAGTGAGAAGCGCTTGTTTTGTGTTTACTTAGTGCGCAGACTTGATGAAGGGCTCGTGGTACCTTCACTTGTTGTGTTTTTTTGTTTGACTATTATGTGTGTGTGCTCATGCGATCATTTTTTAAGTGGCTACGTGTGAGCATTTATCTTCCTCATTTCTATTGTGTTCTATGTTGCTATATTGCTGTGACTGGGCCTTTAAGACATAACCTCACTCCCTCACCCGTTCCCACTGGCTTTATTATGTATTCCTTTAGAGGACCTCACTACGGTAGTCTTTGTACTTATCAAATCGTTTGCTAGCCTAATGCGGCAGCTCGTGATGGTTCCTGCAACCGGACGCCAGAACGCGACCTTGGTGCTTGTGCGCACCGCGTGGGGAGCTGCCTAGGTCACTATTCTGTTTCACTGGGGGCTGGCCTGCTGCTGCCCACCTCAGTAGTGGTGCCAGTTCTGCTGCTTGCAGTTGGCACTTGGTACCTGCACACTAGGCCTCCGGTGCTGGCTGCTCCTGGTGCCCTTGTCCAAAGCTTGGGCAAACAGCACCCCCCCCCCCCCCCCCCCTCTCCGCACCATGCTTATGTTCAGCCATCTCTGCCATCCCAAGGCAGGTGCCAAGGAGTCCTGAGGTCCGCAGCAGTGCTTGAGGCATCACAGACCGAACTGCTGTACCAAGCCCACAGAGGAAGCTTAGTTACATGTAAGAGCAATGGAACTTGAGGAGAGAACGGGTCTTCAACAGTTCTTATTTGTGTCATTGACATCTTGACTGGATTCTTTAGATTTGGCGCTATCATAGTAGCTCCTTGAGGCATGGGTTTGGCTAACTTACTCTTAACTCAAGGAATGTATGGGTTTGAGAGGAAAGGCTCAGTCTGGGTTGATGCATGTTCCTCATCAACATTAGGACATGGTTGGAAAAAACTTGTTTTTTTTGCCTCTTGTGCCCTTTTGAAGAAAGGTTCGTAGCTGCTTCATTTGCAGCGCTTTATCTTTTCACGGCTGCATTTTAAATATTTATTTTTAAATCTTTTGGCGCAGCGTTCATAGAGACCTAGCGCTATGCATTTCAAAGCTGTTTCTGGGCGGTGCATGAATCTTGCTTGTGTATTCTTAGCCACATTTGTTCCATACCTTTCACAGAGTAACAACTGTTGAGATGCAGGGCATAGAAGCTGCATTAGTGGATGCATGTAAGCTATGTGAGTCTAAATATATTATACATCCTACATGCGTTCAGTCCTATTCTTCTAAAGTAAACATCTGCGACCAATTCAGACCTGTTACTGGTTCGATCATTCAGGCACACATTGACAAGACCTAATCACTGCTACCCTCTCCTCTGTCCATTTTCCCAGCCTCCAATCAGGCGGCAACTCTTTCCTTTGCCACACGAGTATTGCCTTTCTGTGTACTCAGCAGGTCTCTTGACTTTACCCTACTCTGTAAACTGTGGTCACTGCCACCTTTTGGTTGTATCCTCATCCCACCCAGCCTCTATAGGCACTACCTGCAGGCCGCCAAAGCAGCCTGCAGCAAATAAGATATTGACATCAACCAACTCTATCTAGAAGTCCTCATGCAGCAGTCACAACTTTACTGCTGTCTCTACAGACCTCGTTCTAATCTGTTTACAGAACCGCTCCTGTAGCCAGAAAAGTAAAGTAATTGTAAAATCAGAACTGGGGTAAAACAAATAATTGGCTGGGCATGGTGCTATTAAAAACGGCATTTCCCTTGCGAAAGGTTCGAGTGTACTAATCTGCTGCATGGCTAAACACCTATAAGGTCCCACAGGCAAGACCTATTGGCTATGCCAATGCTTGTTTTTCTTGGCCCTCACTTGCAGATCAGCACAACTTTCCATGAAGGCTCTCAGGTTGGTAACGTTTTTGGGGAAGGTATTTTTGGTGCACATTCGTTAAATGGCCTCAAAGTTAGAGGAACAGTCTTAAGGAGCCTATGAAAACTTCACCCAGGATAAAGACCACACCAAAGACTTGTATACCCCAAACACTATTAAATGACTGTGCCTAGTGTCTTGTAAGCAACGGCCTTGAGAGATCCAGGCTTCGAGCCATGACTGACTCTGAGGCCTCAACTTACTCCTGTACGGTACAAAAGGGGGTGGTGGTGGACGGAGCATCTGAACCAATCAAACACTTGCACCCAGTCAAAAGATCTGGGTTTAATCCATCACCATTCTTTAGCCCACTCTGCCACCCCAGTTCAGACATGACCATATGCAAATCAGTCTGACCCTGTGCCTCATGGGAACAGTCCAGCCCGAACTGCCAAGCCATGCCTTCCCTGGACCGGAAACAAGCTTCCGAGGACCGGTTTCTGGCATTACAGCCGTCTTCAGCCCTGCTTGCTTGAATCCAGTGGCAAAGTGAGCAAGGGACTCACGTCTGAGCATACCCTGCCACACTTATGGCGGCCAAAGCGGTACAAAAGGGGGTGGTGATGGACGGAGCATCTGAACCAATCAAACACACCCAGTCCAAAGATCTGGGTTTAATCCATCACCGTTCTTTAGCCCACTCTGCCACCCCAGTTCAGACATCACCATATGCAAATCAGTCTGACCCTGTGCTTGTTTCCGGTCCAGAGAAGGCATGGCTTTGCAGATCGGGCTGGACTGTTCCCATGAGGCACAGGGTCAGACTGATTTGCATATGGCCATGTCTGAACTGGGGTGGCAGAGTGGGCTAAAGAACGGTGATGGATCAAACCCAGATCTTTTGACTGGGTGTGAGTGTTTGATTGGTTCAGATGCTCCGTCCATCACTACCCCCTTTTGTACTGCTTTGGCTGCCATAAGTGTGGCAGGGTATGCTCAGACGTGAGTCCCTTGCTCACTTTGCCACTGGATTCAAGCAAGCCGGGCTGAAGACGGCTGTAATGCCAGAAACCGGTCCACGGAAGCTTGTTTCCGGTCCAGGGAAGGCATGGCTTGGCAGTTCGGGCTGGACTGTTCCCATGAGGCACAGGGTCAGACTGATTTGCATCTGGCCATGTCTGAACTGGGGTGGCAGAGTGGGCTAAAGAACGGTGATGGATTAAACCCAGATCTTTTGACTGGGTGTGAGTGTTTGATTGATTCAGATGCTCCGTCCATCACCACCCCCTTTTGTATCGACTTACTCCTGTAGCCACTGCCCCAAAGCCTGTTTGGCACACAGCATATCTGTGTCTCATTGGCCCTGAGGAGCTGAGCCTCTACTTTCTACTAAGATGCTGCCTCTGAAATCGTTCCCAAAATTGGGTTTTACAAAAAGCAAACCCACACTGATCATTGAGCTGTCTGAACTGCCTGATTTTAGACATACAAAAATCTACATCCACCCTAAGTCAGGAAGATACTGGCTCGTCTTCCCCAACAAGATGCCGGACCAACAACTCTAAAAGAAAATCGGCGTTTGAGGAGGCGGTCTGACGAAATGCACACATTGCCCATACATAGACAAATCGACATCAACCCTGTTCCTCCGCCTCAATCTGTTTTTTCAGTGCCAGTCACTGCAACCCTCGCCTTCACCACTACACTCAACACGCTCTCACTCAGAACAGGACAGTGTTTGAGCCACTGGGCTAATACTATGACCCTGGCCTTACTAATAATGGAGATGATCCAATAGCAGGTTTACAATGAGGATTCTCAGTCCGATACCAACTTTTCTCTGCACCCAATGAAGGCTTCCCCACCAGGTGGCATTGTGGTGTACCAAGCAGACATTCGAAGGGCAACAGATCACCTTAAGGTGCAATGACCTGTTAAAAGGATGACTTACTATTGGCTAGATTATCCAGGTTGGAGCAGTCTGTCCAATGTACTCTTGTGCACGATGAAGTGCACCACGGGAACCGATTAAGGAGCCAGTGAAATAGAGGATGGTAAAGTCAAGGGAAAAATATATCAAAATAAATGCCAGATGACACTACATCTGGGGTCCTGTACCACCAGATTGCCTAGTAGTGCACATTGCTCCGAAAAGAACCATTGTCCAAGAAACTGGAGATGCTCCACCTACAGATAAGGAGAACTGCAAGAATGATGAGGCAGGAGAAACGACTGAGGTGGGGGTGGTGACAAAATGGTGTATTTCCAACTAACTGTATGGCTGGTAATTTTTGGAGGAGGTAAAATGGTGGCAAGGAGTTGGTGCCAGTAGTTTGTAAGTGAACTGCGGGCTTTAACAGTCCAGGAGCCTTTCATCCAGCTAGAAAAGGATTGGGTCATCCCAAGGATGAATCTGCATGTCCTTTAACTGGTATCTCCATTCCATGTTAGATTGACTTCCTGATTTTCTACTACACCTTAGGGCAGTGACAGAGGATTGTATACATCAGATGTGAAAAAGGCTCTAATTTGACGTTGATTTTATAAAATGCTTTCACAAGTCAAAACCATTTTGTTGCATTTGTGACACCCCTCTTAGAAAACCCAGTCTCCAAGTTGGGCCTTGGAAGATGGCTAGTGCAGTAAATTATTGTATGCTATGCTAAAGCAAAATATAGCCTTCATGCTATACCTAAATCACCACCTACTTGCATGAAGGGAGCCACAATGACCTTCCTGGTAAATGTCCACTAGCACAGTTCTTGAAGGCTGATGCGTGGTTTATACCACACACTTTCACAGATCATGGTCTGAACATAGATGTATGACCAGGGCCATAAATGGGGCGGCTGTCAAAACATTGTTCCAAACATCTGCTTCATCCATCACAAGCCACCCCTTTAGTATGAGAGCACTGCTTTTCAATTGAAGCAAAGCTTGTGATCTACAGCTACACATACAATCGGAGCAATGTTGCCTTGTCTCTCCTTTCTTAGTTTGTAGTGCTTGGAGATTCACTTGCACCCCGATCTCAGGTGCTCCATATGCGGGCTTATGTCTAAGATTTCTTACATTAGAGTACAAATTATTTCACAGTGCACATGTAGACAATTACTGGCCGCATTCACTTCAGTTCACTTACTTTCCATCACACTTTGGGGGAAGATTAGTCTAAGGTGGATATCTCACCCTTGTGCATGGTGGGTTTTGAGGATGGCTCACCAGTCAAATCGAAACTTGAATTGCAAAGAAAACAAGCTTTCAATATATACACCCAATACTTGGTGACGGGAGCATGTGAAGATTGTAAATCTACAGCACAAGAAGCTACCACCAGTTACAACAGTTACATGTTTCATACATACATACATAATTGTAAATAATATTACTTTCCGAAGTTTACCTTCCTTACAACCCTAGATGTAATGGAGTTGTAACCCCTAGGCACCAGTCAACCATTTCAAGCCTTAATAGGTAACTCTCCTGCATTGGTAATCCACTAAACAGGCTTCCAAACAAAAATCCTCCAGAAAGGTAGATTGGCATTTAATATCGGTCCATTCAGAGAACCAATGTTACCTTGAAACGGTCTGATGTTAAACGGAAAACTAGCCCTTTCCTTGGACCGCATAATGTATACCAGGAAGAAATGAAGACCAAGATAGTGCAGTTTAAGCCACCACCAGAGGTTGTATACCAAGTTTTGATTTTTCCTTTGATTTTCAAAGAGTTTCTGGTATTTTTGTGTGACTTCTACATTGCTTACTTTGTCATCCTATACCCACATCACTTACCACACTAATGCAGTCACTCTTGATGTTGATTTCTTGAGTTGCTATCAAGACCAATTCTCTATATGTTGACTAGGACAAAAGATTCCTTGATTGACCAAGGCAGGAGACAAAGCATTGAATGTCGGAAAAAGTGTGTGGGGGGGAGGGGGGATAACGAAGTAAGAGCAAAGGAAGTGGTCTTGTCAGTCCATGTTGCTGTTACAGGCACTGTAGTTCTACAACTTGACCAAAGTTCCTCTTTTTTTTATGTGATTTGTTGCTCCTCCAAAAAGCATCTTCCTTTAGTGATGTGGATAATCCTTTTCATGCTGATAGAACACAGAATATCCTGCAGGCAACACTTTTTCTTGTATTGATTATGCCCCCTATAGCAGCCCCAGTGTACACTACGGAATTTATAGTTTTCAGTGTTTAGGGGGCCTTCTATGTTTTGGATTCAAAAGGGGGTGGTGATGGACAGAGTATCTGAATTAAGCAGAACACTCCTAACCAGTCAAAAGATCAGGGCTTGATCCATCACCGTTTTTTAGCTCACTGCACCATCCCAGCTCAGAACCTGGCTACATGCAAATTAGTCTGACCCTGGCCCAGTGCATCATGGGAACAGGGCAGACAAAACTACCAAGCCAATTCTTTACTGGAAAGGAAACAAGCTTCCGGGGACCGGTTTCTGGCATTACAGCCGTCTTCGGCCCGGCTTGCTTGATTCCTGATGGTGCAGTGAGCAAGGGACTCACATCTGAGCATACCCTTCCACACTTGTGGTGGCCAAAACGATTCAAAAGGGGGTGGTGATGGACAGAGTATCTGAATTAAGCAGAACACTCCTAACCAGTCAAAAGATCAGGGCTTGATCCATCACCGTTTTTTAGCTCACTGCACCATCCCAGCTCAGAACCTGGCTACATGCAAATTAGTCTGACCCTGGCCCAGTGCATCATGGGAACAGGGCAGACAAAACTACCAAGCCAATTCTTTACTGGAAAGGAAACAAGCTTCCGGGGACCGGTTTCTGGCATTACAGCCGTCTTCGGCCCGGCTTGCTTGATTCCTGATGGTGCAGTGAGCAAGGGACTCACATCTGAGCATACCCTTCCACACTTGTGGTGGCCAAAACGATTCAAAAGGGGGTGGTGATGGACAGAGTATCTGAATTAAGCAGAACACTCCTAACCAGTCAAAAGATCAGGGCTTGATCCATCACCGTTTTTTAGCTCACTGCACCATCCCAGCTCAGAACCTGGCTACATGCAAATTAGTCTGACCCTGGCCCAGTGCATCATGGGAACAGGGCAGACCAAACTACCAAGCCAATTCTTTACTGGAAAGGAAACAAGCTTCCGGGGACCGGTTTCTGGCATTCTATGTTTTGGATGCAGAGGACGTTTGCTCTTGCTATGAGTAAGCCGACTGAGCAATACTGCCTTTTTTGTTTGGAACAACTGGGAAAACTCATAGTTTCCATACATCAAGGATCATTTACCAAAAAGGTACTTCTTC
The DNA here is from genome assembly GCF_964261635.1 of Lissotriton helveticus. Lineage (NCBI taxonomy): Eukaryota > Metazoa > Chordata > Amphibia > Caudata > Salamandridae > Lissotriton > Lissotriton helveticus. The sequence goes on along the minus strand of NC_136065.1, from coordinate 339,315,499 downwards.
ATAACCAAGGTTTGTTTCTTGCCACACCTTTAAGATAGATGAGATTGTGTAGAATGGCAAAATCGTTTGTTACTATGGCATCACTTGTAGTCTCATGTAAAATAATTAGCCACACAGGATTGTGAAAGATTTGGTTAACAGAGGACGATATGTAGAGAAATAATTTACGAACCTCAACAAGAAGAATCAGATTGCCATTACAACTTGTGGCGAGTTCTTTGAGGTTGAGTGGAAAAAGCAGTCTGCAAATTCAATTGGCTATAGATTTGACAGGCGATTTCTTCAATGTGACTACATTTTGCGACTCCCTTATAGAAAACTAGAGTTTCTCAGGTCAGGTGCCCAGTGTTTCTGATCATATTGGTCACGTTGCTAGTTTAGCCTTTTTGTGTATCACTTTCTGTTGTGCAATCCGTTTTAATACTTTTTGTGCATTTTGTTTTGAAGTCCTCGTGATTTGAGGGTTGAAGCCCTAATAGTTTGGCTCACGGTATCTTGCTAGTGCCTTTACCACTGTCCTAGTGAGATGTCATCCTAGTGAGATGTCATCTGTCTGTTTTTTTTTGTGTGTTTTTTTAGGTAAAAGTGCGTGGCCTCTGCCCTTTACTCTGATTGTAGATAATTAACAATTAACAGCAATAGTAAGTAAAACTTTATTAGAAATTGAATCAGTTTTCATTGAACAAATAGGTTCATTCATTAAGACATGTTGATGGTGCATATCTTTTGGTGTTTTACCAAGGCAATGGCGTGGCTACTTTTGAAGACTAGCTTGCCACTTTACATTTTAGAACTGAGTAAACTGTCAATCGGATTTCTTAAATTGTTGCTTTGTAAAACATTGACTGTCTTTCTTTTTCTTTAAAGGGTTCCAGGCGGACACCGCAACTGGAAGGACCATTCCTACCTTGGAAAATTAAAACCATAGCATATCCAATACAAAACAGTCTAATGTGGCCACGCTTCCCACATACATCAAAGGGCAGACACAGTCTTCTTTCCTTCTCCTGATGACAAAACAAAGAGCACAATTATCCTCTTAACTAAAACATTTCTGTGATTTTAAAATGATGAAATAGATTGTGCATTCTTGTTGGGACCATATTTTTATTTTATTTCATTTATTAACACTATGGTCGATAGTAACCAGAAAGTGAATGTTTGGAAGGGGAAAATACACGATTGAACGTGTTCATGTACTTCAAAGGTTTTAGAACAGTGAAGTTATTTTTCAAATTTGGATATGAATCACAAATCAGACTTGAGTTTTATTTCACATTTTTGCAATTTTTAAATCATTTGTAGCTGGATTTTAAGAGATCATGCTTTTTTCCCTTTTTAGCACATTTCTCTGTGGATTAAGTAATTGAGCATAGCAAGCGGCTCTGGAGCCCATTTTCTCTCTGAATGGGACCCCTGTATATTATCAATGACTCCCTTTTCTAATAAGTTGTCGAATTATACGGATTACCGGTGCACAAACACATGGAAAATATCGAATAATGTTGAAAACCTAAAGCACATGATCGTTGCAGTGAATGTTTCTTAAGTGCTATTTTTTTTTGGGTGGTAAAAAATGTGTTTCCCCTATCCCCACCCAATTAACCATGACACAATTCCACCCATCTAGCCTACTCCGCCTCACTTCCCTTTCAGTTTTGTATTCACTTGCATTATATTGATTGAGGGGTTTACACAGGGAAAGCATTTTTCTGTTTCCCCTCCTATCGAGAACCTCTGTTTTTAAGAGTGCGTTCTTTTGAATACTTCAGACATTTCCCCAAAGTGAAATCATGCATAATTCTATATTTGAAACTAATGACTTGAAACTTTCAAAGTTTAAAGTAAATTGTTTTTTGACAATTTGCCACTTTGTGCTAACCCTTACTCCCAAGTTCTCTAGAATGGCTAATGTGTATTAAAAGCTGTCCTTTTTAAGTCCTTCTTAGAAAACTATTAAAAAGAAAAAAGCAGTCATTTGTCACTGTTCATTGTGCTTTTTAATCATTTAAACTCAAAGCATACATGAGTAGATTTCAGCTATGCACTTTGAGAAGTTGTACGGCAGATATTGGGGGGGTTCACTGCAGATTTTTTTTTAAAACTATCCTTGATACATTTATTTTGGGATGGGGGGGGAAGGGGACTGCTACCAAAACATAGCCATCCTGCTTCCAGGCTTGTTCCGCACAGCCATTTCATCTGAGCCCTTTGCATTCAATTTAGACTATTTTTATCTTGTAATAAGCAGGGTTCACCTTGCTTCCTTTTTAAATAAAGTGCTTAGAGCAGCAACATTCAAACATGCAGTTGCTGTTGAGTCTTTTTCATTGTATGTGCAGCATATTCCTTCTAGCAGCATCGTCTTTCTCCATGCAAGTTGCCTGGAAAATTCTGTAAGAAAGAAATGTACTGTAGTTGTGCGTTTTAGGCCTGGATTTGATAAAGAAAGACTGTCGCGCTCTTTCCATTTAACTGTGTAGATTCTCCGCACTCTTTCCTGTTTCATCTTTTGTATTTAATTTTAAAGTCAGACAGTGTACTACAGGACAGCTGGATGCAAAATAGATACTATATTAAAATGTACTGTTATTTAAGATGTAATAAAGCAGTTTGACATGACATAAGTGTTGGCGATTTTGTGGGTGATGTAATGGTCTCATTAGCTTCCGGTAAACCGTTAATTCTTCACAGAAATTATAACAATCACATGGGATAAGAGCCTTCCTAATGTTCTCAAAGAGTTTATATTACTTTGTATGTAAACATGTTAGTTTATAGCGGTGATAGTTGCTAGGATTTCAGCTCCGACAAATGTTTCAACTTCAGTGATGCTTCAATCTGGAGTGCTTGAAGCTTAGTCCACCAGCAAATACAGGCAGAGTTTGTAAACATTTGCATATATAAAACTTATCATTTTGAATTTGAGATTGTGCCTTTCTTGCAAGAGAGCCTGCCTCTCCCCCAAAAAACTATTCTGCAAGATTACTGTTGCAAAAAGTTGACGCAGAAGCCAAATCCAGTAACATTGCTTAGCCCTACTTTCAGTTTGCTTTAGCAAGGAACATGCAAGATAGGTGCAATATTGTGGAAACTGGTATTTTCATATAATGCTCTGTGCGTGAGCAAACTCTCTAAATGGCCTGTCTTCCCTATTTCATTAGGTATGTCTATTTTGAGTGGAAAAGCGGGAGAAAGGTAGTGCTGTGTAATTGATTTACAATAAGATTTTTATTCCCAGCCATTCCAAACAACTTTAATAAAACATTTACCTATGTTTGGTGTTGTAGTAGTCTTTCTGTTTACGTGCACTGTTGCCTACTTGGTTTAAGAAATATAGCTTGCGTTACAAAAAAAATCAACATTAACATTCAAGTATCTGATCAATCAATCAATCAGAACATTTGTATAGCGCACTACTCACCCGGAGGGTCTCAAGGCGCTGGGGGGGGGGGTCCGCTACTGCTCGAACAGCCAGGTCTTGAGCTGCTTCCTGAAGGCGAGGTGGTCCTGGGTCAGGCGGAGGTGGGTCAGGAGGGAGTTCCAAGTCTTGGCGGCCAGGTAGGAGAAGGCCCTTCCTCCTGTGGTGGCTCTTCGGATGCGGGGGACGGCGGCGAGGGCGTGGCTGGTCGATCGAAGCTGGCGCGTGGGAGCGTAGAAGTTGAGGCGGCTGTTGAGGTATCCTGGTCCTTGGTTGTGTAGGGCTTTGTGTGCGTGGGTGAGGAGCCGGAAGGTGATTCTCTTGTTGACCGGGAGCCAGTGCAGGTCTCTCAGGTGTCCGGAGATGTGGCTGCGGCGGGGGATGTCCAGGATGAGTCGTGCTGAGGTGTTCTGGATCCGCTGGAGTCTCTTCTGGAGTTTGGCGGTGGTGCCGGCGTAGAGGGAGTTGCCGTAGTCCAGCCGGCTGGTGACGAGGGCCTGGGTGACAGTCTTCCTGGTTTCGGTGGGGATCCACCGGAAGATCTTACGTAGCATGCAAAGGATGTTGAAGCACGACGAGGAGACGGCGTTGACTTGTCTGGTCATGGAGAGGGAGGAGTCCAGGATGAAGCCCAGGTTGCGTGCGTGGTCAGTTGGTTTGGGTGCGCTGCCCAGGGCGGGGGGCCACCAGGAGTCGTCCCAGGCGGAGGGTGAGGATCCCAGGATGAGGACTTCCGTCTTGTCCGAGTTCAGTTTCAGGCGGCTGTTCGACATCCATTTGGCTACGTCTGTCATCCCTTCGTGCAGGTTGGCTCTGGCGGTGGCGGGGTCGTTGGTGAGGGAGAGGATCAGCTGGGTGTCGTCTGCGTAGGAGATGATGTTCAGGTTGTGCTGGCGTGCGATGGCTGCGAGGGGGCTCATGTAGACGTTGAAGAGTTGGGCTGAGCGAGGAGCCTTGAGGGACGCCGCAGATGACTTTGGTGGCTTCCGATCTGAACGGGGAGAGGCGGACTCTCCGGCGAGGAAGGAGGTGATCCACTCCAGTGCCTTCTCCTGGATTCCGACGTTGCTGAGGCGCTGTACTAGGGTGCGGTGGCAGACAGTGTCGAAGGCCGCGGAGAGGTCCAGGAGGATGAGGGCCGCTGTTTCTCCGTTGTCGAGCAGGGCTCGGATGTCATCTGTAGCTGCGATCAGGGCGGTCTCGGTGCTGTGGTTGGCCCGGAAGCCAGACTGCGAGAGGTCGAGGGAGCCGTTCATCTCGAGGAAGGCGGCCAGTTGCTTGTTGACGGTCTTCTCGATGACTTTGGCTGGAAACGGGAGCAGCGAGATGGGGCGGTAGTTCTTGAGGTCGGTAGGGTCTGCTGATGGTTTCTTGAGTAGAGCGCTGAGTTCGGCGTGCTTCCAGCTCTCCGGGAAGGTGGCGATGTCGAAGGAGGTGTTGATGATGTCCCGCAGGTGGGGTGCGATGACAGCGTCGGCCTTGTTGAAGACGTGGTGAGGGCAGGGGTCTGTTGGAGATCCGGAGTGGATGGAGTTCATCGTGCGGATGGTGTCTTCGGTGCTGATCGGGGTCCAGGCGCGGTGGGGGGCGGTGGTTCGGTCGTGGCGTGCGTTGGTTGAGTGCTGAAGCTGTTGTGTATGTCCGCAATCTTGTTGTGGAAGTAGGAGGCGAGGGAGTTGCAGAGGTCTTGCGAAGGGGTGATGTCGTTGTTTGCGGCGTTGGGGTTGGAGAGCTCTTTCACGATGTTGAAGAGTTCCTTGCAGTTGTGTGCGTTGTTGTCCAGTCGTTCCTTGAATGCGGTTTTCTTGGTGGCGCGGATCAGCTGGTGGTGTTTTCGGGTGGCGAGCTTGAGGGCAGTCATGTTGTCCGGTGTTGGGTCTCTGCGCCAGGTTTTCTCGAGTGCTCTGCAGTTCTTCTTGGAGCTCTTGAGTTCGTCGTTAAACCATGGGGCTTTCTTGCTGCCGGGTCTGCTCGGCTGGGTCTTCAGAGGGGCGAGGTCGTCTGTGCAGTCGCTGATCCATTTCGTGAGGTTGGTGGCCGCTTGGCTGGGGTTCGTTGTGCTGGTGGGAGGGTTCTTGCTCAGGGAAGTAGTGAGCTGGTCTGCAGTGATCTTGTTCCAGCTTCTGCGGGGAGCCTGTTGCTGGAGATGGTGGAGCGTGGTCCTTCTGTAGCTGAAGTGGACGCAGCTGTGGTCCGTCCATTGGAGTCCCGTGGCGTGGCTGAAGGCGATGTCCTTGCTGGAAGAGATCGGGTCGAGTGTGTCCGGCGTAGTGGGTGGGGGTGGTCACCAGTTGCTTGAGTCCGAGGTTGGCGAGGTTGTCCAGCAGGGTGGTGGTGTTGCGGTCGTTGTTGTTCTCCAGGTGGAAGTTGAGGTCTCCGAGGAGGATGTAGTCGGTTGAGGGGAGGGCGAGCGGGCTGACTAAGTCGGCGATGTCCTCGCTGAATTGTGCGTGTTGTCCCGGGGGTCTGTAGATGTATCTGATATTAAAGTGCAAGTTAGAACTAAAGGTGGTCAACATCCATTTAAGTTAATGGAAGGTCGTATAATTTAAATCCTGTTTTGGGATTTCTTCAACAGATTAAATTATTTCTAAAGAGAACTAATTTCGTGGAACACGTTAAGGTTGTGGGAATTGAAATTGAATTTAAAACAATATTGCAAGTTCTTCAAAATAATGAGCATCATCTAAATTAATAAAGGAATAGATTTTTTTCGAAATGTTGCAAACCACCCCATCAACGGGCTTTCACTGTTTGATTTGAGGTTCCTACAGGTGCTGTTCCTCTCTGGTCCTGAGCTTAAGCAGAAGGCTTAATTCGAGCATACCATCTTTAAAGAGTTCAATGTCCTTGCCAAATGCCCCTACGCCTCTGTACTTTTATAGCTGGCTCATTTGTAAACACACAAAGCTTAGTCTGCTTTCATTGCTGGGACTAAACTCCAGCCTCATCCAAGAGCTTCCCAACCCCTACTCAGGGGGTCAATGACCACTTACAAAATATAGAAAATTAACATTTTAGTAACATTCATATAAAGAAGCAAAATGTGATATTGAACATTTTAAAACGTTCTGTAAATGTTAGGCAATTGGAAATTGGAGGTTAAAAATTAAGATGGTAGCCTCAGATTTATTCATGTGAGCAGTGCAAGTGCACAAAGCAGAATATTGTGTGGACAATGAGTGGTCTTAACTAAATATAGAAAAGTTTCACCCTTTCATTTAAAATTTTGAATTTTTCATATTTTTTGTTTTTTGAAAAGGTTTTTATTTTTCTCAGCAGCCATAAAGCATAAAAATCTTGTACACGTTGTTTTAACATCATACAGTTTCAGCACAGTTGAGCACAACCAATATTACAAAAACATATCTCTGTATTACAACGCCTTTACGATCCATGCCCCGCTTGAGGTTCATTCCGCCTTCCTTTTCATTCTGTTTTGGAGTCTTCATCTTCTTCGGGTGGTGGATCACAAATGTCCCCCCTGTATTTATTACACGTTCCCTAGATTTTACACCACTTTTGAGGGCACCCCCAATTAATAAACTCAATTCTTTCAGCTATCATGGCCGCATCCATGTCCCTTCCCCATGCAGCAAGAGATGGTGCCTCCGCAACTCCCCATTTCTGGGCAATGTTCTGTTTAGTGACCATGATCCCCAGTGTAGCCCAGCTCTGAGCTGGACAGGTTAGGTCATTAGGTTCCCATACATTTAATAAGCACCGTCTGGGCTCAGGTATTAGCAATACTCCCTCTGATTGTGACATTGTCCTAATCACCTGTGTCCAGTATTCCATTATTTTAGGACATTCCCATATAGTGTGGAAAAAGGTACCCTCATCTCTGCAGCCGAGCAGACAAAGGGTCGATGCTTTACCCATCTTGTGTAAGGTGTGTCTAGTGTAGTATGAGCGATGTAGAATCCTGAGCTGCACCAGCCTAAGTCGCGAGGGTATGCCCACCTCCTGCGGAGAAGCCAGCGCTTCCTGCCACTCAGTCATCAGTCGCCTATGTCATGGGACCATTTTTCTCGTTGGGCGCCCGTTGGGTCAGGCAGTTTATTCACCAGTTTGCGATATGTGAGTGAAGTGTCCTTCTTTTGCATATATTGTCAGTAACCTATCTTCCATAGGTGATGCCTCCGGGATTTCAGTACCGGCTGGCAACACTGTCATCGGGGCATGTCTGATCTGTGTGTATCGAAACAGCTCCGTAGGCGCCAATTCATATTATTGTTGAAGACGCTCAAATGGAACCGTCTCGCCATTATGCCATAAGTCGCCCACCGTGGATATGCCTAAATCATCCCAGTTGTCAAAGCCCTTACTATTTCTAAGTCTACCCATTCGTTTTATGTCCCATAATGGAGTGAGTTGGGTCAGAACTCTGCGCCATCCCAGTTTGGCCTGGGCGGCGTACCAGAGGATCACTGTCTCAGAGGTCCGATCATTGCTGGGGTCAGTTTTCTGTCGTAGAGGGGAGAGCGCATACCTTTCGCACCTAATATTGCTCTGTTCCCCTGAAATGCTGAGTCGGACTGCGGAGCATGCAGCCACTGATTAATTACCTTCAGTTGCGCCGCCCAGTAATAAAGTTGTATGTTGGAGAGTGCTATCCCACCATCATACCAGCTACGCACTAACTTTGATTGAGCTATGTGTACCGGCTTGTTGCCCCACATATGGCTGGAGACCTGGGCCGCAATTGCTCTAAAGTAGTTTGGGGACACTGGGTACAGCGTGTTCTCCAGTGCATATAGGAAGCGGGGGATTTTTCATATTTAATGCAAATTGAATAAAATACTTCATTTGTGTATTTGTTTGAATGCTTACTGTTTTGCGGTTCAAATCCTCCATTTCTTAAACTGAGGACCCCAGATTCCAATAATATTTCAGTGCGGGCTGTGTATTTCAGTTGTGATTAAGTGGCAGTCCACAGAAGTCAAACTGCTACTGCCTTTGCCTATTGGTGTCATGCCTTTGGCAGCTGTGGTGCTATTGTTGCCAGTATGTACATTTCTTAGGTATATGATACAGAAGCTTTGAAACACAAGGTGCTAGTGGAGTTGGGTTGTTTGCCTGCAAGCTTTCTATGGAGCATTGCGTGAAATGTTTGTGGATGTTCATGCAAACCGAAGAGCTTTATTTATTTCCCATTTACTAAGGACACTGTTTTCAAGGATAGTACGTTAATCAGCCCCTGATCCTTTGGACGACAGTTATTCATTCTTACCTGGTCTGAAAAATGCAAGCTTATATGTACACGTCCCAGAGGTGATATCCAGACCCCTATACAGCACCATCTGAAAAACATTTTTAGCCATGAGATTCAAACCTAATTTTCAAATGGGGTATATCCAATCAAATCAATAGAAAACATGCCCAAAAGGCAATATTCATCACTTGGCCAGAATAAAAGTTAAATGGTATAATATGCTGAAAGCCCACTTAAACCAGTATATTTGGCATAAAAGAAAATGTGAATGGTACCCAACTGAAAGACCTTACACAATAAAATGTGATCCTGCTCTTTTAATAGCCATAAAAGACTGCACTATCCAATCCTGTACAACCCGCGTTTGGAAGCTATTTTTTCTGTGGTTCGAAAAATTGGCAATTAAAACAAATTATTTGCTCTAATTCAGAGGTAAGAATGTAATCTTTTTACTAATACTGTTTGCTGTGAATTTTTATTTATTTTACCTGACTTTCCTTGGTGCTGTTTGCTGGCTTTTCTTGATAAATGTCCAGTGCGACCACTGTGCCCTCGGCCTGGTTGCCCCCTCGCTCCCCGCCTGCTGCCTGCCACTTACCTGCTGCCTGATCGCCGATCCAGCCCGGCGCCCCAGCCGCCGCAGGGCCGGCCGCCTGGATTTCGCGCCGGTTTTGACGCAACCCCGCCCCCCCGCCTACCGATAGGCCCACGCGCTCCCCGCCTCCCGCCTGACCCGCCCTCCAGGATCCCTTCTTAAGGGGACCCCGACCCCACTCTTGCAGCGACCACTGTGCCCTCGGCCTGGTTGCCCCCTCGCTCCCCGCCTGCTGCCTGCCACTTACCTGCTGCCTGCTGCCGATCCATCCCGGCGCCCCAGCCGCCGCAGGGCCGCCCGCCTGATCGCCGATCCAGCCCGGCGCCCCAGCCGCCGCAGGGCCGGCCGCCTGGATTTCGCGCCGGTTTTGACGCAACCCCGCCCCCCCGCCTACCGATAGGCCCACGCGCTCCCCGCCTCCCGCCTGACCCGCCCTCCAGGATCCCTTCTTAAGGGGACCCCGACCCCACTCTTGCAGCGACCACTGTGCCCTCGGCCTGGTTGCCCCCTCGCTCCCCGCCTGCTGCCTGCCACTTGCCTGCTGCCGATCCATCCAGGCGCCCCAGCCGCCGCAGGGCCGCCCGCCTGATCGCCGATCCAGCCCGGCGCCCCAGCCGCCGCAGGGCCGGCCGCCTGGATTTCGCGCCGGTTTTGACGCAACCCCGCCCCCCGCCTACCGATAGGCCCACGCGCTCCCCGCCTCCCGCCTGACCCGCCCTCCAGGATCCCTTCTTATGACGCCCCCTCAGCGGACGCGCGCAGCGGGAGCACCGACTGAGCGCCGAAGGTGCGCCAAAGGTAAGCCCGTCTGCGCCTGGCCCGCGCCCAGCGCCAGGACCCCTGGCCTCCGCAGACCCCAGCCCACCCGCCGGACGTACGACGCCGCCACCCTCATCGCACTCAACGACGGACGAGCCCCGGGATGCTACCGTGCCACCCCGAGACGCACCCACGGACCCTTCATCTGCCAGTCCTGCAAGTTCACCTGCATCCGGACCTGCCTCGCACCAGCACCCGCCAAGACGAACACCAGCACCAACCACCTGAAGTGCATCCTGCTCAACACCCGCTCAGTCCACAGACACGCCATCGAACTCTGGAACCTCATCGACACCACAGCACCAGACGTTGCCTTCCTCACGGAGACCTGGATGAACGCCTCTTCAGCTCCCGACATCGCCATCGCCATCCCAGAGGGCTACAAGATCACCCGGAGGGACCGCACTGCCAACCAGATAGGAGGAGGCATCGCCATCATCCACAGGGACACCATCCGCATCACGACCAGCACAGACGACATCCTGACCACCGCCGAACACCTACACTTCCAGATCCACACCGACCCGAAGACCACCCTCAGAGGCACCCTCATCTACCGACCCCCTGGACCACGCACACGATTCAGCGAGGACATCGCCGACTTCGTCAGCCCGCATGCCCTCCCCTCCGCTGACTACATCCTCCTGGGGGACATCAACTTCCACCTGGAGAACAACAACGACCGCAACACCACCACCCTGCTGGACAACCTCGCCAACCTCGGACTCAAGCAGCTGGTGACCACCCCCACCCACCTCGCCGGACACACACTCGACGCCGTCTTCTCATCCAGCAAAGACATCACCTTCAGCCACGCCACTGGACTCCACTGGACGGACCACAGCTGCGTCCACTTCACCTTCAGAAGAACGACGACCCACCACCACCAGCAACAGGTTGCCCGAAGAAGCTGGAGCAAGATCACAGCCGACCAGCTCGCCGCTGCCCTGAGCCAGCACCCGCCAGCTCAGCGAACCCCAGCCAGGCCGCCGACAACCTCACGAAGTGGATCAGCAACTGCGCGGACGTACTCGCCCCACTGAAGACCCCGCCCAGCAGACCCGGCAGCAAGAAGGCCCCATGGTTCACCGACGAACTCAAGAGCTCCAAGAAGAACTGCCGAGCCCTCGAGAAAGCCTGGAGAAGGGAGCCAACACCGGACAACATGACCACCCTCAAGCTTGCCACCCGGAAGCACCACCAGCTGATCCGCGACACCAAGAAAACTGCATTCAAGGACCGACTGGACAACAACGCACACAACTGCAAGGAACTCTTCAACATCGTGAAAGAGCTCTCCAACCCCAACGCCGGAAACAACGACATCACCCCATCGCAAGAACTCTGCAACTCCCTCGCCTCCTACTTCCACAACAAGATCGCGGACATACACAACCGCTTCAACACCCAACCGACGAACGCCACGCCCGACTCAACCGAACCACCGCCCCCCACCCCCACCCTCCGCGCCTGGACTCCTATCAGCACCGAAGACACCGTCCGCACGATGAACTCCATCCACTCCGGATCTCCGACCGACCCTTGCCCTCACCACGTCTTCAACAAGGCCGACGCTGTCATCGCACCCCACCTGCGGGACATCATCAACACCTCATTCGACACCGCCACCTTCCCTGAGAGCTGGAAGCACGCCGAACTCAGCGCTCTACTCAAGAAACCAACAGCGGACCCCACCGAACTGAAGAATTACCGCCCCATCTCGCTCCTCCCGTTTCCAGCCAAAGTCATCGAGAAGACCGTCAACAAGCAGCTGGCCGCCTTCCTTGAGACGAACGGATCCCTCGACCCCTCAGTCTGGCTTCCGAGCCAACCACAGCACCGAGACCGCCCTCATCGCTGCCACCGATGACATCCGAACCCTGATGGATAACGGAGAAACAGCGGCGCTCATCCTCCTAGACCTCTCCGCGGCCTTCGACACCGTCTGCCACCGCACCCTAGTGCAGCGCCTCTACGACGTCGGAATCCAGGAGAAGGCACTGGAATGGATCATCTCCTTCCTCGACGGAAGAACCCAGAGAGTCCGCCTACCTCCGTACAAATCAAAGGCCACCGAAGTTATCTGCGGCGTACCCCAAGGATCCTCGCTGAGCCCAACCCTCTTCAACGTCTACATGAGCCCCCTCGCGGCCATCGCACGCCAACACAACCTGAACATCATCTCCTACGCCGACGATACCCAGCTGATCCTCTCCCTTACCAACGACCCCGCCGCCGCCAGAGCCAACCTCCACGAAGGAATGAAAGAAGTAGCCGAGTGGATGTCGACCAGCCGCCTGAAGCTGAACTCGGACAAGACGGAAGTCCTCATCCTGGGATCCTCGCCCTCCGCCTGGGACGACTCCTGGTGGCCCCCCGCCCTGGGAACTGCACCCAAACCGACAGACCACGCACGCAACCTGGGCTTCATCCTGGACTCCTCCCTCTCCATGACCAAGCAAGTCAACGCAGTCTCCTCGTCGTGCTTCAACATCCTGCGCATGCTACGGAAAATCTTCCGGTGGATCCCCACCGAGACCAGGAAGACTGTCACCCAGGCCCTCGTCACCAGCCAACTGGACTACGGCAACGCCCTCTACGCCGGAACCACCGCCAAGCTCCAGAAGAGACTCCAACGGATCCAGAACGCCTCAGCCAGACTCATCCTCGACATCCCACGACACAGCCACATCTCCGGACACCTAAGAGACCTGCACTGGCTCCCGGTCAACAAGAGAATCACCTTCCGTCTCCTCACCCACGCACACAAAGCCCTACACGATCAAGGCCCGAGCTACCTCAACAACCGCATCAACTTCTACGCTCCCAAACGACACCTCCGATCAGCCAGTCACGCCCTCGCCGCCGTCCCCCGCATCCGAAGAACGACAACAGGAGGAAGGTCCTTCTCCTACCTGGCTGCCAAGACCTGGAACTCCCTCCCGACCGACCTGCGCCTGACCCAAGACCACCTCGCCTTCAGGAAGAAGCTCAAGACCTAGCTGTTCGGGCAGTAGCAGCACCCCCCCCTAGCGCCTTGAGACCCTCCGGGTAAGTAGAGCGCTCTATAAATGTCTATGATTGAGTTTGTGTAAGGGCAACAATGTCTGCCTGGTTTGTCTACCTAATTACCGCTCCATCAAAGATGTGATTTGTTCAAGAATGTGATTATATGTGGGCGTATCTAAGATGGCGCCTGTTAAGGAGCAGAACTACGGAGCTCCACTGCACTGATTAGGCCATTGGTGGATCAGGAGCCGTTGGACATCCCTGAGTTGGCGGAATTGTATGGCTGCCTGCATGACTGCTTGTGGTGCAGTGTCCCACCTAAGTAACTGCGGGTGAGAGCGGATCCCTGTTGGCTGCTGTGCCCGAATGTCTGGGACAGCTGTATTGGAGGAGACAAGAGCCCTGATTAAAGGCAAGTGAGGCCTACTGGTCCAGCGCAAGCAATGATGGGGACGCACTCTGAGGGGGGGTCGTAACATATTGCTGGATCTGAGGGCTGCGTCGCTCTACTAAACTGATGGCCTGCTTGGGGTTCTGGTGGCGGGGGTTGACTATGCCCCCCTCCCCCCCCCTCAGTGCAGCTGAAGGAGCCTGGATTGGCCACAAGGTAGGGTCAGGACACTGCTGCAGTGCCTTTTGTGGAGGGGAACTTCCTCTCCTGCCTGCATGGCTAACTCTGCACTCAATGGGTTAGTTAGGCTGTAAAGGGACCAATCCAGGCTGACTTTGCAAACTGAGCTTGCTTGGCCCTTATGGTGGGTGTGGAGGCGTGCTTTCTTGTAGTTAGGCAGGGCCCACCGAACTGGGTCAGCAAAGTAGGTTATCTAAATGGACCCTTGCCTTCCCTCTGCTACAGAGGAGGATTTGGAGTCCTGCCGCAGCCACATCCTTGTGCTCTGAGACAGGAATGCTGACCTCTACTACTTCCTGGAGAACAGGTCCTGTAGATCCAACATTCAAATTAAGGGGGTGCCATTGCAGGTGGATGCGGGTAAATTGGAAGACTGCTTCCATTTGTCTGCCATGTTGCCCTAGCTGACAAAGCTGGCTGCACTGCACACATCGAGCTAGTTACCCGTCGGGGGGCCCCACAGGATATCGTAACATGTTTGCATAGCTACCGCAAAAAAGGAACTAATCGATGCATTGCGTGACCACAACTATATCACCTTTGAAGGGCTGAAAATCTGGCTACATCAAGACCTTTCATCACGTTGCTGCAACGCAGGGCCTTAAAGCCGGCAACCTCTCTGCGAGAATAAGTGAATCGCTACAAGTGGAGATATCCGTCCGTTCTGTTGGACTTTTGCTAGGGGATGAAGCACATGTGATCCGTACACTACACAAAGCATTGATCCCTGGGACTCATCCAGGAGAAGGCCTCGGAGCCGTAAAAGGATGAGTGAGTAATCTGCGTAAGAGCTTCAAAAAAAGTCTGTTCTGCAGGAACAACTTGCCCATAGGGGGACATTGCCGGACTCCGTGGTGGAGTGAGAAAGCCAGCAGTGGCCTTTCTCGCCAATAGCGGTACAAAAGGGGGTGGTGATGGACGGAGCATCTGAACCAATCAAACACTCACACCCAGTCAACAGATCTGGGTTTAATCCATCACCGTTCTTTAGCCCACTCTGCGACCCCAGTTCAGACCTAGCCATATGCAAATCAGTCTGACCCTGTGCCTCATGGGTACAGCCCAGCCCGAACTGCCAAGCCATGCCTTCCCTGGACCGGAAACAAGCTTCCGAGGACCGGTTTCTGGCATTAAAGCCGTCTTCAGCCAGGCTTGCTTGAATCCAGTGCCAGAGAGCAAGGGGCTCACGTCTGAGCATATCCTGCCAACTTATGGCGAACAAAGCGATACAAAAGGGGGTGGTGATGGACGGAGCATCTGAACCAATCAAACACTCACACCCAGTCAACAGATCTGAGTTTAATCCATCACCGTTCCTTAGCCCACTCTGCCACCCCAGTTCAGACATGGCCATATGCAAATCAGTCTGACCCTGTGCCTCATGGGAACAGTCCAGTCCGAACTGCCAAGCCATGCCTTCCCTGGACCGGAAACAAGCTTCCTAGGACCGGTTTCTGGCATTTCAGCTGTCTTCAGCCAAGCTAGCTTGAATCCAGTGGCAAAGTGAGCAAGGGACTCACGTCTGAGCATACCCTGCCAACTTATGGCAAACAAAGCAGTACTGTTCCCATGAGGCACAGGGTCAGACTGATTTGCATATGGCCATGTCTGAACTGGGGTGGCAGAGTGGGCTAAAGAACAGTGATGGATTAACCCAGATCTGTTGACTGGGTGTGAGTGTTTGATTGGTTCAGATGCTCCGTCCATTACCACCCCCTTTTGTACTCCTTTCTCGCCAATAGACACTGTCCTACTCGGTGACCATTCTGCCGCCTTGCTTTAAAGCTATAGACTGCGTGATCCCTCTGCTCAGAGGGCCCGCGAACCATAATATGAGGACCTGCCCTTCGGGGCGTGGGAGATGCCGGGACTGTATGCTGTTCTTTCCTTGGTGGTGTCGTGCTCTCGTCAAGCCAGAACACTCTTCCTCCTCCTGAGATGGCTCCCTTGTGACATGGTCCCTATCTATAATGTATATTCTTCACTAATTGGTGTAGTTTTCCCCCTTGATTTATCCCGTCTCCACCCCTTTGGATGCTCAAAACATATACAACTACCCTGTGTATCTCCTCACCGCTCCCCACTACAATACATGCACATGTTCCTAGGAGGGATGTATCTGGTAAAGACAACCATGGCCCGCTCCAATTCCTACATGTATGATAAAGGTACTTAGCCTCAATGTCAGGGGCCTTGATGCCCTAGCTAAATGACTAGCATTAAAGTCACAATAGAAATCTTCCCAGTGTGATATATGCCTCCAGGAGATGCATCTCCTCCAAAGAGACGGGTCTCTAAAAATCAAATCTGCAATACTTCTCCCCAGGCTCTGGGAGAGATCCGGGATAGCGATTCTCCTGGCCACGCATTTTCAAGGATAAGTTTTGCAAGACCCCTCGGATCACAGGCTGCATGCTCTCCCTACTCTTCTAACTCTCTACCAGCATATCTTTACTATGGCGTTATTGTATGCTCCCAAAGACAATCCAGAATCCTTCATCCACCGAGCACTTAAAACTGTCCTCACCTCACTCAATGGCAATGTCCCGATTGGTGAGGATTTTAACTTGGTACCTAATGTTCTTAGATCGTTAAATACAACAGGCGGGCCTAACTGGAGCACACTGCCCAAAATTATGGCTCCTAGACTGTTTTCGAGCCCACTGTCAGTGAAGTAAAGGGGGAAATCCAAGGGTATCTTGACATAAATGTCACCCCACATACACTGGTGGCACTGTTATGGAATGCACTTAAAGCCGTATTTAGAGTGGCATACATGGCTGCAGTGGCACAGCTTAACAAAGATCAGAAGAATAAGCACTCCACACTGGAGGCTCAGGAAACAGCATTGGAAGAGTCTCGTAGACAGACTGGCTCGTGTAGGGTGTGTAGACGGCTCACAATAGCTAGAAAACCACTCTAGGCACTTGACATGGATGTAGCAGAACATGCAGTGCTCTGCAATAAACAAACATTACGCTGGGGCAAACAAAGCTCGACAACTTCTTGTGCTCCACCTGTGTGTGCAGACACTGCCAGAGGATCTCTGAAATTAGACTTCTCCAAGCATGCAGTCTGGCATGACGAAGGGATAGCGGAGGAATGTGGCCGATTTTACTCTGTTATACACCACCAAATCACTTCTCTCCAAATATATCGCGTCGTACCTCACGCAGACACACCTAACTATTTCTGGTGAGGAGGCATCTCTTGGATGAGGATATCACAATCCAGTAGGTACTTGTAGCTATAGGGAGACTTAAACTTGACAAGGTACCTAGTCCGAATTGGTTCACAGCTGCTTTTTATTTATTTTTTAAAAGAAAGAAATTGACATACTGCTGGCTGCTGTACTGACCAGGCTGTACAACTACTTTAGCACCCGGGGTTCCCTCACGGGCACTATAAAATTGCCCATTACAGTATTACCTAAACCGGAAAGATCCACATTACTGTACCTCATATCGTCCCATATCTTTATTGAATGTAGATGTGAAAAGTTTTAGCGCTATTCTAACTACCTGACTGGGCCACTATAAGCCTGATAGATCTGGACCAGGCCGGCTTAATACCAAGGCGCAATTGCAGTGATAACCAGCTCTGAAGGATCTGAAATGGCTCCCTATTGACCAACGAGCTAGCTTCCGCACAGCTTGCCTCACACACAAAGCCCTGCATACGGGCAAACCGGAATACCTGGCCAACAAGCTCAAAAGGGCTGGGCAGTCTAGAAACCTCAGAAGCTCCAACACGCTCCTACTCATTCCTCTGAAATCCCAGAAACTCAACATCTAGCAAATCCTTCGCGGGCAATGCTCCCAAGATATGGAACTCCATCCCCCCACACATCAGAATGACCGCATCCTTCCCGAAATTCAAGAAGCTACTCAAAGTCCTCTTCCTTGAGCGCTCCGGAACCAACTAGAACTAAACCCAGACTTTATAGTTTCAGGTTCTCGCTCACCCCAGAGCTGATTGACTTGCCTACGACTCTCCGCCCTGGTTCACGCCTGGCTGCTATTGTATAGAGTGTACTCACTCCTGTGTTCATTGACCTGCTTCTTGTCCGCATTATCTGTCTAACCCATGTATATTTTGCTGTGAAGCGCTCTAATACCCTCGGGTCCAGCCAGCGCTATACAAAACTTTAATAAATAAATAAAAATAAAATAAGTGCTTGATTCATCCCTATTGACATGACGACGCGTTTGTGTGGCCCCGCCCTACTTATATTGATCGGCACAGAGTGTTCGATCAGGTCCACCGGCCTTGTTTTGCAATAATTTCTGGAAGTGATGGGTCTGGGAACCCTCCCTGATTTTGTATATTATTATGGTTCACTTATTTGGAACCTGTAGCATCCATGCAATTTAATGGGTTATTGTCCCATCCCGTATCTATCTCAAGGGATTCCCATACTTGGGAATTCAACTGTTCGAGGCATGTGGGCTGCTAAATTCATATCTTGTGCATAGATCGCCGCCTAGTGTTGGGTCCGGATGATTGCACATTGTTGTCCTGGAAGAGTCTTCGAAGTATCACGAGATAGGTGGCTCCTCCCCTGGACTACAGTGCGCATGGGCATCGACTCCATCCCCAGATTGTTTTTTTCCGCCATTGGGTTCGGATGTGATTTCGACGTCTCCTGTCGGAATCGATAAACAGTTCTCTGAAGGCCAAAAGGCTTTCTAACCTCGTCGGTATTGTTGGCGTATGGTTCTCGTGTATACTCCAACTCTTCGAGTCGGTTTTCTGGGGAGTCGTGTGACTCTTCGGTCATCGAGGCCCTTTGACGCAGCAAGACCCCGACGAAACTACAATGGAACGGAGTCCGTTCAAAAAGTGTCCCGTGTGCGGTTTGAAGTACCCACACATCGATGTGCATCCTGTATGCAACAAGTGCCTGTCGCCGGACCACAACGAGGCCGACTGTATGGCCTGTTCGAAGTTCAGGTCAAAGAAGACGCTCAAGATTCGGCGCGTGGCGCGCCTTGAGGCCCAGCGATCGGCACCGGCACCAGTGGACATCTTCAACGACCCCGAAGCAGACGAGCAAGAGCTTCAACTTCAGATATCGCCTCCATCGGCAGAGGTCGAGCCCGACTACGGAGAGGCCGTGGAGGGCCTGGACCTAGACGAATACGTCGAGGAGGTAGGGGACGACGAGGAAGTTTATCTGGCCGCGGAAGATAGCTCGGAGGAAGAGCTATGCCCCGTCCGCACCATAACTAAGGCTCAGGTCACGGGATCGCCACTCGGCCTTACCCACGACCCTCCACATAAGTCCTCGGCCCCGTCTTCTGGCCCGGCTACAGACATTTCAGCGGAGCCTCCGTTACAGAAAACTAAACCGAAACCATCGGCTTGGACTTCTTCTAAGATGGCCGACGCACCATCGAAACCAAAGACGGCAGACACGGCTTCAAAACCGTCGTCTTCGGAGGCTTCCAAGCCTAAAAAGGCAGTCGACAATGAAAAGGCACCCAAAGGGGCCAAGGAGGCCGGCTCCAAGACAGTCGTCGAGCATGTGTCGAGCAAGGTGGTGGAGTCGACATCGAAGAAGACTGTCAAAAAACCTTCACCCAAACCTGCCGTGCCTACCTCTGAAACCACGACGCAAAGGGGAAGAACTGCCGATCCGAAGCCGGCGGCGTCAACGCCTAAGGCCAAGACAGGGGAACGGACCCTTGCTGTCGAGGGTGCGTCCGTGCCCCAACAGAAGTCTGCAACGCTCGGATCCTCACCTGGTGGTGGATCGAAGGCCTCGGTCGGATCGACGAAGCCGTCCGCTTCTTTTACTAAGCAGGTCGCGGACTCCCTGAAGAGGATACGGGACAAGGCGTCGGAACCGAAAAAGTCCTCCGTACCAACGGTGGCTGTCCCGCTGAAGAAGACTTCGAAGCC
The DNA here is from genome assembly GCF_964261635.1 of Lissotriton helveticus. NCBI lineage: Eukaryota > Metazoa > Chordata > Amphibia > Caudata > Salamandridae > Lissotriton > Lissotriton helveticus. The sequence goes on along the minus strand of NC_136065.1, from coordinate 339,295,905 downwards.
AATCCTCTATACTCTGCCGCCGAAGGCTTTCGCACCTCGTACGGTGCCCGATGACTCGGAGGGGCTGCGGCAGACTCAGCGTGCTGGAAGCTCTGCTCAACCACTTTCGCGGGACGACAATGCGGAGCATTTTATCGACGCCGACACGGGCAAATTACTGCTCTACAAAAGGAAAATTACATCCCAGCCAGTGGACTCCTATGTAATTCCTCTAAAAAAGAAAAGGCCTGCACCAGATACTCCAGAGCTTGTGGAACCCATTCCTCAACTGCCTAGGAGCAGTCCGACGCCTTCACCCACCTACTCAGATGGGGATGGGGATGGGAATGAACAGGATGATGAGTATACCTTCCTGGCCAATAATGACCCTGATGAACGGCAGGACTCATGGATAGACACTGGTGACCAGGGTGACCAACAGGTGGTTAGTGACCCACAGCTTTATGGAATAAAAACCTCTCCTACTGAAGACTCGGCGGCATTTAATGCCTTGATTGAACGGGCGGCTGCGAATCACAAGGTGGAGATGCATGCCGACCCTGTGGAGGTTGACTTTTTGTTTGATACATTCTCTGCATCGGAAAAGACTGTCAAAACACTGCCAATGCTTAAAGGGGTTCTCAAACATGCCAATGACATTTTCAAGGAACCCACCAGGGCACGGGTGGTCAACCCACGTATAGAGAAGAAATACAGACCGGCACCTGGGGACCCTGCTTATATACGAGGCCAGTTGCCTCTAGACTCTTTGGTCGTCTCCAATGCCCGCAAGAGGGCGAATTCACAGACAACGGGTGAAGCTCCTCCCCCGGACAAAGAGTCAAAAGTGCTGGAGGCAGGGGGCAAAAGGGTGGCAGCACAGGCTGCAAACATATGGCGCATATCCAATACACAAGCCCTGTTGGCTAGATATGATAGGGCGCATTATGACACCTTGGAACAGCTTCTGCAACACCTTCCAGACAAGTTCAAAGAAGGAGCTGAAATGTTAATCCAAGAGGGCAAGCTCATTTCTAATGCTGCTATTAAATGTGCGCTTGACGTTGCAGATACGGCAGCAAAGGCGGTGAACACTAGTGTTATGTTAAGGCGTCAAGCTTGGCTCCGCATCTCGGGGTTCAAGCCCGAGATCCAAACAACTATCCTCAACCAACCTGTCAATCCGGACAGACTGTTTGGCCCGGAGGTTGACACCACCCTTGAAAAAATTAAAAAAGACACAGACGGCTAAGTCCATGGGTGCACTTCAGTCTCAGCAATACAGGGGCAACAATTTTCGTCGCTCCGGTACAAGGGGTGTTGCCAGAGGACACTTGGCACAGCAGACAAGTTTCCATAGAGGAGGCGTCCAGGCCTCTTACCCCAAGCAGAATAGAGGTGGTTACAGAGGGAACAGCGCCAAGGGCAGAGGCAGAGGCAACACTACTTCCCGTTCCTCTGCTGCCACCAAACAGTGACTCCCTGTCACTGCCCCCCGACCATCCGTCACCTGTCGGGGGAAGACTCCAACAGTTCCTGCCAGTCTGGAGAAACATCACCACAGACAGGTGGGTAAGGAAGCTTATCCAGTTCGGGTATTGTTTGGAGTTAACGTCCACTCCCCCCAACATACCCCCAAAACAACGTCCTATGTCAGCAGAGAACTTGCACTTGTTGCAGCAGGAGGTTCTCGTAATGCTGCAAAAAGGAGCAATAGAGCTTGTGCCAGTGGAGGAGGAAGGCACAGGGGTTTATTCCCTGTACTTCTTAATACCAAAGAAGGACGGCTCACTCAGACCCATTCTGGACCTGCGCCCCCTCAATCTATACATACTCTCGGAACATTTTCACATGTTAACGCTACAACAGGTTCTTCCACTTTTAAACAAGGGAGACTTCCTCGCAACCTTGGACCTCAAGGATGCTTACTTTCACATACCACTCCACCCATCCCACAGAAAGTACCTCAGGTTTACCATACAGAACAGGCATTACCAGTTCAAGGTCCTACCCTTCGGAGTGACCACTGCCCCCAGAGTGTTCACGAAGTGTTTGGCGACAGTGGCGGCGCACCTCAGAAGACAGAACATACATGTCTACCCTTACCTGGACGACTGGCTCGTTCAAGCCAAGTCGGAACAACAGTGCGCCGCAGACATGTCCCACACTATTCACCTCCTTCACAGTCTGGGGTTCTCCTTAAACTATCCAAAGTCGCACCTCCAACCTGCCCACGTGCGGCAGTATCTGGGCGCGACCATCAATACTCTGGCTGCCACAGCACAGCCAAACCCGGCGAGGATCGACAACATCCAGTCGCTAATCCAGAGGTTCAGACCCCAACACTCACTCCCGGCGAGAGTGTTCATGCAGTTGATAGGCATGATGGCCTCCTGCATCTTCATAGTCCTGCACGCGAGACTGCATATGCGTCCGCTCCAGGAATGTCTAGCACATCAGTGGACGCAGGCTCATGGACAGTTGAAAGACCTAGTGTTGGTAACCGGTCGGGCATACAACTCTCTGCATTGGTGGACTCCACACAACCTTTGCAAAGGCCGACCGTTCCAAGAGCCTGTACCACGGATCATCCTCACGACGGACGCCTCTCTCCAGGGTTGGGGGGCTCACGTGCTCCACTACACGGTGCAGGGACTATGGACGACACAGCAAAGGAAGATGCACATCAACTGCCTGGAGTTGATGGCGATCTTTATGGCGTTAAAGTCCTTCAAAGTACATTTGTGCAACAAGGTCGTGCTGATCCAGACGGACAACATGACGGCCATGTACTACATCCAGAAGCAGGGGGGTACGCACTCTCCACAGCTGTCTCTTCTGGCTCCGAGCATGTGGAAGTGGGCCATTCAGAGGAACATCTTCCTCATGGCGGAACACCTTCCGGGCAAGGACAACCAGATGGCGGATCTGCTCAGCAGGTACAGCCATCAAATGCACGAGTGGGAGATACATCCATCTGTACTCCGCCCGTACTTCCAGCAGTGGGGTCATCCAGAGATAGACCGGTTTGCCACAAGGGAAAACGCAAAATGCCAAAGCTTTGCCGCCAGGTTCCCTCACCCACAGTCGCAAGGCAATGCGATATGGATGAACTGGTCAGGCAGATTTGCGTACGCTTTTCCCCCAGCACCTCTCATTCCGCTGGTTGCAAGAAAACTAAAGCAACACTCGCTGACGCTCATCCTGGTTGCTCCAACGTGGGCACGCCAACCATGGCACACCACGTTTCTAGAACTCTCCGTGGTACCGCATCAACGACTGCACCTCACGCCCAGGCTCTTGACGCAGAACCATGGCGACATTCAGCACCCAGATCCGCAACAGCTCAATCTGGCGATCTGGCTCCTGAAGTCCTAGAGTTTGGCTACCTTAATCTGCCTCCTGAATGTATGGACATCATCAGAGAGGCAAGGAAACCCACTACCCGAGCTTGCTATGCAGCGAAATGGAAGCGTTTTGTCATCTACTGTACAGAGCATGACATAAATCCGCTAGATGCATCCATTCCCAACATCATTTGCTACTTGTTACATCTTTACAAATGCAATTTAGCGTACGCTTCCATCCGAATACACTTGTCAGCCATAGCAGCTTATCTTCAGAACAGGCAGCACCTCTCTGTTTTCAGGGTGCCTGCCATTAAAGCTTTTCTAGAAGGGCTGAAGCGGGTCATTCCTCCCAGAACCCCACCCGCTCCAATTTGGAATCTCAACGTGGTCCTCACTAGGTTGATGGGTCCACCCTTTGAGCCTCTACATTCATGTGAGATTCAATTCCTGACATGGAAAGTGGCTTTCCTCATTGCCATCACGTCTCTCAGACGTGTTCGTGAGCTACAGGCGCTCACTATACAAGTTCCTTCCAAAGGTGGTGTCGCAATTTCACGTCAATCAGTCAATTGAACTGCCCGCATTCTTTCCAAATCCAGAGACGGTAGTGGAAAGAATGCTCCATACCTTGGACGTTAAAAGGGCGTTGATGTACTATATTGACAGAACACAACCATTTAGAAAAACACAACAACTATTCGTTGCCTTTTCCGCTCAGCACAAGGGCAACCCCATTTCCAAAGCGGGAATAGCCAGGTGGATTGTTAAATGTATTCAGATTTGCTATCAAAAAGCTAAACGCACTTTATCGATCCCACCCAGAGCACACTCCACACGCAAGTTAGGAGCCTCCATGGCATTCCTAGGAAACATTCCTTTAGAAGACCTTTGCAGAGCAGCCACGTGGTCCACACCACACACGTTTACCAAACATTACTGCGTAGACGTGCATTCCAAACAGCAGGCAGCTGTAGGACAAGCTGTTCTCAAAACTCTATTTCAGACTTCTGCAGCTGGCAAGGGCGGCCGCCGTTAATGGAGGGACTGCTATGTATTCTATGCACAAGATATGAATTTAGCAGCCCACATGCCTCGAACTGAATATGCTACTTACCAGTATGCATCTGTTCTTGGCATGTAGGGCTGCTAACATTCATATCGCCCACCCTCCTCCCCGGCGCCTGTAGCAGCTGCAGATTGCTTCTTGCATTCAATCATTAGCATGGACATCTTTAGCACTGTCATACTCCATCTTTGCCGCAATGGCTAAAAACAATCTGGGGATGGAGTCGATGCCCATGCGCACTGTAGTCCAGGGGAGGAGCCACCTATCTCTTGATACTTCGAAGACTCTTCCAGGACAACAATGTGCAATCATCCGGACCCAACACTAGGCGGCGATCTATGCACAAGATATGAATGTTAGCAGCCCTACATGCCAAGAACAGATGCATACTGGTAAGTAGCATATTCATTTCTCTACCCTGGGGAAAATCGGTGACACATAATTGAGTCCCAGTTATTGGCAGCTCGCTCCATGGTTAAATCTTGGAATGGGGGCCCCATATCATGGATTGTCCAGATAGTCTCTATTAAAATGTCTGTTTTCCAAGATCATAGATCTCATGCAAACGCTGTCATTCAGCCTCCACCCCAAAGTCTTGAAACAATTGCAACACCTCATAGAAGCTTTTATCTGGAAAGTTGAACTCCCTAGGAAGGCCAAGATAATACCAGGCGACACAGCTACAATTTCCAGTGGAATGACCGCGCCAGACCACCGAGAAGCACAAGTGCTTTTTTGACCAGGCGGTAGCGATGTACATATTTGGACAATTTTGTGGCTTCTGTGGAGACATTGATCGCCAGGGGCCTATATTTCCCCAGTGATTCTGGCGACAATCTGGTTGTGGGACAAACTCAGCAGATCTAAGAAGCTTACCACCCCATCTCCCCTACTTGCACCAATTATAGGGAATGCAGAAGCTAATTGCAAAAGAATTTAATGTCTTGGATGTATGTTTAAGGTCGACTAGATTTTCTCCAGCTGCAGAGGGATTTTGGGTTGCCTGAAGCAGAGCCTTGGCAATACATTTAAATTAGACACTGGGTGACCCACCCAATTATTTGCCCACATTAGAGGAGGCCACTCACCTCATTTGAATGAGGGGTCTTTTCTAGGCGCATCGACCAATTTATCCACTGACATTTACGCCTTCCTGAATACTGTCCCTTGTACTTTGGCTTTGCCTGCACATACACAGTGGGAACTGGAATGCGAACGGAAGTTCTCCAACGAAGAATGGTCAGATATTCTGCAGCGTACTTGCACAGCCGCCTGCAGTGTCTCCGGTAGAAAAACTTGCCTTAAGATTTCCTGTTATTGATATTACACGCCCACACACATTGCTAGGTGGACAAGGGGTTTTTATGATTGCTGATGGTGCCACTGCAACATCTCGGGTACCTGGCCTCATCTCTTGTGGCATTGCCCCAAGCTACACTAATACTGGGTCAATGTTCCCCGCAGAAATTGACTTGACGTTTAATACTGATATTCCCTGTTTCCCCAGTTATAGTCTCTTCAACACTGACATACGGATTACGATCTACGAGGTGAAGAGCCATCACTTCAGCACTTTGCAAGGCTAAACAAGTTCTGTTACCCAAATGGGGCTCAGACAGCATACCTACCCACAGTGAATGGTATGGCAAATGTTGGTACTTGCTCAGTATGGAGAAACTAACTTCCATCGTGGAGCACACCATCTCCGCCTTTGAAAGGACTTGGGGCCATCGTTTAAAATTCCTAACTACCACTTTTTGGTAACTTTCTTGCCCAATGTACCTACGGGTGCTGTCTTACAATGGACACATCTGCAGAGCGTAATCCTACAAAGTGGAGTGGAAGTTGGAGATGACCCTTTGATGTTGCTGTGTAAGCACATACACCCCTCACATTTTCATTCCACCCCTACCCAATCATTCTCTTCTCTTCCCTGTTCCTCACTTGGAATTTCTAACTTATCTCCCTTCGTAAGCAACCTCTTAACTCCTCCTTCCTCACTGGCCTGTGGATGTGGGCAAGTGGTTCTGTTACCCGTTTAGGTAAAAATCAGTAAACTATTTAATCCTAAAAATGTACATCTATGAGGCTGATGGACCATGAAGTCTGCCTCGAGTTTAAGAAAGGGGAAATTGAAGGTCGGCACCTGCAGTACCCCTTCTTACCTCCGAGAAGTCACCATTGCACCTTGTGTTTCTCTCCCAAGATGCTACGTGTTGAGGCTGGTGAATAGCTATGCAAGATGCTATAAGTTGAGACACTTAGGGCAGGCATTCCTTGCCAAAGCATTCACGTACTCCAGTGTAGAGGTTCAGTAATCATTGGTCAGCATGGAGGTGCCTATTGAGAGATTTCAACAGGAGTAGAGTGGCTCCCCATGAGCTCTCAAATAGATCAGCAAAGAAATTCAGTTTGCAGACCACCATGCCTGAAATCAGCACATCTTAGAGACAAGGAACAGGTGGAGTCAGAGGTTTTGTGCGAGTTAAGTACCTGAAATTCAGAAACTTTTTCTCATCAAAATAGGTCCTTCTGCCCTTTGGAGTCACTGTAATGCATTTCTTTGGGGCTCATTGAACCAGTGCTAGAGTTGCCTCTGTAATGCCTGCCCTAAGTGCAGGATTTTCCTGAGATAGTTAAGGGAAGTCATGATAACATTGAATGACTTGATTATGTTTAGCAATGGATGTTGGTTATTTTGCGATTGCATACATGCCATGGGACTTTATTGAGCAACTTTCTGGCTCAGACTTACATTGACCCCCTCATGTTCAAGAGAAGATGCTTTAATTATCCTTCAGTGTATTGTCTCTTCAGTCACCAAGATGATGAGCCAGCCCCCCCCCCCACAAATGACCAAAGAGACTTTGAAGTCTGTAAGTTTGAAGATTAAGTATCCCACATGTACAGTTTAAATATTACAGCAAGGGGATAGATAACTCTTACCATTCTGGACAAGACCGATTCAGGAGCAGTGAAGGCAGTCTTTCAGTGGCGAGGGAGAAGAAGTTGTCAGTCTTTTGTTGCCGCAGGGACGACTTGGTCATTGTGCATCACTGACAAGCGCACTGATGTAAGGAGTGTTTCCATCCAGCTCCCTTTCTGGTAGTAAATTGCAAAGTATATGTGGGGTTAGATAATGTACAGAATGGGGATAGTGAGGTTTTCCAGCTCTCGCTTAGATTCCAGGGGCGTTTCAACCCTGGAGTAGTGCACCTGCTGGTTCAAGAAACTCCGCACTGCTGGCAAACTTTTTAAGTATCCAGATTGGCAAGAAAAACGCCATCAGTTCAAAAGACTTACTATTGGACTGACATGCATTCTCAGAGCTTTGTAGAATGTTGTGGCATTAGTTCCGGTTTACCCCCACAAACAATGTTTATCTTTATCTGAACATTTTTAATCAGAATCTTACTTTCCAGACTTCAAGACCTACTCTTGACTGTTGACCTTCTCTTCAGTTAGACCTTCATCGGAAGAAAAAGAAGTATTTCTTTCTCGCAAAAGGTTTCTTTCTATTCATCAGAAAGGTCTACAACTCCAACTTTGGTTTTCAGAGAGACCTTTTTTCAGAGTTTCGTGGCCCTTTGTATCTCTCTAGTGTGGGGTACCTGATTACCTATACCTCTGCAGGATGTTCTGGAGGGTGTGATGTTGGGCGTCAGAAAATGGGGGAACCGAGTAAGACTGTTGCATGTCCTGGGGTTCCTGTAATGGTGGTGTAAAGAGCTACCTTCTGGCCTTCGGTCCCTTCCGACCTTCACAAGCAATGTAGACTGCTGCCCCTTTGGAGGGCTATAGTGCTCAGGAGGGCAGTTGTGCCGCTCAGATGCTTTTGTCTGTATTGGAATAGAGCTACCATATATCATGTTAAGGGCAGTTCATCTGCCTTCAAAGTCTTTCTTGCTGGTGATCATAGCAGGTCCTCTTCAGGCACTTCCACCATTAACTATTTGAACAAGCAGGTAGAAGTAAAGTCCAGAATCACAGATGATTTGACATAGAGCAACTCACATGAATTTCAAACTGTGTTGTACATCTTTTCCTCTTGCGGATAGATGGAAATAGACTTATTTGTTACAGAATTATAAACAGAATGCCTTCCTTAGGTCTCCAGATTTCCAGAACTGCTGTCCCTGGGGAAATGCACTTACCACATGTTGATCAAGAGGATGTCTCTATGCTTTTCTTCAGATTCACTCCTCTTTCCAGAGTGATCACTGAGTTCAGGCTCAGCAATGCAAATATGATGACAATTTCCTTAAACTCTCCATACCTTTCTTCAGATGTCCCTTTTGCCTCACAAGAAACTTGTGTCCACTTTGCTTCTGCTTTCTAGGAGTCCGACTGAATCTTCTAGCCTTCTACTGCTGATGTTGACTGCCTGACTTCTGACGTCTTGCAGTATGGACACTTGAAGCTCCCCGATGACTGCAGTTGTCATACTGAGAGGCATAATCATTTACCACCAGGAAGTCATTTGCATTCAAAAGATTAGGCATATGGTATTTCAGCAAGCAGACTGATTACGTCATGCTAGGATGAGACTGTACTAACTCCTATTCCGGCACAGTTTGGTTTACATTGGTGTGCCGTCTCTGCTTATCAGAAGTTCCTACTTTTGACGGATACTTCTACCTGCAGATTCCTCACCTTTTGAATATCTCAGGCACCAGACTGAATCCTGAAGCTTTTCTGTATCTCTTGTATGCTGCGCGGACTCCGTATTGATGCCGTCATGGTACGAGAGCCATAAAAGTTCCCCCAGCGGGTGAATATCCGTTCACTTTTTTCCATGCTCCGATACGGAGCTTGCTCTTTGATTTTTCAGTCAGTTACTTCAGCTTTACCAGATCTTCTGAGCTACATTGATAACATATCTCCTCCCAAGCGTTCGTTTGTTTAGCCTTTCAGGGATTGTTGGGGACAGATGTCAGTTACTGACTGTCATAACATCTGACTTTGGTGTCTAGGTTCTGACGAGTACTCCAAGTCCAGTGAGTCTTATCAAGTGTGCATAGTAAGCAATAACTGAGCAGAAAGTTAAGCTCGCCAGGGCCACGGACGAGCCTGGCCCCTTTTGAGATCACTCTGGACCCCAGCTTTGAAATCAAGGTTGAAGAAAGCACAAGAAAAGGACACACAATAAATTGAGAAAAGGTAAGTCGCATGACTCTCTCCGACACCAATTAAGTTGTTGCCTGAACCTGAATTGGTGGTAATATCGCCTTTCCCTGATCTGGCGCTCGCTGTAAACTCTGATCCATGGCTCCTTTCTTGCAGCCCCAGCAGGTAGTCTAAAACTCGGAAGTTGTGGGCAAGAAAGGGTACTTGGGGGGGGGGGGGGGGACTTGTGAGGGGGAGAATGGGGGGGGGAAGTATGGCACTAGAATCTCTCAATCCCACTGGTCTTTTGGGGCACTGCGCTCATGCTCTATGGGATATTGCAAACGTAGCTATCAACTATTGCCGGAACAACTACAAGGGCACTTCACTGAGCTGTCTGGGATGGCGATTCAGCTTCCCGACACAATATTTAGTCAAGCTTAGGTTCAGTGCACACTGATCGAAGCAATGGGAACTTCTGTAACGGTCATATTATGCCTGGCGCAGAACTTCCCAGCTTCTCCTCAAATATGCAGAACACCTTCATGGACTTCCCCATTAGATGGGTATTAGCTTAATAAGAGGCTGAATGTGCCTTGGACTGCTTCAAGACAATGCTACTGCACGCTCCATTTGGTTGCATTCCCCCTACGCATGACTATAGGCAGGTTCACACAAGGCTTTAGAGTTTGCCATTGGCAAACTCCAACAAACTTATTTGGTGCCAAACACCCCCGTGCTTACTACCTCACATGCACTTTATTTATTTCATAGAGCATCTCAAACCAGATCAGTGACCGAGCACTTTACATCTCACACACATTATAGAAAAAAAAATTAACCATGTGTGTAGATTAGTCAACGGGAAATGTTACAGTATTACAAGGTGGGTGGATCACGTGATCCATACTAGTAAGAATGTTTATACCCAAACAAACCACTTTCAGCATTTGGATAATGAAACACTGGGGAAAAATGTACTGTTCTCACCTATACCATGCAGTTTGCATGCAGCTTTTGGCAGTTCGTAGGTCACTACTATATTAGGAATGTAATTTTGTGAACCGGAAAGAACAAAAGGATATCTGACAAATGGAGTAAACCACTGAGCTAAGCACATTAAATACAGTTCTGTGAGCTGCATGGTACATGTTCTTTGCACTAGGCATATTAATCCTTTGCACTACTTTTGGATGACTCAAACCTCCCATCTCTGTCCAGCAGAAACATTAATCCTCAATTATCTTGACATTTTTGTTTATTGAAAACTGCTGCACATAAACGCTGCAGCAAGTTCTTTCAAACAGTTATTCCTAAACTGCGCCCCCGAGTTGAACGCCGCGTGGAACTGTCACTCAGCCTAAAAGCTAGCGCTGGTGTTGAACTATAATTACAAGTAATTTACTTTCCATCACTTCCTTTATAGCTTGGGCACTGAAGGCTCTGAAGGTCTCTGACCTCAGTAGGTATTAAAATGTGTGCCTTACTAAAACCATGCTGGTCATTTCATTAAGCCTGTCTTTGAATCAGTTTTAGAAGTTTACAGTAAACATTTAAGTTCTAGAAAAAGATGCTATGCGACTAGGAGGCACTGCCCTCCACCTGTTAATTCCTTCTACATGAGGTTGCATCCTTTCCTATCCTGGAGTCTTTGTTCAGGCGTATTTGGAAAACACAAAACCAAATGCCATTCGATCAGTCTATGGCTCCTTCCAGAGTAACAAAGATGTTCGAGGCATATGGGCTGAAGATCACACGCTATTGCATAGATCGCCATCTGGTGGTGGGCCCGGATGATTACACTTTATTGTCCTGGAAGAGTCTTTGTATGGTAGATGACTCCTCCTCTGGAGCATAGTGCGCATGAGCATCGACTCAATCTTCAGATTATGGAAAGACCACCCTTCAAGAAGTGCCCTCAGTGTGGACACATCTCCCCACACTGATCTACATGAGGTGTGTAATCTGTGCTTGTCCCCAGAGCACGAGAGCAGAGATTGCCAGGCCTGCGCTTCGTTCCGGTCCAAGAAAACTATCGGGGACCGTCGAGCGTGAAGAGTCATGGCACAATCCTCTTCATCTGCACCAGACTTCATCGTTGAAGAGACTCCAATCGATCTTGAGTCCGAAGAAGAACAGCAGGAAGAAGTCATTGTTTCCGGAGCAGAGGATTCAGCTTCCGGAGCTGAAGAGCGAGCAGACGATGACTATCCCCTTTCAGCTGGTCAACAGGTACAAACGTCGACCCTGTTCACACCCCCACACCGGGCCAGGCTTCGCTTCCACCACCTCCGGGTCCAGGTGCACACCGATTACAAACTTCCGGCGCCCCGCCTTCCGGCTCTGCAACGAAGACGATCAAAGCTTCTGGGTGACTCTGGCTCGAGTCAACCTGTCGGTCCCGAGAAACAAAAAGTCCTTAAAACAAAACTAACTCCGGCACCAAAGCTAGCCAATGTACCCAAATCGGTCGATCCGAAAACAAGCTCTGCATCGAAACAAAGTTCCACACCAAAAACTATTGAACCAAAGCCAACTCTGGTACCAAAACAAGTCAACCCAAAGTCCACTTCGGCAACGAAACACACTTCGGCACCTAAAGTTGTGGACCCAAAAAGAGCTTTGGAACCAAAAACTCTAGATCCGTAAACATCCGATCCGAATAAAAAGCATCAGCCAAAGAAGGTTTCTGACCTAAAGTCTTCGGAACCGAAACCAAAATCTGCTCCAAAGACTAATAGACACTGCTAAAACTTCTAAACAACTTGGCTCCAAGCAAGAAAAATAGGTGCTGAAGAAGGATGCTCCCCCAAAAGAGCTTTTCTGTCCAGATCCAACACAATACTTCTTATTCATCCAAAAACTGGACATGTCATTACTGCGCCTGCTAAAAGGAAGCAGGACCCTCCCACCACACCTCCAGTCCTCCTCAAAAAGCATGCTCAGACCTCCCCTATAAGAGTACCTTCACCACTTCCAGAGGAACTAGACATTTCCCCTGTACATTCACCATTCATCCCACACAGCCCTGCACCAGCAGATAATGATGAGGATGATTACTCAGGGGGGATAGACGGATGACCCAGATAATATTCCAGGACCACCATATGATCCTTGGGAAGATTATAATGCACCAGACGCTCCAGATCTCCCACAAGATGACTCAGCCTAGAAGGGTACATCTCCTCCAAATGACTCTATAGAGTTTACACAACTCATTCATTGAGCAGCAACCTTTCATGGGGTCGATCCACACACTAATCCAGTAGATGACAAATTCCTTATGGACACATTACCATCACATAAAACCACACGCTACCAATGCTTAAAGGGGTTGTAAAGCACGCACCTGAAGTATTTAAAGACCCAGTAGGGGCCAGGGTAATTAATCCCAGGTTGGAAAAAAAGTACAAAGCAGCTCCAAATGAACCAGCCTATATCAAAGGCCAGCTTCCACTAGACTTTAGTAGTCTCAAATGCCAGAAAAAGAGCTACATCACAGACAACAGGGGATGCTCCACATCCCTGATAAAGGGTCCAAACTTCTAGATGCTTCAGGTAAACGCATGATCTCTCAGGCGGCCAACGTCTGGAGAATTGCCAACACCCAAGCTCTAATAGCAAGGTATGATAGGGCTCACTACGATGAGCTTGAAACCCTTATGCAACATTTGCCAGACAAATATAAGACCAGGGCTTCTGACTTAATACAAGAAGGTAAGGTCATTTCTAATACTTCCATCCGTTGTGCTTTGGATACTGCTGATACAGCCTCAAGGGCAATAAATACTGGCATACTTTTACGTAAGCATGCCTGGCTGCGCATCTCTGGTTTCAAACCAGAGGTATAAACCAGTATTCTTAATCAACCTTTTGACCAGCAAAATCTTTTTGGTCCTACAGTTGATACAGCACTAGAAAAAATTAAAGGATACGGATACCGCAAAGTCCATGGGAGCTTTACAAACTCCCAGAGCGTCCTTTTGTTGCTCATCTTACAGGGGCGCCTCCAAAAAATTTCCAACGGATACTGCCTCCTTCTCTTACAAAGCACCCACCCAATCCTCCCCCAATAGAGGTTATTACAGAGGAGGATATAGAGGCAACAACACTAAGGGTAGCGGCAGAGGTAACAACAACCGTACCGCCTCTGCTTCCAAACAGTGACTTCCCTCCTCTCCCCCCAGACCAGACCATTCCAATCCTGTCGGGGGAAGATTACAACAGTCCCTACATGTCTGGAATTCCATCTCAACAGTCAGGTGGGTGAGACATATAGTTCAGTCAGGTTATTGCCTGGAGCTCACTTCCACTCCTCCAACAATACCACTCAGACAGCGTCCCATGTCAAAAGAGCATCTAGCACTTCTAAAACAAGAAGTTGCCACACTACTGCAGAAAAACGCAATAAAACCAGTTCCAGTACACCATCGAAACACAGGAGTTTACTCCCTATATTTCCTTATCCCCAAAAAGGACAGCTCTCTCAGACCTATATCAGACCTGAGACCCCTAAATCTTTACATACAGTCCGACCACTTCCATATGGTCACATTACAGCAGGTCCTTCCTCTGTTAAAACCAGGCGACTTCCTTGCTACCCTAGATCTCAAGGACGCCTACTTCCACATTCCCATCCACCAAGCTCACAGAGTACCTTCGGTTTGTACTGGACGGTCCGCATTACCAGTTCAAAGTCCTCCCTTTCGGAGTGACTACAGCACGTCTAATTTTCACAAAGTGTCTCGCAGTAGTAGCAGCACACTTGAGAAGGGAAAACATCCATGTATTCCCATATCTCGACGATTGGCTAATAAAAGCCAAGTCATACCACCAGCCTATTCACCTGTTACACAAACTAGGGTTCACTATAAACAAAACAAAGTCAAATCTCCAACCATCCCTGTCTCAACAGTATCTGGGTGCCACAATAGATACCTCCAAAGCACTTGCATCCCCCAATCCAGCAAGGATACAAAGTATGCAAACTATCATACAAAAATTCCAACCACAACACTCCCTACCAGCTCGAGTGTTCATGCAACTAATTGGAATGATAGCGTCTTGCATCTTCGTAGTACCGCACACTAGACTCCAAATGCACCCCCTGCAAGAGTGCTCAAGGTCAATTAACAGATCTGGTGGACGGCCGGACCCATCACTCTGCAATGGTGGAACACCAAAAACCTTTCAAAAGGACGGCCGTTCATAGAGCCAGTTCCACAAGTGGTGCTAACCACAGACTTATCCCTCACCGGCTGGGGAGCTCATTTGGCACAGCACACAGTACAGGTGGACACCACAACAAAAGCTACTCCACATAAACCATCTGGAGTTGCTAGCCATTTTTAGGTCTCGCGCCTGCAATTATAGGGGCGAAGCAAGCCTATTGCGATTGTGTCAGCTTTCAAGGACTAAAAATACTTGGAGACAAGAGACTGGCACGCGCAAGTAGCCTTCCGGAATCGGATCAGGTAGCGCGTGTAAACACGCGCTCCGATTCTGGCAGGCTGTTCAAACACAGGTACACACACACACACACACACACACACACACAGAGTTCCCCCCCCGCCGCCGCACACACACACCCCAGCGCACCTACACACATACAGAGATCCCCCCCGCCGCACACACACACACCAGCGCACCTACACACACACACACATAGAGACCCCCGCCCCCCCCCTGCCGCCACCGCGCACGCACACACACAAGCCCACCCCCCTACAACTAAGCCCCACTTACCACCATTCTGGACTTCTGCAGCCTCTGCGGGGCTCTCCCTCGGGCATGGGAGCCCCGCTCTCAGGCACTCCGTGGGCGCGGGCTTCGGAAGACTGAAGTCCCGCCCCACGGAAGGTTTTGGTTTCCGGACTACACTTATTTTACAAATGCATGTGAACATTGTGCTGTAAAAGGCCCCGTTTTCTCTGGTTTTATACGGATGCTCTCAGGGACGCTCTTCCGCAGAGCCCCCTGGGAGGTCTTGGTAGCCCACTTGGTCTGCTTGTTATGTACGCTTTTTGGACATTTCATTCCCTTATATTGCAGAGTAACTATAAAATGGTCCTTTCGAGATCGCTTTCTCTGCCGCTTGCTTTATATGGCCATGAAGTGTTTGTTTCATTTTTGCGAGGCAGCATGTGAAGGACGGGCAGTACCCATCTGCAGGTTGTGTTTGTCCTAGGCGTGGGTGTAAGTTGTATACTCGGGGCTGTGTTGGTAAACTGTGTGAATCTGGCTGGCAGCTTGCGAAGTGAATTTTTAGTTCCCTTATGTATGCTATCGTAGAGGTGTCTTTATGCATCGCACAATATGTTTTCCTGTGTTGCGAATATTGGAAAGCAGCAGTACCCTGTCGCATGGTATTTTTTGTGGCGTTGAAGACGTGCAAAATAGAAATACATTTTGTTAAAAGGAAGTTGGTTGACCTGAAGTACCCTTTGGAGTTGTGGTTGGTAGTTAAATGTTCCACCTGTATGCCTCTTGTCAATGCATAAACAGGATGTTTTGAAAAGTGCACCGGCCTTCTCCTGCGTGCAGAGAGGGGGTTACCTCGCAGTTAACTTTGTGCGCAGGACCTGCCTGTGACCCCTCCAGGGTGTCCGATCGATTCGCAACCTGCAATTTTATCCCGTTGCCAGGCAAAGCGGCGGCGACATCAGAACTTGCGGGTGAGCCATAGCAGCTGTTGGGAGGAGTTCTACCCCCGGCGCCGTGAGACCCGCCAACGGGACTTTCCAGCACGGACGATGTACAACCATGTATGCCAGCCTTAAGACCCTCTGCTGACCACAGCGCCCCAGTGGCAGAGGACAGATTTCAGAGTTGTGTTTTGGGGCAGGCTGGGGGCCATCAGGTCGGTGGCAGGTAGGAGTACTACGCCGGAGATTCACACTGCAGGTTAGAGCGGGGGGGCAGATTTATGTGTGCATTTTGTCAGCCCTCTCTCGGTGTGGGTGCGTGCAGGGTGCGGTGGGGCCCGCTGGTCTTCGCTGGGTGCTTGGGCCTGTCTCGATGTGCCTGGGCCCTAAATGTGGTGCGTCGGGGATTGCTTCCTGCATCTCCGCATAGTGCCGATGGTACGAAGTGCCTGAGGGTATGCCGGGAGGAGGCTGCAGGCTGCCAACTTGTATCTTCACCGTATAGGGAAGAGGGGAGCGAGGTTGAACATTATCGGTCGGTTGAGCACGATAGGAGTAATGGGAAATCATGCCATCCGGAGATTGAAGCCAAGGCCCACCTGATGTTTTGGGGCTCTGTTGGTGGTTAGTTGGCGGTTTCGGCTTTAGTTATGGAAAGGTCCGGGCTAGCACAACTGATGCGGACTATAGCTAGCAGGCCCATAATGCTCCCACCAGTTCGGCTATGGCGAATCCGGTTTTCACCATTTGTCTGTATGTTTGCTGTCGCTACACTCCTATGTAACAAGGAAGCCAACCCCTGGGGCCAAGGCGGCCATGCGGAGAGCTAAAAAAAAAAAGAACTGGGCAGCAGCCCACTGTGCACTGTTTTGCTAACAGAGACTTACTTTTCTTTCTTAGTCTCACCAGTTCTGAAGGAAAGCATGCACTGTAGGTAATGCTATTAAGCAATAGTCTGGACCTATTTTTCGGATTCAACAGCCATACAGTGTAAAAGCCAGTGCCCATTGCGGTCGTGGTACAATGCACGTGCGGGCCAACTTCTAATTGACTCGGCGGCTCTGTGGAAAATAATTGGGGGGGCACTACCAACCAGAATATAAGATCCTTAAGTATTGCCCGGCGGTGTCGCCTCTTGAACCCACAAAGAAGTTAAACTATTGAAGAGGCAGGCGCTGGAGTCTGGAAGGCAGGAAACAAGGTTTTTATTTTCTCCGGAGGAGAACACAACGAAACGGACAGAAGGTATCGTCCTGAGGTGCTCTAACTGCATCCCTGAGGCCTGGCCTCTTATACACACGTTTATCTGTTTATTGCATGTAACACATTCTCGTCGATACTTTGATGTACGGAAAGACATCCTCAGAATCCCCCCCTTCCCAGCCCGTTCCCTCGCAAGGTTACAGTGGAAGTCCCCGCCCCGTTCACAACAGGTGATGATCATCGCGCAGCTGGATATTCCGCCGATTCACGGAGTGTGTGGGGTTCGATCGGATCTCGTGGGATGGGGGGGGGCTTTGATCATCTCGGGGGTCCTTTGAGGAGGGAAGCTTTCTATTGTACGGGGAGGGGCAAGGGATTGGTATCGGCAGAGCTGGGTGTCGGCCTGGGAACGGGGAAGACAAACGGGCACACGGGGAAAAGGGGTTTGCATCAAAGGGCCGGGGATCATAAATGGGAAGAAGGGAGGTGTTGCGCTGGGAACAAGACGAGGGCCTGGGGCAGAGCAGCGCCGAAGAGGGGTTTTATGATTCGCGGCAGGTGCAGGCAGGGGGGGGTTGTCAGCGAAGCTAGGAGGGAGAGAGAGGCGCGCTGGCTCTCGGCGGGAGCAGGGAAGCCATGGTGCCCAAAATGGCGGCTGTTTTACGCGCACAAAAGGTTTAAGGAGAGCAAGAGGGCGCCGATAATGTTGACGGTTTCAGCCCAACTTTCAACAGTCCCCCCTTTTCAACATATCTAGCCACCTTGCTTTACTCAATGTCAATTTTCATCAAATTCCTAACTTCGGTATCATACAATGCTCTCATATGTTCGCTTCCAATGTCCACAGTTTTGGGAAAAATACAGCTCGCACATAAAGAACACATAGGTGGCAAACATTGAATTCCTAAGCATAGGCCACATATTACAACTACGGGAATCAGGATAATGGTGAGCAGTCTCCAGCCCCAGCTTTTGACGGTGTCCCAGAACCAACCACCAAGCGACCATTCTTCTTGCTCTTGGTGAACTTCCGAAGAGAGTCTGTGAAGATGTTCGATGGCTTTGTACACTGAGGGTGAGTTGTCCGGTATGTATGTACAACAGCTGGACCCAATAATGCGGCATGCTCCTCCACGGTCCGCCAGAACCACATCTAGAACGAGGCGGTTCTGAAGAGCCACCAAACGGACCGCTTGGAGCTCGGCAGTGTTGTTGGCAAAGATGCCCGCTGTGATGTTCATGGTTGTCTCGACTGCCTGAGTCAAATGTCGGATGGCACGGCTGTTTGCCATCGGGCCCCAGAGGGGGACGAGTCCTTTCATAGCATCGAGGAACTGCGCCCCTGTTGAGTCGGCTTGCTCAACGTCTTTGGCTCGTTTTTGCCTGTGGTGATTCGCTGGGGCCACATAAGTTGGGGGAAGGACGAAGGAGATGTAGCAAGTGCCCCCCCAGCCTTTGGGGAGCCAGGTGTAGGCCTTCGTGCCGCAGATGAAATACATGTTTGGGGATGACACAAAGGAAGGTGGATCCGTGGAATCCAGAGTGCTGGTAAAGCGGCAAGCGCTGCGACCCACCAGCTGTGTCCCAAGTCCTTCTACACACATGTGGCCTGTGACGTTGATGACCGACAGGGCCACAGTCAGAGTGGCAGCCGTTCGTTTCCGCAGATAGGAGAAGGTGGGTCTGGATGGATTGTTGAACACCTGCATTTCGATTCGTTCCTTGGCCGGGATGTCCATTTGGATCGAGTCGCTGGTGGTCAGCGGGCAGAAGTGTGTCTTTGTCTTGTTTCGCCCGGCCCCATGAGAAGAATGTGCTGCAGTTCTGCTGGAGGTGGCATTGCCCGTATAGCTCTCTTGCAGGAGGATCAGCCAGGCAAGGCAGGAGCCGTGGACGGAGAAGGGTGAAGGGATGAATGGTATTGAATGTCCAGTGGCATGGGGTAGCAACCCACAGATCCAGCAGTTGGTGGTGTTGGTGGCAAGATTGTGCTGGTGAAGTAGCTGCACGAAAGAGTTGTTCCAAAACTCCTTTCGCCTCTCTCTTAGTTGAGGAGAGAGCGAAATTAGATGATGTTCCTTCATGGTGGTAGGCTGAGCAGTGGTTAGGAATGTTTCGTGAGCAGGTGCGTGTTCTTCCATAATCCAGAGCGTAGTCATGAGGAGAAAACAGAGGAGGATTACGATGAAGAGTGCAATTGTCTTTGAGCTATGGAGTCTGTCTATTCTCGGATTTCTGTAGTGGGTATTTCCTGCTGTCTTCGTCGGCTTCTTATTTGGCGCTTCCATCATCTTCTTATCTGGCGCTTCCATCATCTTCGTCTTCAAGGTGCTCGGTAGTGGGCAGGACCACAGACTTAGTTTTAGCCTCTCTCCAGGTAACCCTTGGTAGTTTGGGTCACCGTTCTGAGATCCTTTAACCTAGTCCGTGGCCTACTTAGCCGAAGCTCCCTCCTTTCGACGCAGGAAATACCCTTCTCGAGATGGCACAGTGGGGTCAGGATGTTTTGAAAGTTCAAGTGTCTCAGTATCAGGGTAGCAGTTCAACGATGGTCGGTCCTGGTTCAGGAGCTCTTCTTGGGTGTTGACGGTGTCTGTCGTGGCCAGGGCTGGAGAGACCTTTTTGCAGTGATGAGCGTGCAGCCAGTGTTTCTTCCCCTCCACTCGAAGTGCGGTCCGAGTGGTGATCAGCACTTGCCAGGGGCCCGTCCACCGGGGTTCCAAACTCTTTGATCGCTGAAAATTTCGGATCAGCACGAAGTCCCCCGGCTGGATGGCGTGACCCGGACCCCTGGAAGCATCGGGGATGGCCTGCTGCACCTGCTGATGAAGGACAGACAAAGTTTCAGTCAATTTGTACAGATAATCAGACATTAGGACATCCGGAACGTCATGAATGGAAGTTGGTTTCGGGGCAGACCAGACGCTCATGGGTCGACCGAAGACAACTTCATAAGGGGTTAAGTGATGTCGGGTGGGGGTAGAGCGCATCGATAGCAATGCCAATGGGAGGGCGTCTGGCCATTTCAGGCCCGTCGTAGCCACTATTTTGGCCAGTTTAAGCTTTAGTGTGGCATTGTGTCGTTCGACAAGCCCAGCAGATTGAGGGTGGAAGACTGCGTGGAATTTCTGTTTAATACCCAGCCCATTTAGGATGAGCTGGATAACTTTGGCTACAAAGTGGGGGCCATTATCACTCCATAAAACACGACAGAGGCCATAACGGGGGAAAAACTCCTTTAACAGAACCTTTGCAGTGGCCATAGCGGTGTTGTCACGGGTTGGATATGCTTCCACCCACTTGCTAAATGCGCACACCACGACCAGTACATATTTCAGGCCTTGGCATCTGTCTAGCTGGATGTAGTCCATCTGCAGGACTTCAAATGGGTGGTTTGGGACCCCAAATCCCCCCCGGGGTACTACAGTTCCTTTCCCGGGGTTGTGTTGCAGGCATATTAAGCATTGTTGGACCAGGCGTTTGGCGGAATCTGGGATCTTGTCATTGTGCCAAACCCTGGAGACAAGTTCGATCATGGGGGCTGATCCTATGTGGGCAGGGGAGTGTGCCATGGTTAATATGGGGATCAAGTACGAATCAGGTAGCAACCATCTGTTCGTGTCTTTCGTCCGCCAGCAGCCTTCATCGTCTTTCAATCCCACCCGTGTCCATTCAGTCAATTCGTGTTGTGTGCTAGTCGTTTGTATGTCTCTAATTGTGTCCTTGGCGTCAGTCCAGTTTTCTGCTTGTGACCTGGTCACGTACATATGTGTTGTCGTTCTATTTTCAGCTGTAGTTCGGGCGGTGATGTCGGCTAGTGCATTTCCCTGTCCAATAATGTCTGTCACTTTCTTGTGTGCCTGGCATTTGATAACGGCAAGTTTGTTGGGGAGGAGGACAGCTTCGATTAAGGCGGAGACTAAATCCCCGTGCAAAATGGGTGTGCCGTGTGAGGTCAAGTATCCTCTTTCCCTCCAGAGGAGCCCAAAATGGTGAACCACCCCGAAGGCATACTGGCTGTCGGTGTAAATGTTCGCTGTGGTTCCTGTTGCCAGGATGCAGGCTCGCGTCAAAGCAATCAGTTCCGCTGCCTGGGCAGATCGCTGGGTGATGCGGGCTGTTTCTACTACAGTTCGAGCCGTGGTGACTGCATAGGCAGCGGAAGTGGTACCATCGGAGAGTTTGATGCAAGAACCGTCCACCCACAACTCCCCGTCGGGGTCAGGGAAAGCTGTGTCCCTGAGATCGACCCTACTCCTGGTCTGTTCGTCCGTAAGAGTCACGCAGTCATGTACGGGGCGCACATTGGGATCCTTCTCTGGCAAGGGCAACAGAGTTGCTGGGTTCAGTGTGGTGCATCTTTTCAGGGTGATATGGGGGGCAAGCAAGGTCAGTTCGTATCCAGTCAGTCGTGCACTCGTCAGATGTTGCGTCTTGGTTTGGTTCAGGAGGGTGTCGACTGCATGGGGTACCAGTACCGTGAGGGAATTCGAGAGTACAATCCCCTCACTCTGTCGGATAGAGACTGCAGCAGCAGCTACAGCTCGAAGGCAGGCAGGCAAGGCTCTGGCGACAGGGTCAAGAGTGGCAGAGAAGTAAGCGCACGGTCGTTGCTTAGGGCCGATGGCCTGGGTCAGGACAGATAAAGCGCACCCCTCCCTTTCGTGAGTGTAAAGGGAGAAGGGCTTTTTGTAATCAGGGGTACCCAGGACAGGGGCTGAGCAAAGGGCATCTCGCAGTTCTGTGAAGGAAGTTTGACACTCAGGAGTCCAAGGGAGTGGGAAAGGGACGTCTTTGTTTAGCAGAGAAAGCAGTGGTTTTACAACGAGGCTGAAGTTTGGTAACCATTGTCGGCAGAAGGAGGTGAGGCCTAATAGGGAGCGAACCTGCTTCTGGGTTTTAGGGACAGGGGTATCTAGAATGGTTTGGATTCGATCAGGGGTGAGTTTTCTTCCATCTTTGGACAAAAGGTGGCCTAGGTAAGTGACCTGGGGTAGGCAGAATTGCAACTTCTTCTTGGAGACCTTGTGGCCATTTTCCGCAAGGAAGTGCAAGAGTTGAATGGTGGCGGTAACCGCTAGAGGGGTGGTGTCGGCTGCCAAAAGGATGTCATCGACATATTGTACCAACACCACCCCGTCGGGTAACTGGACTTGGTCTAGTTGTCTTTTGAGGGCCTGGCTGTAGATGCTAGGGCTTTCCGTGTAGCCTTGAGGCGCTCGGCAAAACCTATATGAGCGGGCTTTTAGGGTAAAGCCGAAGAGATATCGGCTGTCTGGGTGGATGGGGATGGAGAAGAATGCGTTCTTGAGGTCGATGACGGAAAAGGTGGTGGCAGTGGATGGAATCAAGGTCAGGATGGTGGTGATGTCTGAGACCACAGGGTACTGGGGTACCACCACTTTGTTGATCTCTCGGAGGTCGATGATGAAACGGTATGCTTTCTCATCTCCCTCTCCCTGCTTCTTGATAATGGGCAAGATAGGGCTGTTGCAAACGTTGCTAACCACTTCCTCTACCACACCTGCGTCTATCAGTGACTGGATAATCATTACCAATGCCTTCTCGCCCTCTGGCGATATCCGATATTGTGGGAGTTTTGGGAGTGTTGCGTCTGGTCGGACAGTAATGTGCACTGGGTCAATTAACATACGCCCTACGTCCGAATCCGCTTTGGCCCACAGATACGGAGGTAGAGTGTCAAGCAGGGACGCGTCAACGTCGGTGATGGAAAACATGTGTCGGGGGGGGGGGGGCAATGTCTAAGCAGAACGGGGTTGTCGTAAAGAAACACTCGAACTCCATCTTGAGAACACCTAATCGTCGCTCGGAAGTGTTTCAGTAAGTCAAGTCCCATAATGGCGTCAGGGCTATTGGAGGAAAGCAAGAACGTGGTGTCGGTGGTGTTGTTTTCTACGTCAAAGAGAATCGGGGCAGACAAAGGGTTGGTGGAGGGCGTTCCATCGAAACCTGTCGATGTTATGAGTGAGCCAGACAAGGGTGCCCTTGGAATCAGTCGTTTAGATAACGCACTACGTGTTGCGCCAGTGTCTACCAGAAATGGAGACTTGGTACCCAGGACCTTAGCAGTGACATAAGGGCCCTGCTGGTCAACATAGAGCTCGACTGGATCCCTCCCTCGCCCTTGGCTGTCCTATGCGAAGGTGTGAGTGTCGTCATAGTCAGATTGTTGATATTGGTTCTGCCTGGGTCGATCGAACGTATTTGGTCTGCTTGATCTGTCATTAGTCGCGTCATTTGGGGGCCCTCGTTGTTGTCCCTTAGGTCTCGGTCCGTTTGCTACATCCCTGGGGTCTTTGTTTCTGATCATTTCCAGAAGAACTGGGCACTGGGATTTCCAATGGCCAGTCCCTTTGCAGAAAGCGCACTGGTCTTCTCTAAGGTCTGTGCGTCCACTGTAGGAAGTCAGAGTGCGGTCCTGGGGAAATGTAGTCTTAGGGACGTTTGTCTGGTAGTTTCCCCGGTATTGGTCTCGTCCTATAGTCACCCCTTGCAGTTTGGCAATCATCACCCTCTCTTTTAAGTCCTTCTTCTTTTTCTCTGTCGCCCTATCGTTTTCATTTTTCTGATGCTCATAATATTGGGCCATTTGGAGAATCGCTGTAGGTTTGGAGGCTGCCCAACTACTCTAGCTGGCCTGTAGTTTCTGGGAGATTTCCGATGATAGGCCCTTAACATAATTCTGGACAAACAGATGGTGTCCGGTTGCAGTGGTCATGTCCTGGCCGCTGTAATCGGAGAACACCGTTTCAAACCGGGAGAAGTATTCCGATACATCCTCCTGGGGTTTTTGGCGACAGGCTGTTACTATCGACCAGTCCACTTTCTTTTCTGGAATTAGGGTTTTTAATTTCTCTACGATTTTATCTGGGAGGTCTAGAATGGATTTCAACGGCTTTTGTCCTGGTCCCCGTTGTTTGTCCAGGTCATCGAGTTGTGACCAGGTATGTCCAAACAGCTCAAGGTGGTCGACTTTCCGGATTTGCTTCCACACATCAGCTGGTAGACATAACCCGAAGAACAAGTCGATGTCAGCCAGGGTCATGATCGTTGAACCCAGGGCTGTACCCAATTCAGTATAGAAGGCAGTGGAGTTTTTACGTAGGTCGGGTAGAGATTTCCGGAATGTCAGTATCTCTTGCCGGTCCCATGGCTGGTAGACCCAGTTGTACACTACCCTTCCCTTCGCATCTTGGTTGTTTGCATCATCGTGAGTCCCTGTACCCCGAGGAGGAACCCAGTAAGGGGCAGCCTCACGTATCGGCATCATGGTGTTAGATTGCTCGGTTGGTGGTTCGGTCACTACGGAGGCTGCGGATTTAGCTCCCGGCTTTCGTTCAGTGAGGTGGCGGAAAACCTCAAGCGTACGCGTAAGGAGGTCCGACACATCACACTCGCCCTCATCCCCGATATCGACCTTCCGGTACAGAGTCCTTAGGCTCTCGGGACCTTTGTCTCGATATCGGTCCTCGTATGCATTCAAGACATGATAACACAGTCGTACGGTAAAATGTCGTCTGTGACTCCCTGTATACGAGCTGAACATATCTGTGATGTACTCTTCATCATCCTTCCTTTCTACCAGTGTCCTTGCTATTTTGTCGATCCCCGCTCGCTCATCTTTGTCTAGTCTGTTTGTTCTTGCAGGGCCAGCCCCTCGAGTCTCATGGTCGTCTAACGTTGTTGTTGATGCGGGTTTTAATACAAGGGGTTCGGCTGGCACAGAGGCCATTGGGGCCGACGCTGTGGCGGTACCTTCGTTTGTACCTGGGGGTGGCGCGTGCTGCGCCAAGGGTTGAGAAGGGGCATATGGAGGGGGCATGTAGATGATAGGAGGACCTAACAGCAGGTCCTCATTGGCTTGTCGTTTCGAGGGTAAATCAGGGTAGAGCATGGAGGGGGTTCTAACCGGACACTGGCTTGGCGTTTCCATTTCTAGTTTCTGTTTAGCTTTCTCTCTTTCCTTTATCTCTTTTTTTAGTTTCTGAGCAGCTAGGTGGGCTGCTTTTCGCAGCTCTTTTTCCAACCTACTCTGTTTTCTTTTTACGTTGTTCAGTTTCTTTTCGCCACATGCCGAAGCTGTCAAGCATAGTAGGTGTTGTCTTGTTTTTACCCAGGGCAGTTTCTAGCGTTTTTATTTTATCATCATCGAAGGATCCTATCAGGGGCCATTGACTTTCTTGACCCTTTTTTGTATATTTATGCCATAGTTTACTATAGGCTATAGCGGTCAATCCATGCTTCATGAACATGTCCTTATTAGGGGTGCCTTCCAGTGGGGCTGGATGGTCCATCTCTAATAGGCGGTCCGGGCTAAACAGGCTACTAATCAGTGGGGAGAAGACAGACATGACGGCTCGTAACGAGGGACTAAAAAGTCCGCACTGCCTATCTTATCACTAGGTGCAAAGACTGGACAGAATATTTCTATTCTACGTTGTTTGCAGGCAGTGAATACCTCATGGATCAAAATAACAAAAAGACCAATAAATAACAATGGGGAGAATGAGTAGGTCCGCAAAGATCTGCGTTACCTACCCTTTTCACTATCTGCAAAAAGGGTGGTCTCTTCCCTGTTTGCAGACAGGGAATCTCCAGGAAACAATAGTTTTGCGAACAACAGTTCAGTTTCAAGTGATTATTGAGTGGGGGAGAAAAAAATAAGCACGGCTGCTTCCCTACCTATCCTCCACTGCTTGCAAAGAGAGAGCCCGTTGTTTCTCCGTTTGCAGACAGTGAATCTCCAAATAAATAAAAAGAGCAATACTAGTATTTTTAAACAAACAGGCAATCAAGCAATTTTTTCGCAACTTGTCGTGGTAACACGACCTTACCCGGACCGCATGGACAGTTTCCTGTCTTCCGAATCCAGCGCCCGATCGTCCTCTCTTCTCCGTTATCCTCGCGGCACTCCTGATGGTTCCCAGTCAGGACCGTAGATCACTCGAGAGAGGTCTGTTCGGAACCAGTGAAGTTCGGATGA
Source organism: Lissotriton helveticus (assembly GCF_964261635.1). NCBI lineage: Eukaryota > Metazoa > Chordata > Amphibia > Caudata > Salamandridae > Lissotriton > Lissotriton helveticus. The sequence goes on along the minus strand of NC_136065.1, from coordinate 339,269,553 downwards.
TCGGCTGTCAGACGAGGGTCTATCGGACAGACGCGTTCCCGATCGTTGCAGTCGTTCACTTTGTCGTCAGGACCTCTCCCACTGGATCCATGGGTCGCTGATGGGCCCCACGCTTGGGACGCCAATTGTGGAAAATAATTGGGGGGGCACTACCAACCAGAATATAAGATCCTTAAGTATTGCCCGGCGGTGTCGCCTCTTGAACCCACAAAGAAGTTAAACTATTGAAGAGGCAGGCGCTGGAGTCTGGAAGGCAGGAAACAAGGTTTTTATTTTCTCCGGAGGAGAACACAACGAAACGGACAGAAGGTATCGTCCTGAGGTGCTCTAACTGCATCCCTGAGGCCTGGCCTCTTATACACACGTTTATCTGTTTATTGCATGTAACACATTCTCGTCGATACTTTGATGTACGGAAAGACATCCTCAGAATCCCCCCCTTCCCAGCCCGTTCCCTCGCAAGGTTACAGTGGAAGTCCCCGCCCCGTTCACAACAGGTGATGATCATCGTGCAGCTGGATATTCCGCCGATTCACGGAGTGTGTGGGGTTCGATCGGATCTCGTGGGATGGGGGGGGGCTTTGATCATCTCGGGGGTCCTTTGAGGAGGGAAGCTTTCTATTGTACGGGGAGGGGCAAGGGATTGGTATCGGCAGAGCTGGGTGTCGGCCTGGGAACGGGGAAGACAAACGGGCACACGGGGAAAAGGGGTTTGCATCAAAGGGCCGGGGATCATAAATGGGAAGAAGGGAGGTGTTGCGCTGGGAACAAGACGAGGGCCTGGGGCAGAGCAGCGCCGAAGAGGGGTTTTATGATTCGCGGCAGGTGCAGGCAGGGGGGGGTTGTCAGCGAAGCTAGGAGGGAGAGAGAGGCGCGCTGGCTCTCGGCGGGAGCAGGGAAGCCATGGTGCCCAAAATGGCGGCTGTTTTACGCGCACAAAAGGTTTAAGGAGAGCAAGAGGGCGCCGATAATGTTGACGGTGTCAGCCCAACTTTCAACAGCTCCGGGTGCATAGGTCCCTCGGCGGGGACTGGGACATTCATTCTGCGACGTTCCTGGAGTTGTGCTAGATTTCCTGGTCAGTGGGGAGGACAGCACTTTTAATTGGAGAGTACCAGCACTTCTCAGAAACAAGCAGGTACTCTGAAACAAAGTACCTGCACTTCCATTTAAAACACATACCAGGACTGTTTACTTTGTCAATGGTTGTTAGTTGCATAAGCAACACACAAGGCTTTATTGTATATAATATTGAAAATGCTTCAGTTGTGAAATTATGAGACGGTGAAAGAACTAGAACGAGTCTTTTACCCTACATCAAAGGCAGTTACTGCTGCAGAGTCGAGATTTTTTTTCCACTCTGGGGATGAGGGCAAAAATGGATTGTCCGATAGGGATCTGCCCAGCATCCGTTTATGGAAGTGCTGAACCTGACCCACTTAAAGACCTGCTCTTTATCAATAAACTACATCCTACACTATGGCTCCCACCTTTATTTATGCGCCCTTATTCTGCAGAGACATTTTCCAAATACATTAGAACTTTTTACAAAAGAAACAAACTATATATAAGAATCACAAGTTACTCTAATCACACATAATTAGTTAGAACATGTGAACATGTTGTTGTTCAGTGACAGAAATAAACTGAAGTGTCTTTTCAACAGATAGACTCTCATTTGGGATTTGAAGATAGTCATTGAGAGGATAGTGTGCGTAAGGCTGCTAGTAAGGAGTTCCAGACTCTGGTAACTCTCCCGGAAAAGGATTGTGCTATAAATCGTTCCTATTTAAAGTTTGGAAGTTCTAGCAGCAGAGCTTCAGCATATTGTGAAGTCTGCTCCCACCAGATTTCTTCAGCTTGTTAAACTAAGAGGCAAGCCATTTGTCTTGTGTATACCCTAGGTGTTGTATGTTATTAAAATGGAATGTTATAGTTTGTTAAATCAATCACATAGGTTATGTACAGCCCACATCCTAAACTTGGGTATTTCAAAGTGCTCCTATGTGTGATAATAGATAAACAAGCATTTGCAATGCAATAAGTCTCGCATTACTGAAAATTAGAGCTATTGGTGTTGCATTATTATTTGCAACGCCAAAAGCTCAAACTTTTACTAATGGGAGACCTATTGCATTGCAAATGCTTGTTCTAGCTCTAAAGTCATTTCAACATTTCCTATCACACAAAGCTGTCTTAGTCCGCACCGACAATGACAGACATGTACTACATCCAAAAGCAGGAAGTAACACACTCCTTACAGCTCTCCCGGCTGACGCAGAGCATATGGAGGTGGGCCATTCCTCAAAAAATCTTCCTATTAGCACAACATCTACCAGGAGTTCACAATCAGGTTGCGAATCTGTTAAATCGTCAGAGCCAACAGATTCACGAGTGGAAACTTCATCCTCAAGTTCTTCAACCTTTCTCTCAACAGTGGGGACAGCCAGAAATAGATCTGTTCGCCACAACACCTCAACTCCAAATGCCCAAGCTTTGCAACCAGGTATCCATACCCATTGTCCATAGGCAATGCGATCTGGATGAGTTGGTCAGACAAATTTGCGTACACTTTTCTGCCTCTCCCACTCCTTCTGTTAGTGGTGCGCAAGCTACAGCAACACTCCCTCACATTGATTCTCATTGCACCAACATGGGCAATGCAACCGTGGTACACCACACTACTAGAACTCTCAGTGGTACCACATCACAAACTAAAACTCTATCCACATCTGCTAACACAGAACCATGGAGAGATCAGGCATCCAGACCCCATGCAGCCCAACCTAGCAATTTGGCTCCTGAGGTCTTAGAATTTGGCTATCTTAATCTCCCAACTGATTGCATGAATGTTATAAAAGAAGCTAAACGTCCCACCACTAGGGCATGTATGCAGCCAAGCGGAAAAGGTTTGTTTTTATATTGCAACAATAACATTAACCCACTAGATGTTTCCATCCAAAACATCAAATGCTACTAACTACATCTACAAAAGTGTAGTTTAGCATACTCCTCAATCAGGTTACATCTTGCTGTGATAGCAGTTTACCTTCAAAACAGACAGCATCTGTCATTATTCAGAGTTCCTGCCAGCAAAGCCTTTATGGAAGGCCTCAAAAGAATAATTCCGCCAAGGATACCACCCTCCCCTGTATGGAATCTAAACATTGTTCTCACTAGGCTTATGGGTCCTCCATTTGAACCGTTGCATAAGTGTGACTTACAATTTCTTTCAAGGAAAGTTGCTTTTTTAGTTGCTATTACTTCACTCAGAAGAGTGAGATCCAGGCATTAACAATTCAAGACCATTCTTGCAACTCCATCACAACAAAGTGGTTCTAAGAACAAATCTCAAATTCCTTCCAAAAGTAATTTCACCATTCCATCTCAGTCTATTGAGCTGACAATATTCTTCTCCCAACCTCAAACAGTTGCTGAGAGCTCTCCATACATTAGATGTCATAATAGCTCTCCTCTACTATATTGATAGGACAAAGCCATTTCGTAAAACAAAACCGCTTTGTGTGTCCTTTTCTCCTCCACATATAGGTAATCCCATCTCAAAAACTGGAATTGCAAGATGGATTGTTAAATGCATTCAAATTTGCTACCAGAAATCAAAACGCACTCTATCAATTCCCCCTATGGCTCATTCCACCCGTAAACTAGGGGCATCTATGGCATTTGTAGGCAATATTCCCTTAGATTAGATCTGCAAAGCAGCTACATGGTCTACACCGCACACATTCACAAAGCACTACTGTGTAGATGTGCAAGCAAAACAAGCTTGTGTGGGCCAGGCTGTACTCAAACACTATTCCAAACCACTGCAACAGATGCTGGAACTCGCTGCTAAGGGAGAGAACTGCTATGCAATCAATGCACTATTGTGTGATCTGCAGCCCATATGCCTCGAACGGAAAATGTTACTTACCAGTATGCATCTGTTCTTGGCATGTAGGGTGGCAGATTCACTCACGCTCACCCACCTCCCCGGCTACCTTTATCTGTTCCAGTAATATCTTAATTAGATACACTATACATGGACATCTTTTTCTGTTCTCACACAACTCCATCATTTTCCCTAATGGCGAAAAACAATCTGAAGATGGAGTCGATGCCCATGCGCACTATGCTCCAGAGGAGTCCTCATCTACCAAACAAAGACTCTTCCTGGACAACAACAAAGTGTAATCAACCGGGCCCACCACCAGATTGCAATCTATGCAATAGTGTGTGAATCTGCAGCCCTACATGCCAAGAACAGATGCATACTGGTAAGTAGCATTTTCCTTTCGCTTCTTGTCTGGCTTTCTATGCAAGTAATTCAGTCTTCCTTTTCACATGCTCTTTGAGAAATAGAGAGGCTGACCAGTAGTCATCATCCCAATACATGTCATGACCTGTGTTGCTCTCTGGATGGATGGATGGATGGAAGTGCTCAAGCATGCCTTCTCTGCCACACTGGTTTGAAATACCACTCATCTATGGGTAGAAGTATTGTCTCTTGCCGGAAAGCCTGAACTGTTCTTTACAGGATTTTTTTTTTATTTTATTTTTTTTTTAACCTCCACTTGCTCCATCCTAAGGTCTCCAAGCTCTTTGGCATTCTGGCACCCTAAGCCTGGAAACATTCACACAATGGCTAGGATGCTTGGCCTTACATTACCAGGTTATACTTTCCATGGTAGGGTCCTCAGAGGCTCTTTCAAAGAGTATTATCCCACCAACACCCTGAGCAGTAGCAATTGCTACATGATATTGGGGGTACTTAAACACTCTTTGTATTCCTAGTAACTCATGCCTTAACTACAAAAAACGCAATAGGGAGAAAGGATGGTGGACTGTGAGGGACTTGCGTCAGACTAGTTAGTTGCTCAGACTGTTCACTTGCTTGTGCTGGTTGATCCCTCAGCAATCTGTCTTGTTTGGTCTGTTTTACCAAGAACAGGGTACACTCTGCTGTGCCAGATTTGCTTATGCTGGAAGAAAAGCAATGAGGAATCCTTCATCCCAGTCTTAAATACTGTATTAAACAAAAGAGTAAATACATGTTTAAGAGGGCAACAGTTCCAAGTGTTGTAGGCACTGGGGCCTCCAGATTGGCTAATATCCCTGGATTACAGGCTATTTTGCTCATTCATTATCTTTATTTCGGTCTTAAAAACCATAAAAGTACATTTTAAGACCCACCCCCCGCCCTAGACCCGAGTTTGACAGCCCTGGGATATATAGCACTGACATGATGTGCTCATAAGTGCCAGCTGGCTCCATGTTATGGATGTAACTCTCAGCCAACAACACACTGCATGATGGGAGGTGCAGGCCATTGCTTGTAATAGGAACAGCAGAACCTCCAGGTTCCTTCCAGATTAGAGCGGTCTGTTGAAAAACAAGGTTCACACTTGACAACACTGGTGTACAATAGACACTGGAATACACAAACTAGCAAAACATTACACAGAGATCACAGGGACAAAGCTGGTATTTTGCAGTTGTGCCATACTAATTGAAGGTCAGGATGGAAAGTGGTACTTTATACTTGTTAGGTTAAGCGTTTGTTCCGCAAGATCGCACACGCTGAGAACGAATCAGCTGGGATTTATGGCCCCCACCTAGTGTCCCAAAGCAGTTTGAATGCACTAGACATCACTAACTTAAAAAATATATAGTTTCTGTTCTACTGATCACATCAGTGGAAAGTAAAAACATATTAAATAGAAATGCTTCATTATTTTGAACCACCGTTACTACTTTGGGGTGCTTCCCATTCTATGGTTTCCTACCAAACCTTGGCAAACTCATTGGTATGTGGTTGGTGCTTTGCTTTATTGGACCTCATGAGATGCAAAACGCCCCTGCATGGAAATGGACGTGCACCACTTACCTGAGAGCCCAAACTGCAGCAATGTCTAGGTCCTTGGTACCCATTTCCATCATGTGCGAATATGTATCGGGCATGTGCACCATGACTTAGGCCTGTCTCACGGATTGCAGTCTTGTCAGACAGAGAGGGACGCCCAAAGCATTTCCTTGATTATAGTAAAGGGCTACTGCTCTACCTTGAGTTAAATAAAACGAGCATGGTGGCAGCATACTGTTTTTGTGACCACGATCACTGTAGTACCGGTCCACTCATGTAAAGTTCTGCTGCTGTATACCTAACTCAACCGACATGTTAATATGTAGCACTATGCAGCACTCTTGTTTTCTTTCTAATGGTATGTGTGTATAATACAGTGCATGGAGGCCTGTGGGTTTCATATTGGAAACCAGGGGCCTTGGAGAGGGTTGTAGGATGTTAAAAAGAATGCCTTTACCACACAATGCCTTTACAACTTAAAGCCTTTTCTATAAATACGCCTTTTCCACAGAAACCTATACAATGTGAGGTAAGTATATGTAAGGTAAGTTAAACCCATACACACATTTATAATTATATATATATATTTATATATATATTGATATTGCCTTTATAGTTAAGAACATGTTTCCATAGGAAAAGCGTTTTTTGACTTGGCAATATCTTTGACGCCGTTTGACGAATCTTGGAGAGACCATGAGGGCAATCTGAACAATTTTTTATTTTTTTGGCATTAAACATATCCAAATCAAGATCAAAGGAGGTGATAGGGAAGCAACTTTGAGAAAGGCACAATCAACTTTGATTATCACAATAGGAACTGAAATCCCATGATAGGCGTTGTGTCCAGCTAAGAGAACTGAGTATCTGGCACATACACACATTAATGTAGATATACATCTTTATAGTTAAGACCCTGTTTCCATAGTAAAAGCGTTTATTGACTTTGCTCTATCTTTTGTGCCGGTTGACGAATCTTGACAATTTCCCCCCAAATTTTGACACTCACTTCAGCTTCTATCTGATAAGTTTTGTGGTGGCCTGTCAAGCGAGACCCAAGATGAATGGGGGGGAGGGGGGAAGAGGGAAGAGGGAAGAGGGAAGAGGGAAGAGGGAAGAGGGAAGAGGAGTCCCCAAAATGTGTTTTCCCTATGTAAATTCCTATCCGTTTTGAACACGACTACAGTCCCAATCGCTGGATGGAATTACACTAAATTTGGAAGAAAGGTTGATTTTGTTCCGCAGATCATGCTTTTTGTGATTTGGTGTAAATCCATTCAGTCGTTTGAGATAACTGGAAAAAAAATTATGTGTATATATAGGGGTGCAGACCCTCCGCGGATCAACCTGCGATGGATCCGTAGCTCCATGCTCCACAGCAAAGTCCTGATTGGCAGGGTGCACCTTCATGGAAAAGTTTTAGCCACCATTTTGTTTGTCAGGAAATGGTCTTTGGGCTGAAAATGTCTATGCAAAGTGAATAGGTGTGTTAGAGGGGTCCCAGAGGGATGCATAGAGGCCAATCAATTGCCCTTTAATGTTTTTTCCTCAACATGTGGGAATCTGCGGATACCCCACGGTACTCAGTGAGGTTCCCATCTCCTGTGGAACCACAAATCCTGACGCAGGTCATCAGAAGCCCCGCCCCCTTTCTCCACCACTCTGCAAATGTACCACCAGTCACACTACTTGTTGGACGATGAAGTCCCCTTGGATGCTGAGGGTCCTTGGGGGCCAAAAACTCCTCCAGTAAGTCCCACACGGTTGGATTGCTGTAGGCTCGTGGGAGGGCCAGCCCCCTTCTTCCATCAGTTCGGAAATAGAAGTTACAAAAAAAAAACTAGAAATTCAATCACTCACGAAATGGAAGTTCTTCAGAAACAAAAACTGTTCACAAGATACATAACTGGTTTATTTCTGAGGGCATATTCTGGTTTTAAGAGACAAGCATCACACAATGTAACTAATCGTCTAATTCTACTTAATTGATCTAATCAGTTGCCTATCTTATCAGGAACACAAAATGATTGTACTAGAATGTTTTATGGTCTTAAGTTGCTTAATTATTATTCAAAGATAGGAATTGTTACCCTCTTTTCTTCAGTAGCTTTTCAAAATGTAGTGGTTTGATCGTTCATTATTTTAGTGAAATGTAACGTGTAAAATGGTGTTTTGAGCTCTAATTTAACAAGCATTGGCAACAACAATTGATCTAGCAAGCTTGTGCAGTAGTTAATTATTTTTATTTTATTGCACCTTATGCCTCAAAAATAAAATGATAAATTGTTCTGCAATAACAAGGACTGATGGCCGGGGAGCTAAGGACTGGTTTTAGGACTTTGGGCAGGGGTCAGGGAAAACCTTTACCACAAATATGGCCTTAACATGCATTCTTTTACAACGTAATTCATAGTAAAGATAAGCTGCGTGGAAAAGGCATATTTGTGGTAAAGGTTATGCCTGGTAATGGCATTTGGGTTGTAACGCATGCATGGTAAAGGCATTCATTGCAAAGGAAAGCGTTCTGACGTCATACATCCCTTGAGGTAGGACTGCTGTACATGCATATCAAAATACAATTTCTCTAAACTGTAATAATCCCTGCAACTCATAACTTGCATCCTGCAGTGTCCTAGCAGGTCTGATAGTGTCAAAACAAGAAGTCATGGTTCGTAGCTGAACAGAAGCTTGCTGCTGTACCTTTGAGGCAAAGAAAAGATTCAGGGAATGTTTCCTGGGGGAATCTTCAGCAACGTATACCACAGCAAAACCAAGCATTTGCAAATCCAATCGATCAGGCATTTTGCCCCCAGCATTTTGGATTGGTCAATGCTTGTTTGTTTTGGCTTGGTTTTTGTTGGGAAAGCAAATGTCCTCATCAATCAAAAAGGAAAAGAATTGGATAAAAGTATATACATTTTTGGGAGCTCAAAGAGCACACATTGCCCTGACACTTAAACTGCATTGTGTGTGGATGTTCCCCTTGTAAAAGAGCAGAATACCATCACTAACTGCGAAGTTAGCAAATCGCTGGAGTGGCTGACCCACTGTCTCATGGTGTATGTTGTGGTGCAAGAATTCTTAATCGCGGGTCCATGACACATAGAATATTAAATGATATTAGCAGATTAATACAGTCTGTATATACACACACACATAAAAAAAGCTAAATCTAAAATGTTAAATGCTCTCTAAATGTTAAGGAATTGCAGGCTACAAAACATTGAGTTGGCATGGTATCTTGATTCTTGGGAGCATCGCAAGTACAGCAAAAGGAATCTAGTATGGATGATTGGTGACGTTAATTGAAGCACTGCTATACACCAAAAGAGCAAGCATTTGGAGCAAAAAAGACAAAATGATATGCTAGCGCCATGTATATCACTTAATCCTTTAGAAATAAAAGTACATTTTTAAATTCTCCAACCTTCTGATGGAAATTTCGATTTTTGATTGTGAATTAAATATTTCATAGGCTGTGTCTTTGTTTCATTTACACTTTCAGATTCTTAGTATATTGTTTTGAGGTTCAAGTCATAGACCTTGATTAAGTGGGAGTCCCCAGCTTCCATCAGGGATTCAGCGGCAGCTGAATCACAAAGAACCACAACTGTAGTGGCCAGAAGAAACATGAATGTCACAATAAGAGACTGAAAGCCCATCAAAGTAAATATAACATACATATGCTTTTAGTAAAATCAAACCGAAAAACGTGCTGTCTGACTTCAAATTGCTCTACAACACCAAAGAGTTAATGGATACGATAAGACTATCCTTTTCAATCCAAATAACAGACTAACATGTCTACCGCTTAAATTAATTTAGCATTTCCCCCGATTAATTCATCAATAATCCTTTTTTGGTTCTGGAGTAGCGTGCTACTTGCCTAATTTCAACACCTCATGAGGGATAGCAAGCGCTATATAAATTGAAACCTTTTCCCTCTTCTATCCCTCTCATTACAAAGAAGGATCTAGCATATCCACCGCTCAAATTAATTTCATATTTTACTATACTAATCCACCACTAATCCTTTATGGTTTCCGGAGCAGCGCGCTTCTCGCCGAAAAAGCGATTTGATGCCTCATCAGGGGTAGTAAGCGCTACATAAATGCAATTACAATACAATTGTAGGAATGAACGATGGAGCAGGACGATCGTTGGCTGTACTGCCAATAAATATTTCCTCTTGGTAGTGTCATCCTTATTGGGTAAATGCCTTTGGGCTGCCCTTGAGTGGGATTCCTCCATCTGCTGAGGAGTAAACAATGTCTTGGGGTGTTTCCTAGTTACCATTTTTCCTTCCCCTATTTTTCTCCATTTTACGTTTTTTTTCTTCTCCACTATATTTGGCGGCGCGGCAGACTTTGTAGTTTCGGATTTTAAAATAAGCTTCAGTGAGCGCTAAAAATAGCCGGCTGGGAGAGAACTTGAAAAGCGCGCTGCGAGCGGCCAGCGGTGACGGGCGCATCCCGCCGGATTTCTAAGAAATGAAAGGGCACGAGCCAGCGGGGACTCATCTGCCATGCCCTGGCCGCCCTGAGTGAACCGAGCAGAGCGGAGGATTAGACCATATTTGTGCAATGTAAAGATTTATAATTAGAGGAAGCAAATGTCTGCATTGTGTGCTTCTGGGGATAAGAATAACCCGATTTACTGAAATGTAAATGCTGGGAAGCACCAGATTGCTATGACATATGTCATCCTGTGAGCGTCGACAGCATATGTGCCAGCATTGCACTGAAGCTGTATTCCTAGCTTATGACGCCGTCAACTGAGCAGTCACCTTAGGCCAGGCAATGGACCCCCTTTCATCCCTGTGGGACTAAATAAATTGCACAGAACGAATGCCCTATACACATAGGCTATAGCACCCGAGAGGGATCCGTGACAACGTATATGCAGGGCTTTAAGTGGGATGAAAAAACTGGGGGGAGGGTCTCTCAAAGGGGCGTGGTCAATGTAAGTAAGGGCGTGGCTTAAAAAACACAAAAGCTAAACATCTGTGCTTAGCATAGTGTGCTGCATGACGTGTATTTACTGTTTCTGTTGTTGCATTCAGATATATGATACAACAACTAACATCATACCTACAACAAGTCGAGACTATTGGCCTTGTCAATGGTTGTTAGTTGCATAAGATATAAGCAGCAACTATGGCTTGTATATAAGATTGAAAAAGTTTCCACTTACAGCCCTGGTGACACCACGAAAATGTTGCTGCTCCTGATGACTCTAAAGGCTTTCCCTTCCTCTACAACACTCGCCATACGCACATCGATGCACCTGCTGTCACTGCAGTCCGGAAAAACGGACCACCTGTGCCAGGGCACAAATCAGACCCCGATAGAGACCTATTTCGAGACCCTCTTAAAACAACTCCTGGTGCTCAGACCCGGTGGGACCCGGCTCACTTAAAGCCCTGCGTATATGTATTCTTCTAATTACAGATTACAACAATTACTAAGCACTATATTTCAGCACCAGGATACCCTCCTGGGTGACAGGGCGCTCGACAAATCTGCATAACATTGGTTAGACCGGTCTTTACAGACCAAACACGTATACACCAGGTCACTTGGACTCTGGTCGCTTAGAATTCCGCATACTGTACCAAATTGCATCACATATGAGAGTCACTTAAAATAATTCAGTTCAGGATGCACACTGTCACAAATCTCTTGCATGTTTTAAGACACTGTAATGTTGCTTCACAGTGTTATATAGAAGAAACAAAACAACTGGCTTGCCTCTCGAGTCATTATTTAACTTGTATGGGCAGAAGGTGTGTGATTTGCGAATTATAATAAAGTCACTCCGACAGTGCAGTGGTATAATCTAATGTGCTCAAGTGAAGAAATCCAAAATACACTTTTAATTAAAAGTGTGTATCTCAGCTATAAAAAATAGTGGCAGGCATGATGGGCAGGGATGAACTGACCGTAGCGGTTTCGTTACTGGGGGCCGTTTTTGTAGCAGTGTTGCAATATCTGCTCCGTGTAACAAAAGTGGCAGCAGTGGTAAAGCAGCAGCATTGCCTTTCACTACCAACCCCCCCTCCCGGGCCGGTACAGCTGAATTGCCAAGGCTGGTTTGTGTTCCCATTCCAGCCCTGATGACGGACACTGCCTATTTTATGGCGTACACTATGATTACAGCGTCCTGCCTCGTGAAATATGCAATACATGCAGACAGCTGCACCAGTAGTGCATCCCACGGCCTCTTCAAGAATTGAGGTCAAGGCAAATATGCCCCAACTGGTGCCCTTATGATGCTGTTTCACATTATTTGATGTGACATACCTATAGTCCTGAGGAAGACGCCTGACCCCAGAGGAGCAATATTCAAACACCGAAACATGTTGAAAGAAAACTGAAACCGGGTCTAATGGCCAACCCTTCTGTTTTTAATCTTGTGGTAGTGAAACACCAGCAAAAACCATGTTTAGCCCCCTAAATATAATTTTAAAGTAGGTCTGACAGTTTAACATATCGAAAATTTTGACTTAAGGGGCATAACCTCACACAAACTAGGGAACTCTTAACTATGCGACAGTACAACCAGTGAAGTATAATGCTCATTGATGTTTCTCAGTGCTAGATATGTAACCCACTGATAAAGCATTGTTTACTAAACACTAGGTAGGTGAGGGTTCATCATCCTGTGTAACATAAATGTATGGTAACTCCACTTGTGGTTTGCCTCTTTTGTCCTGCATTTTTCTACTTCTTGTATGCTCTTCCTGTTGCAACAGACTTTCAACTCCTCTTTCTCTCTCTTTTGTGTGTTATCTACCAAATTGTGTCTGTCCTCTGTGTGAGTGAATCATGTCATATTTCGTCTGTTACTGATACCATGCCTTCAATATGCAGATGACATTGTGTTGCTAGCACAAACTCCTGTTGGCTTGCAGAAATTGATTACGGGACTAGGACCTTACACCACCTTGAACCAACTCACGATTAATCATTAATCAATCAATCAATTTGTAAAGCGCGCTACTCACCCGTAAGGGTCTCAAGGCTCTGAAGGGGGGGAGGTGGGGGGGTGCTGCTGATAGAGCGCGCAGGTCACCCGACCAACAATTTTACCAGATTCGTACCGGGCCCATAAAATTTCAATTTATCATATTTATTAATCGGGTAACCTTACACTCTACTACCAGTATCCCAGTTCCTTCCTATTAATCCTATTGTACCCGACTTACCAATCCACCGTTACGGGTACCTAATGACCACAATGGATCAGGGAGCTAGCTGTGAAGAAAGGCAGACAACAAAATACCAACTGTTGTAATTTTTCTTTTCACTCATAAAATAACCACAAACTCTGGAAAAGTTTTAAAACCTTTATCTAAGCTTCATCAGATTCCGAGAACATAAGATTTACGGTAAGTAAGCAATCAATAACTAAGATTACAAAGAGCACGTATCCATAAAGGAAATAAATCAGGCCAACCATTTATTGAGTCTAAAGGAAGGTAAGAACAGGGAACATGCTAATTAAATATTTCAGAGTTTAGACCTTAAATGGGAATCACTAAAGAGGGGAAAGATTATGGAACATACTAGAATGTCACAGTTGAAAACCTATACCCTTGATCAATGGGAATGGAAAAGAACTTTGTATTTGAATTACGAGAGCTCTAAGATAACATATACCTATTGGGAGGGGAAAAAGTGGAACACACTAGAATTTCAGGACCATCATTTAGCTTAAAAGGTAAAGATAAAAACACAACTATAGTTTATGAACGATGTAGTGAATTGAACTTAAGGAAGGGAAAAAAGGAACATACTAGAAAACAACAATAATGTATGACCTTTTCATTTAGTAGTTTTGCGAAAAGCATGGAAATTCAAATATGCACGAGTATGACTTTATTAAAGCAAAAGAAAGGAAAAATAGATTTGCAGAGTAGATTTTTCAGCACTATATTTACCTAGTATGGTGTGAAGACCAACCCTGGCCACGGGTCAGTTAAGGACGGGAGAAACCCCAAAGAAGGACAGTCACCAATAGGACAGCAGGTGCAGAATGGACACCCCAGGACAGGACAGGAAACCCAGATTAGGATCAGGACAGGACCACCAAGGTACGACCAGCACCCGCAGTTCGGAAGCAACGCCTGCACTCCACCCTCTCTGCAGCTGCCAGTCAGAACCCCGATTGGGTTAACGAATTCCCTAGCAAAGTGCTCCGCCAGCACTTAAGGTTTAAAACCTCTAGAGTCTATGGAAAGTTCCAACAGAGTGCTCCGCAGCCCTCTGTATCAATCACCTATTGAGTGCGTTGGGTCAGTGACAGGTAAGCTATTCGGACAAGTCGGAGAATTTTTCTAGCTAAACCTAGGCTAGTTATACTGTTTTCGGGTCAGTGTACCACCCCCCAAATGTTGCAAGTGTAAGAATCCCCAATTTCGATTGGTCCTCAAGTAGGATAGGTCAACACACCAATCACATTTCATTTCTACAAGCCTACATTTACATGATCTGGGACCGCCTATTTGAATTCGGGGTTCCCATGACCTAACTCTCTTATTACAATAGTACATCTATGAATTATGATACATTGAATACAATTCAGCTTCTTCTGCTAGGTGAAGGTGCATCTTCCCAGGCGCATCTTGGCTGGGACTTCGGGTTGGCAGGTTTTCAATGCCACCGGCAGAAGACTGTCATGCGCAGAAAGGCTGTTCAATATGGAATCACGTGAGTTCCTCGGGCCCCCAAAAATGCGATACATGAAAAGTAAGCGAAAACAATTTAGAAATACAGGAAAAAATGAATACACTGTATACCATGAATAGCTACTCTATACCCCTTACTTTATAATATCTATAGCGTTAGGGTTAATGCATAACAAACGACTTTGCAAAAGCAGCTTGGCAAGCACGGAGCATATGAGAAAACAAAGCGGCCATATTAGCTGTATTGCGCATGAGCAAACATTTCCCACCAGAACTGCGAGTACGTCACGTCACGTGAGTGTGACCAACGCATGCGCAGAAGAAACCCCGCCAAGCAGCGGCCATTTTAATGACAAGCGTTTGTTAAGGTTAATAAACACATAGGCAAGCCTCTCTCGGATACCCCAAATGTCAGAATAAAGAGTAAATTAGTAAGACAAACATGTTGGTTATATCTCATTATTGTTATTCGAGGTTCTTGATACAAGCAAGTTGCGTACCGTGCGAATTCTTGCTCCATCACCGCTACTGCTTGAACAGCCAGGTCTTGAGATGTTTCCTGAAGGTGAGATGGTCCTGGGTCAGTCGAAGGTGTGCGGGAAGGGAGTTCCATGTCTTGGCCGCCAGGTAGGAGAACTATCTTCCTCCGGTGGTGGTTCTGCGAATCCGAGGTGGAAGGGCGAGGCTGGTGGAGAGTAGCTGGCGGGTGGGATTGTAGAACGAGAGGCGGTTGTTGAGGTATTCGGGGCCCGTGTTGTGGAGCGCTTTGTGTGCGTGGGTGAGCAGCCTGAACGTGATCCTCTTGCTGACGGGGAGCAGGTGCAGGTTTCTCAGGTGGGTAGATATGTGGTTGTGGCGAGGGATGTTGAGGCGTTCTGTATGCGTTGCAGTCGTTTCTGGAGTTTGGCTGTGGTTCCTGCATACAGGGCGTTTCCGTAGTCCAGTCGGCTGGTGACGAGGGCCTGGGTGACTGTCTTCCTGGTTTCGGTGGGGATCCACCGGAAGATCTTTCGGAGCATGCGCATGGTGTTAAAGCATGAGGACGAGACTGCTTTGACTTGCTTGGTGATCATGAGGGAGGAGTCCAGGATGAATCCCAGGTTACGTACGTGGTCCGTGGGTATCGGTACGGTGCCCAGCGTCATGGGCCACCAGGAGTCGTCCCAGGCGGAAGGGGATTGTCCGAGGATGAGGACCTTCGTTTTGTCTGAGTTGAACTTCAGACGGCTGAGCTTCATCCAATCTGCGACATCTTTCATTCCGTCCTGGAAGTTGGCTTTGGCGGTGAGGGGGTCTTTGGTGAGGGAGAGTATCAGTTGGGTGTCTTCGGCGTAAGAGATGATGTTGATGTTGTGCTTGCGTGCGATGGCGGCGAGGGGGTTCATGTAGATGTTGAAGAGGGTAGGGCTGAGTGAGGAGCCCTGGGGTACACCGCAGATGATCTTGGTGGCCTCGGAGCGGAAGGGTGGGAGGTGAACTCTCTGGGTTCTGTCGGAGAGGAACGATGTGATCCAGTCCAGGGCCTTTCCTTGGATCCCAGTGTTGTAGAGAAAGGGTTATATGGGTGCGGTGGCAGACGGTGTCAAAGGCGGCCGAGAGGTCAAGGAGGATGAGGGCGGCTGTCTCTCCGTTGTCCATCAGGGTCATCGGTGGCTGCGATGAGGGCGGTCTCGGTGCTGTGGTTGGCTCGGAATCCGGACTGGGATGGGTCGAGCGAGTTGTTTTCTTCGAGGAATGCCGTCAGCTGTTTGTTGACGGTCTTCTCAATAACTTTAGCCGGAAAGGGGAGGAGAGAGATGGGGCGGAAGTTCTTGTGGTCTTTGGGGTCTGCTGTTGGTTTCTTCAGTAGGGCGTTGATTTCTGCGTGTTTCCAGCTTTCCGGGAATGTGGTTGACGTGAAGGAGTTGTTAATGACGTTCCGGAGGTGGGGTGCGATGATGGTGTCGGCTTTGTTGAAGATATGATGAGGGCATGGGTCGAAGGGGGAGCCGGAGTGGATGCTGTTCATGACGCGGGTGGTGTCTCCGGTGCTGATGGGGGTCCATGCGTTGAGGCCGGAGGTGGGGGTCATTGGTATGGTGGTTGGAGGCGGGGTCTGGGGTACGAAGCTGTCGTGTATGTCTGTGATCTTGCGGTGGAAGAAAGTGGCGAGGGAGTTGCAGAGGTCTTGTGACGGTGAGATGTCGTTGTTGCCGGCGCTGGGATTTGAGAGCTCTTTGGCGATGCTGAAGAGTTCCTTGCTGTTGTGGGCATTGTTGTCCAGCCGCTCTTTGAACGATGTCCTTTTGGTGGTGCGGATCATCTGGTGGTATACACGGGTGGCGTTCTTGAGAGTAGTCATGTTTTCTTGTGTCCGCTTGTGGCGCCAGGCTTTCTCTGTATATGTTTGCCAAGTTTGGTGCAAAAATTCACAAAAAAGACACAAACATTCCCCAAAATTAGAGGATTGCTGCTATAGAGAGACTATTAGACTCAAGGCCCCACTTCATTTATAATTTCATTACTTCGTATTGCCTTACAGTCCAATTACTTTGTATCGGGAGGAGTCTATTACCAACAATGCTCCGGAACTATTATGGGAGCTATTTTTGCACCAAGCTTGGCAAACATATACATGGACTACATAGGGCAAACATATGTCCTGAGTGGTGGTAATCCTCAGCAGGCGAATATTAAATGTTGGCATAGATATCTGGACGACATTTTCTTGATCTGGGGAGGTAGTGAAAATGACTTCCATAATTTTGTTCTCTATTTGAATAGAGTGCAATCGAAACTGACTTTCACATTCACTCTGCATAGAACCACCATAGCCTTTTTGGATTTGAATATCACACACAAGGAAAATAAAATGTACACTTCCCTACATAGGAAACCAACTGAACGTAATCCTCTGTATCATACAAAAGTCAACATCCCAGAGCACTTAGGGATGGTTTACCCTTCGGGCAATTTCTACGCATCCGTAGAAATTGTTCCCAAAAAGAGGACTATATGCGAGAGGCCAAAATTCTGAAATTTAAGCTATTATCTAGGGGTTATCCCAAAAGATTGGTTAAAAAAATCATTGAAGCGAGCCTGGTATTGCCCGCGTGAGGAAATTTTGAAGCCCAAAGAAAAGAAAACATTGCAAAAAACTGTGTTTCACTACCTTTGAAGTACATACCAATGAGGTTAAAACATTGATCACAAAGAACTCGGACATAATTAAGAGCTATGACCCAGAAATGGTAATCCCACTCTTTGCATATAAGAGAGACAAGAATCTAAAAGAACACCTGGTTAGATCATCTATGGAAGTTACCAAACAAAAGTCTAATACACTAGAAACCACATGGGGTTTACCTGAGATCAAAGGCCACCACAAATGTGGTAACTGTGTAGTATGCCCTTTAACATCCAACACACACACTTGATCATGGAAACACAAGCTAAACTTATTTTCAAACTGTAATACCAGAAACGTAATATACTGTGATTTACCATATATTGGACGAACCCAACAGCCTATCAAAGTTCGTATAGGGCAGCATCGCAGCCATATACGCCGTTCAGTGGAGAATGCCCCACTTGTCTCGCACTATAAAGAAGAAAAACATTCAGCAGAAGATATCAAATGGCAAGTCATCGATACTGCCCATGTACCAGAAAGAGGGGGAGATATCTTACAAATCTTAGAGACGTGAATGCCACTGGATCGATAGAATTGACTCTATCAACCAGGGCCTCAATACAGCAGAGGAGTGGCGGGGTTTTTGGTTTAGTACACTTGTTTTATTATCATAAATGAAACTGGAATAATTGCTATGAGGGGTTAACGTATTCAATTGGTTGGAATCGCGTCCTTGGAAATGTTATTGAGAATGTGGAACCTTGTAGCCTTCAAGGAATTGTAAGTAGGATCAAGTAATATGGCATCTATCAAGAACAAACAATATGGTATAGTGTATTGAAGACACAATCATGTAATATTTAGACTATGTACTGGACCATTGCTACATTTCACTGGTATGCCATAAAAAATAAAAAATATTAAGCCCAGATATTGCACCGGATGAAATATTTCATCTTCACTGTGGGAATCTTGTGTTCTTCATGAAACTGTAAATAGGACCAAGCGGTATGTCATATGATGTAATGTACCTATTTTTGACCAAAATATTGACCTGATGTGGTATTTTATTGATTAGAAAAATATGGTAATGAAATTGTAACTACTAAGCAAGATTTTACACGACCACACACTATCCTTATTTAGTTTATTACTAAGGACAATGTTTGTTCCAAACACATATCCATCGAGTACATCATTATCATTCGCACAGACCTTGACGTCCTCCTGGCCCTTAAATCACACCCCCTGGAACCCTGCGCCATAGTTTTGGCATATTTCATTGACCTAACAGTGCGATCAACACAGATACCGCACCGAATGGAACATGGCATCCTCGTGTAGACCTACACACACATCGCACACAGACAAGGATAAACATCCTTGGGCTGTGGATAAGCAGGCCAACCAGCTCCCGAACAGTGGCTAATATTATTTATTATTATTTTTTAAAAATCACTTCACTAGACCTATTGAACTATCACACATTCCCGCCCGTGTAATATTTATGCTTCAGTCCGCCTCCAACCAGGCGGACTCGACGAGCGCATTCCACCTCAGGCTGCTCGTATCCCTTCACTAGGATAGCAGACGTCATACGCGGCCGATGCCGGCTGCGTGACACGGCAGCCTACGTGCACGCGGCGGGGACACCGGCTGAAACCAGCTGAAATAGCTCACGAAAACTCGGGCTCGCTGTTATTGTACCGAGGAGAGGGCAGCCAGATGCAGTCCTTCCCCTGCCATCAGTGAAAGGTATGTTAAGCACAATTTTATGGCAAGACCGGAGGCTCCTATTATGCCTTCTTTTCTTGCTTTATTTCAAATAGCAGCAAGATAAGCAAGAAACCACAAGACCCAGCAGGCACAACAGAACAACTACTGGCCAATGGGAATAAAGAAAACAAATATCAACCAATCATACCATAAGAACTATATATGGCCAGATCTGACTGCGAGTAGCCCTCTTTTCTTGCTGCTACGCAGTCAGAGAAGTCATGCTTTCTTATTTATCTCTCTCTTTTCAAGTTTACAGTGTTTTGTGCATGTTTATTGGCTTTTATTAGCTCATTTGGTTGCATACGAGCGCTTCTCGCGCTTTCCTCGGTTCGGAGCGGTTCCCGTCTCCGTGTCCATTATCTTCCCCCCCCCCCCTCGTGCGCTGCAGCGGTTGGTCTCTCCCGCTGCGCACGCTTTCTCCCCTCGCCTTATCTCTGCTCCTCACCGTGTCTTAGCCGGTGTTGCCGTGTTGCTTCAGTTCCTCAGCCGGTCACCGTCCCTTTTCTCTTCAGAAGTAGTGCCAGCCTCCGGGGGAGTGCTTTCACTCGTTCTTGTCATTTGTTCACGCCTTCCTTCCCAGTCCTGATTCCATTAACTCTTTCCTCACTTTCCTGTACAGCTATTCCTATAATGGAGATTCCAAGCTCCCCAGAGCTGGATAATGATGAAAGCGAGGCTTTCAAAAGTGACCTTAGCCAGTTTATCAACAATTCTGTGGAAACAGCTGTAGAGGCTTCTATGCATCGTGTTTCTAAACACATGGAAGATTCCCTCATGAGCCTCATGACCAAAGCTTTGGCCCATTCTGCGGGGGAAAACAGAAAACGCAAACTGGTACCTTCCACTTCTGTTTTACAAAATGTGTCACATTTGAGTCGCGAGGCCTCCTCGCATAAGACAGAGGACGTGGTTCCTCCGAGGCCTCCTACCAAGGAGGGGTTTAAAGTTACTGTGGGTAAAAGTAAGACCAAAGTAAAAAATGTGGAGGTTCCTAAGAAGCTGGTCATTGATACAATTATGGATACAGATGACGATGATATGGGTGACACAGATAATCTGGCAGACTTTTTTGATCTGGTTGATCCTCCTTCCCCCAAGAAAGCCAGACTTTATGCTTTTGCGTCCCAACCCGTCCTTGACACGGAGGGCATGCCTACTTTTGATCCCTCGTCTATCAGACACCCCAATTCTACGGAATGGTTTCCCACCCCTCACGTGGGAGAATATATATCTTCCAAGCTACGTCTTCCCTTGGACAAGTCTGTTCGAGCTCAAGTCAGAATGCCCTAAACCTTCCCTACCATCTCATATTACTCCTTCCATAGATCAGCCCCTTCTTACTTTCTTTTCGAAATTTGGCAAGGACCCACGCAAAGGTGTTGACAAGGCATGGTCTACCTGTCAGGACAAACTTCTAGATTTTGTCGGTCCTTTGGCCCGGGTCCTGGACATGGCGGAAGCGGCTCGTCTAGAGGGTTCTGACCTCAATCCTGAGGATGTATCTCTGTGGATCCAAAGGTCCTTTTGTCTTTTGGGCAATGCTAATGCGGCAATAATTCACGAGCACCGCAAGGGACTGCTTATCAAGTTGGCGAATCTGGCTACCCAGGATCCTGGTTTGAAGGCTGACGCCCTTCTCTTTGGTGATTCCCTTGTCAAGGATCTCAGCCATTATGTTTCTACGTTTGCTTCCCTAGAAAAAGCCCAATTCTCCAGCAAAAAAGTTTTCGCTCCTCGGGTTTTTGGCAGGTGCGGCAGAGGCAGGAACCGCTCTTCCGGACGCGGCTATAACAACCAAGGTTCCAGAGGTGCTACCAATTCCGGCTATCAAGAGTTCAAGCTACAGTTCTACCCCCAACGAGGTCGTGGCTTCCGTGGCCGAGGACAAAAAGGTTTCAGAAACAACAACAACAATGCCAGCGCACACGGTAGGTCACTCACCTCCCATTGGAGGTCGTCTAGCTCTTTTTCTTCACAGGTGGCGCACCCTCACAGCAGACCCATGGGTCCTCAATTCTGTTCAAGGCTATCTTATAGAATTCTACGCTCCTCCTTTCCAGACTACTTTTCCTCCTCCGTTGGTTTTTTCCGCAGACGTAGCTCTGCTTGTTTCTCAAGCAGTTTAAAATCTCCTTCTCAAACAAGCTATCCAGATTGTTCCCTCCGACCCCTCGGGTTTCCTAAGCTCTCTCTCTTTGTGGTCCGGAAAAAGAACAAAAAGCTTCGTCCTGTCATCAATCTAAAGTGGTTCAACCAGTTCGTGGTTTATCGACACTTCAAGATGGAGACCATCATCCATCTCAGAGACACCTTACGTCTAAACGATTGGATGGTCAGACTAGATCTGCAAGATGCCTATCTCTCGATTCCCATCCACGAATCTCACACGAAATATCTACAATTTCAGTGGCTCTGTGTCACTTACCGGTTTTGTTCGCTTCCTTTCGGACTTTCTTCCGCTCCTTGGTGTTTCACCAAAGTGATGAAGCCTGTGGTGTCCTACCTTCGGTCCCTAGGGATTCATCTCATCATTTATCTGGACGATATCTTGCTCATACACACCGACAAACTGACTCTTCTGTCCAATCTCAAGGTTACACAGTCTCTTCTTCTCGAACTTGGTTTCCTTATCAATTCGGAAAAATCCATGTTAGTTCCTTCTCAAAGCATAGAGTTTCTAGGCTTCCGCGTGGATTCCTCCACCGCCTCTCTTTACCTTCCGCAAACCAAAGTCTCAGGCATTTGTTCAGAGATATGTCAGGTTCTTAGTCTTTCCGAAGTGTCCCTTCGCTCACTGGCAAGAATTGTGGGCCTTCTGTCAGCGTCTATCCAGGCCATCTTTCCCGGTCCTCTTCATTATCGTGCCCTGCAGCGTTTGAAGATACAACA
Source organism: Lissotriton helveticus (assembly GCF_964261635.1). Taxonomy (NCBI): domain Eukaryota; kingdom Metazoa; phylum Chordata; class Amphibia; order Caudata; family Salamandridae; genus Lissotriton; species Lissotriton helveticus. Next base: position 339,247,221 of record NC_136065.1, on the reverse strand, counting down.
TCTCCTCCAAGGGCTGGCGTATTCAGATCTCATTCAGTTGGACCAAGAGTCTTGTCTCGAACTACAATGGTGGATAGACCATTTAGATGCGTGGAACGGAAGAACAATCTTCGCTATGGCCCCAGATCTTGTATTAGAATCAGATGCCAGTCTGTTGGGTTGGGGCGTCCGCTGTGGTTCAATCTCGACTGGAGGTACATGGTCTCCAGAGGAGTCGTCCTTGCACATCAATTGTTTAGATATTCTGGCAGGCTCCTTTGCAATTCGCAGTCTAGCGAAAAACAAAGCAAGCTGTTCCATTCTTCTTCGGATGGACCAGGTTTCTGCGGTCCGCTACATAAACCATCTTGGTGGCACAAAATCCAAACCACTCGCAGAACTAGCGAAGAGCCTTTGGGAGTTCTGCCTTCAGCACAAACTGTCCCTCCGAGCGGAGTATCTTCCAGGCAATCTCAACACAATCGCAGATTGGCACTCTTGTTATCTCAGAGATTCAAGCGATTGGAGGCTTCTTCCCTCCGTTTTTCTTTCTCTCTCTCAAAAATGGGGCCCATTCTCCATAGACCTCTTTGCTTCCCGTCTCAATTCTCAACTACCCGCTTTCTTCAGTTGGCGACTGGATCCTCTCGCTCTGGCGACGGATGCTTTCCTCCAGGACTGGTCCTTTCACCTCAATTATGCTTTCCCTCCATTCTTGATGATCAACAGAGTGCTTGCCCAAGTTCGACGTCAGTCGATCTCCCTTGTTCTTCTAACTCCTTTTTGGCAATCTCAATTCTGGTTTCCTTCTCTCCTGGAACTTGCAGTGGACTTTCCGGTGCTTCTCCCTTTCAGCGAAGATCTCCTCCTAGACCCTCAGGGTCTTCCCCACGTCATGATTATAGACCGATCCCTAGTTCTATCAGCATGGAAGATTTACGGTCTTCCCCTTCTGACGTCATAATTTCACAGGAAGCTTCGCTCTTTATCAGCCAAGCATGGGCCCCTGGCACTTCCAGAGCCTACAAGTCAGCTTAAGCTTTATGGACAAGCTGGTTTCTGGAACGGTCTGTCGATCCCTTTTCAGCCCCTGTAAGTTTTGTGGTTAACTTTCTGGCCTCAGAGGCTAGCGCTGGTAAATCTTATCGCACAATCATTCTCTACAGATCCGCTATTTCCCTTAACCATTGTCCCATTGACAACAAGCCAGTAGGTACTCACCCTTTGGTGTGTCGCCTTCTTCGGGGAGTTCGATTTCCAAACCTCCGTTGGCTAAGTATTCCTTTTTATGGGATGTTAATTTGGTTTTCAAATTGTTTGTTTCCTGGCCTGATAATTCTGCTCTCTCCCTTAAGATGCTTTCTGCCAAGCTTACAATGTTATTGTGTTTAATATCAATCAAACGTGTCTCTGATGTCAGAGCTTTGGATTTATCTTCCAGACAGTTTTCACCCTCTGGTGTGTTGTTCCAGGTTCACAGGCATACCAAAACTAATTTGCAATCTGTGTTTTACCCCTATTTCCCTTCCCAGCCTCAGCTTTGTGTTGGTCAATGCCTAAAAGTTTACAAACAGAAAACTGCTGATCTCAGGACTTCCTCTCATTCGCAATTGCTCATTTCTTTTCGCAAACCCCACCTTCCTGTTTCCTCCGCCACTTTGGCCCGTTGGGTACGTTGGATCATGTCCCTCGCGGGCATTGACATTTCTGCTTTTGGTGCTCACTCCGCTAGGGGTGCTATGGCCTCTAAAGCCTTTTGGGCAGGCTCTCGTTTGGAGGATATCCTGAAATCAGCAGATTGGTCAAATGATACTGTTTTCAAGACGTTTTATTGTAAACCTGTTGTTACTGCTTCTTCGTTGGTGGTTAATATGCTTTGAACAAGCATAATAGGAGCCTCCGGTCTTGCCATAAAATTTAGATTTTCCTAGTATTTATGACGGAAAGTCTTAACTTTATTAAAGACACGGAGGCGAGTATTATCCCACCACATCATTACTAATTAATGTTTGTTTTTTCCCACCCTTAGGAACTCCGGCTTTGCCACCAGCCTCCTCTTAGGACAGCGGCTACTTCTGTGGACTCCCTTTCTTCACCTGGACCCCCTGGATGCTTCCACTCGACTTTCCTTCTTCATTACCCTGCAGTTCTGGTTATTCTTCAGGACCTATTTACTTGGATATTGACCTTTTGCATTTTGTTTTCCTTAATTCCACTGTTTATGCATTCTTACTGACCTTCTCGCACAAGAAAAGAGGGCTACTCGCGGTCAGATCTAGCCATATATAGTTCTTATGGTATGATTGGTTGTTATTTGTTTTCTTTATTCCCATTGGCCAGTAGTTGTTCTGCTGTGCCTGCTGGGTCTTGTGGTTTCTTGCTTATCTTGCTGCTGTTTGAAATAAAGCAAGAAAAGAAGGCATAATACTCGCCTCCATGTCTTTAATAAAATTAAGACTTTCCGTCATAAATACTAGGAAAATCTACATTGGCACGGCGAAAATAAATCCTAATACATGGGGAAACCTTGTTTGCAGCTTAAACAGGAGCGTGGGATAATTGTGGCTTTACTCGAAATAATTGTCCTGGAATATCAGCTGTTTACCTGTAACCGGGTTTCAGCTTATTACTATAAGCAGACGTCATTGTGCAAAAAAATTGGCTCTTTGCAACAATCATTGACGCACCGTTAATATATACACCGTATCTATGATTAGATATAGCCCTGTCAATACCCATCCGCATACAAGGGAAATAATTATGGGGAACTGCCCACCTCTGACCCGCACAAGAGCACAGTAACCCTGTGCTTTTTCCTCACTCGAGAGAACTAAGAGGACAACAGTGGGTCACACTACTAACCCTTGGCTGTTCAAGCCAGGCGTTATTCGTTATGGGTAGAAATCCCTCCCTTCTGCTATTATTAATCGGGCGGAAGGCAGTGTGGGAGGCCCCTTAAGTAACTACTCAACTATAACACCCCCTAGCTGACAACACTTACAAGTACAGTTTCTTCATGTCATTAATGCAGAGATCACCCTGGAGAAACGGTATCTGCCATTGAGCAACCGCAATTCAATACATACATGTATGAAAACTTCTGCACACCTCAATACAGCTTCTGACAACGTGAAGACAGACAACGTGCTCCCAGGCAGAACCGCTAGATGCACACCCTTACTAGGGGTAAGTGACCTGATCGTTGGATATATATCAACATTGTACAATTTCTAACTGCCCCTGTACCCCGTGGTGCACATTGATCCTAACTAGGACTCTAATTATTTTGTTCCCTACACAGAACCCGGCTGGGTTGCCTAGTAAGTACTTTTAATTCACCAATACACAGTTTGCACAACCTTCACCGGTAGTCTAGCAGTTTCGAAAATCAGGTATAATTCAATCGCAACCAGACATACTATAAGTATATTACTCCACCCTTATAGTAGTTCCTAAACACATATCCATGCTTTCTCAGATGTCCCACATCATAGGTCCTGAAGAGACCCTATACCCATGCTAGGGTCGAAACGCCGTCGACAACTAAGAAAAGCGAACCTTTGAATACAGCATTCTATGATTGTATAGATGTCCTGTAATTTGAGGAAAGAAAGTGGTCGCTTTTATGAACAACAAATTATTGAAACCTTGCACAATTTTTCACTTATGTTATTCTAATACTTTGGTTCACGTTTTCACTTGGGACACTTTTACACAACTGTAAATCATTTTTGCTTTATGTATGGAACTATTTACTGCAACTCAATTTTTTCAATACAACTTATTGAACAACTAGAATAGCGTATTGGTAGTCCTTTCTCTTTGACATCTCCCTCTAACCCTGTCCTGATATACGTATTTTACGACCTTCTTAAATCAATATCCAGTATCTATTCCACAGGAGCCATTGTTCTTCTTAAAATAATTAATTACCCTGGTTCTGTTGTGAGTAGGGTCCCCTTGTTCTCTTTTTCTAATATTAAACACAGCACAATCTACATACAAGACTGTTCTCAATACCGTTACATACCTTACAGGAACAGATTCGTTGAGAATTCAGACTCAAGAATCAGATCTTGGCCAGACAAGGTGCCTTAGTAAAGTATTATTGGAGGATGAGGGAGGCAGAAGACAATACCCTCGCCCACCACTGTTAGGTTGAGATAGAAAACCAAGCAAGACTAGCTAATTCAACTACGACAATCCTGAAGCAATCTTTGTCGGCATTACAACTAGAGGAGGCTTTGTTCACCCCAGCAACGTATTCCGGATTCAGAAGCGTGGCGAATAATGCAATTAGGCGGATCTCTCTACTAACAGATAAAATGATCTTCGCAAAAAAAACACGCCTGGACTGTGATACAGGTCTACCAGAGGCTGAAGCCACAACAGTATCTGTTTGATCACTTTTCCCACCATAAAAAACATCACCTGATGATGCTATGAATCATTCCCCTCAAAGGATTTGACCCCAAAATGGAAATGCACATGGCCATCTAAGGAATGCCGCCTCTGGGGTCAAGGGGAGGAGTCCTTACTACATCTACTATGTACTTGCCCTTTTCTACTGGAAACTCGAAAATCCACTCTTCGGGAGATTCTTAAGAAGGAACAGATAAGAACATGCAGAGCCGCAGTCATCAGGTGTCTTGGCGGGCTTGCAATCACCCTGTCCTGTTGTGCCGTAAAATTCTGGAAAATTGCAGCGAAGGAACTTGTTAAAATTGATACAAGCCAAACAGCTATTAAATAATCTTTTGGCCCATATTTTTTTTTCTATTTTAAATGTATTGTTATACCTGTTAGCCTTCTAATTGTGGTCACGATTTTAAGGCGTTTTTTGTGTCTCATGTTTTTAAAATGTTCATTGAAAGTACAGTGTTTTATGATGACTCGCCATCCTTTTATGATTCTTTTATGATTTTTTAAATGAATCAATAAAAGTATATTTCACTTGACTCTGTTACTTTCACATGCCCTTTACTTGTTCATTGTGTTAGGGAAGGTTGTGCTGCTGCTGTCCATGTTATACCTTTATTGTGTTGTGAAACTCTGTATAAACCTTTCCACTGCATAAAAGACAACAACATTTGCATTGTCACTGCTTGTTTTAATGGATGTTGTGAGTGAACTCTCACAAAATATGTGAGCAGAGTTTACTTTTAGTTTTACATATAAAACAAACAGTTTTTGAGGAGGAGGACATGACTTTTTAAAACTTTAAACATAGTTGAAAAGTGGCTCCATGTCATGTATAGCACCTTCTGCTTATTCTGGCATTTTAGCCAATAGCACATTGCATGCTGGGCTTTTGAGACCTTAATGACCATGTTAAAAAGCAAACCTACAAGCCCCTCAATGCAATATGCTGTTGGCTGAAATGCCAGAAATAGCTGATGGTATGTTTTAGGACCACTTGGCAAACTCAAAATAAAATTGAGCTCCTTATTTTCTACCTTTCTTTTTTGTATACAATCACGGGTTAAACGACTCAGTGGGTGAGAGGCCAGCAATAGCATTTCTAATGCAAAGAGGAGCATATTGTTGCTAATCGGTTAACATTCACTGGAAAATAGGCATGCTACAAAGAATGTATCTACGAGGCCGTTGTGAGTAGCAGCAGCTGAACATGTCTGAAGAGACAGAAAGGAAAAACAACATGCTGGCACCTCTCTTCCTGATTGGATTTTGTAGGGACTTAGGTGGAGCATCTGTATCACAAGTGTGATGCGGCATGTCCAGAATAGCTGCAGATTGAGCTGCAGGCGCTGTCCCACGATGGCCGCCAATGCTATTTCATATGCCTTTGAAATACTTTAAAATCATAACATGTGTCTGACTACCACCAGCCCCTCCGACCTTCATATAACCCTTAGCCTCATTTGGAACTACGAACGTATTTGCAAACCTAGCTGTAAAACGCTCAGTAATCGCTTAGAAGACAGAAGTCCTCGTCCTCGTCCCCGGACCCTTCCCCTCTGCATGGGGCAACACCTCTTGGCCCACCTCCCTTGGCAGCCGCCCCACCCTCACGGACCATGCCCGGAACCTCGGCATCATACTCAACTCCTCCCTCTCCTTGATCCGACAGATCAACGCCACCTTCTTCAACACACTCTTTATCCTTCGCAAGACCTTCAAATGGATCACCCCTAATCAAGAAAGACTGTCTCCCACGTACTCTTAATCAGCAGATTGGACATGGGAAACGTCCTCTACGCTGGGATCAACAATGCTCTCCTCCGCAAGCTCCAGACCATACAGAACACTGCAGCCAGACTCGTCCTCGGCATTCTTCAACACAAACACAGCACCCCACACCTGCGATACCTGCACTGGGTCCCTGTCGAGAAGAGAGTAACATTCAAGATACTCACCCACGCATACAAATGCCTCCACACCACCAGACCCCAATATCTCAACAAAAGAATCTCCTTACACATACCCAAGAGAGAAACCTTCGATCCGCCGACCTCGCCGAAACAGGTAGAAGAACCTTCTCCTACGCTGCGGCAAAGACCTGGAACGAGCTGCCGATCAACATCAGACGCGCCCCCACTCTGAACATCTTCAGGAAAACCGTCAGGACCTGCCTGGTTCTTCGCCATCCCTCCCCCCCCCCCACAACCCCCAGCCCCTTGAGACCCGCACGGGTGAGTAGCACGCTTCAAAATTTCCTGATTGATTGAGTAATCAAAATCTAGCATGAGTGCTTAGTAAAAATCAGAATCAATCATAGGTTTATATGCAAAAGTCCAGATGGTTGCACCATGCTAAAACAGAGTAAAACTCTAGAACACTAAAAGGTTTTATTTTAACACCTGTAAAGCCACATCTCAAAATGACTTTTCTCCTCGCACATACACATATTCATAAAGCACAACCGAGGAAGACACTTTAAAAATCCAGAAGGCATGCTATCTGTAGAGGAACTCTACATTTGAAAGCAGGAGGTGTAACATGAGCTGTGAAACCCCTGCAGGTTTTCAAGTGAAATCATGATGCATTTGGTTCGTTACAGTTGTAAAAACAGGTTTTGTTTGCATCCTTAATTAGCTATAAACCAGGGCGAACCAGCGAAAACACATTAAATAAAACACATTACGCATTGCAACATCTAAAACAAAACATTCAGTGGTGACTGTTTTCTACAGCCCAAAACTAAAAGCCCAGGGAACATATTATGTAGTATATTTTGGAATTCATATAATATTTACAAACAGCATAAACATTTCTGATAACAATTACAAACAAAAACAGAATAATTTTTTTGCCTGTTTCATATACTCAAATGCTACATTATGCAACATTATGCTTCATTGAAATAAAATAGGCGTCTAGCTACTCATAGGACAAAAAAATACATTACTACACACAGTTCACTAATAAAACAAACCAACTAACTTTGTATATAAGAATACATTTCATTACCAAGTGACATCTGTAATTAAATAGAACACATGTAAACACATCTTACGTTACAACACACTGTAGATATATATATGTATATATATATATATATATATATATATATATGAGCACACAAACTCCGGTTCTGAAAGAAGCCGTCTGACAGGGCGGTCCGTGGTCAGGGCACCGGCAGCCCTGTACAATGTCGTATCCCAGCGCTTCCCCACTTCGGAAGGATTAACACGGACACCTCGCATGAATTGCAGGTAATTTATTCAGATGTCAGACTGCACCGCAACGCGTTTCACCTTTCGGCTTGATCACGCTAAAGAAGAATTACAGTTTACACATTTAAGTATTCGTCAGTGATAAACATAAACAAGGACACAACCATAGTGAAAAACATAAGTAGAAGTAGGTTTGTGTGTTAAGAAAAAAAAAAGTTACTGCTCATATCGTTTTTATGAGCAATGATGTCAGTGGTGGCTCCTCTGCTAAGGCAGAGGAGCGTCGCCCCACTGCACCCAAAAATACAATGATCATAACTATAGTTATGATCATTGTATTTTTCATTTGGAAGTCAGTGGCTTGCGGGGCTGGGCAGCGCAGGGGGAGGAGTGGTTTGTACTCCCTAAATGTGCATGACTGCTTGACCGCCCTTCTGGGCATTCTTTGCATGTCCCCAACCAGGCTGCAATACACAGCCTTCTGAGGAACATGCAAAGTCTCCCTGTACCCGTCTGAGCACCGAACCACAGAGCTCAGACCTATCACAATGCTGGATTGCATTATTGTGATTGGCTATGGGGAGCCAATCACAACGCTGCATAACAGCGTTGTGATTCGCTCAGGAGAGCCTGCTGCCCGGGTGCTTCCTGCTGCCGCTGCCGACTGAGACTGGGACCGGAAGATGAAGAGAATGGAGAAGAGGCAGGCGTTTGTCCGTTTCAGGTAAGTCTCTTTTTTTTAATCCCCACCCCGCCTCTTCCCCCGCCTCACCACATCCTTCCGGTAGCAGCCGCTACTAAATGAGGTCATCCAATACATCTTTTAACAAACATTTGCCACGCAATAGGTCTCGCATTTATGCGAGTTTGAGCTATTGACATTGCAAATGACAATGCATTTTATTTATGTTTTTGTTTTAAAAACATAATCACAAGGCATTGTCATTTACAATGCCAATAGCTTAAACTCATGTAAATGTGAGCCCTATTGCATTGCAAATGCTTGTTTCTTTTTACTTATATGGAGCAACTCGTACCAAAGATATTGGAACACTTTATATGAGCACCAGGTTACATTACACACGGTCACGCTCATTTTCTTTAAAACAGGTAGATTAAATCATGTATTCAAACCACAGAATTTTGAGCCGAGGCCAAAACTCGTAGCTGGCCCCCCAATTCCACAGTATGCATCTCTGTCTGTTAAAGCACTTCCTTTCCTACAACTTCAACCACACAGGAGGTAAACAGTCAAGGCTTTATGGGGTGCAGTGGCAGTTGGTGGCTGCTCGGAGAGGGCTACTCAGGACAAATGCAAAAATTCAGGACGGGCAGTTTCAAAGAAAGACGCCAGGCACAAACCCACAGATCCTACTATAGAATACCCTTCCTTCCATGATTGATCCACTTTGAAAAGCCCAGCTTTAAGGCGCTTTCTTGGAGCGTAGGAACACATAACCCCATTTTACAATTAGCCCAAAACAGTGACACATTTTAAATCACTTACACTTTTCGTAACTTTTGCCACCATCTCCCAGAAGCCCCATGCATGTATCACACCTGGCTTGTACTAGTTGTTGGCCATGTCAGGCTGGCATGTAGGTCCAATATTTCAAGCAAGTTACAGCCTGAGCAGTTTTGAAAAAATAACTACACCCCCACTACCCCTGAACTCTCTAACTGGATCAAAAGCTTGAACGCTGCTGTAATGGTGCCTTAATCCGAAAAATAACACTTTTAAGAACATGCTGTTTAGCATTGGAGAGCGACCTTTCTATATGAAAAAAACGCCAATAAAACGTTTCACTGGAGACCAATGTAAACTATTTAGCAGCACACCATAGTACTTTGGGAGCTCTCGACCTGCCTTGTGTGTGTTATGAGTGAGCTAGCCAATCTAGTGGCATTCTGGCACTTGCAGAATTCAAGCGCTTAAAGGGAAATTAAAAAAGGCAGAGCTTAGCCCATAAAGCTAGTGACGACAAAAGGCGTTGTGATCGGCAACATACATACTGAAAGAGCTTGGAGGGCAGAGATGCAGAACCTGGGTGGTGCAATACTCTGCAGCTACAGTTCTCCCCCTCTCTCTCTGAATCACTCGGCCTGCGAGCGGTAAGCAGGGGGGAGGGGCGAGGATGCACATTCAGTCCCAGAGGAGCTGCGAGGCGCCTCCCTAGCCCGGGTGTCTTTAGAAGTGAAAGTGAAGTCACTTGTGAGAAAGAGAAACAGACAACCGCACCAGTTCATTATACATTGTAGCACACCTCGCGGTCAAACAATGGCGCTGCAGTTGGTCTGGGAGAATAAAGATCATGTTAAGGGTACACATTTGTGCAAATACAATGAAGGTAAACACCTTTTGTTCCAGTGGAGATTAGTACTACATTATAAGTTCAAAATGAATGCAGGCATACCTTAATGAGGGTTTGGAAGAGCCCCGTAGGCCGCGGGGGAGAGGCGGGTGGTTTACCAATGCAGCACTTCATTTAAACAAAGTTATCTAATGCTGCAATGTTGTTAAAAATAACATGCCTTAGTCATTGGAAAATGCGTTCGGTTTCACTTACTAGATCTATAAATGGCCCATGCTCTGCGTATGGCGTCCTCCCTGTCCTGAATATTGATGTTGTGAGGGCATTTTTATACAGACGCTAACAGGCATGGCATGCATGTTATCAGCATTGTTGTCAAGCGGTGTCCATTCAGGCTAATGTGCGCGTCTGTTCACTAGAGAAAGTAACAAGGAGCAAGAGACGCGGCGAGACGACGTGCACGTGCACAATATTCTGTCCTGAGTGCACATCTCCTGTCACCCTTCGGACACAAAACAGACAACAACAGGTCTCGCCAAGGAACCCAGCGCATGCGCTGCATTGCTGGGCGAGACCTAAAAAGAGACCATTTTTTATAGCTAAACCATGTGACAGCATTTTGTATCTTAAGAAAAAAAAGTTACTGCTCTTTTCCTTTTTGTGAGCAATGAGGTAATTCAAGACTGCTTTTGGACCAAAATTCAAAAAACCCTCCTCCCTTGCTGTTTTAAAATTAGCGCTAAACTCAGTTATAGTAATTCCTTGCTGCTTAGATTTCTTGAACAGTTTTTAAAAATAGCCCTGAGTTCATTTCAATTCCTTGCTGCTTAAAAAAGGCCTAATTTAATCTGTCTGAAAAACGAGTTACACTTTTTTGTTTGTTGCACTGTTACAGAAAACATCATGGTGAGTATTTTTTTCCCAAAGCACTATAATAGAGCCTGCTTACCGGCGTAATGCTACCTAGACAGACGTCAACAGACACCCACACACACACACTACATGCACAAGCAAATACACTACCATACATAAGCCCTGGCGTGCGCAATGGTGCACACACACACACACACACACACACACACTTTGTACTCCCTTGCATGTGAGTGTGCATGCAATAATGTACACACATTCCTTCATATACACATTTTCTCTTTCCTTTCAAGCTGACATCACTACCTGGTCACATGAGTCCGAAGTGACGTCTTGATGAGTTCATTCCCGAAGGAGGAACTTCCAGGTTAGGGGGTCCCAGGTGATATTACAACTTGGTCACATGAGTCAGAAGTGTTGTCTCAATTACTTCATTTCCGGAGGAGAGACTTCCGGGTTTGGGATAACTGGTGATATCACTAGCGGGAAACATTCAGCCCTCTCTATTTAACTATTTTTTCAACCCTCTTTATCTCTTTGTAATAAAGATTTACAGAATTTAAAAAAAACTTTAGAAAAGGAACAGACTGTCAGCCAGTGCCAAATGCCTGTTTTCTTTTTTTTAGGTCTGGTGTTAACCAATCCTTTTGATTCTACTACAATTATGTGTATAGCATAGTTTCTCATAGGGGTTTCAGCCAGACTCCACCCATTAGTTTGTGGGTGTATCATTCACATTTTTCTTCCACCCACTCCAGCATGAATTATGGGGAAATGGGTCACCCATTTCAGTGACTGGCTGACTTCAATGTGAGTTACAACACACTGCCCTTTCATATCTATCTATCTATCTATCTATCTTGTCAACCCTATTTAGTTAGTGATCTTTTCAACCCTTCCTATCTATTTGTATTGATTTGATTTACAAAACGTTTCAAAAACAATCAGCAAGGTCAATAGGTTGTCTGCCAGTGCCAGACCGGCTGTCTTTTTGTTTTTAGGTCTGGTATTAGCAAAGACCTTTATTTTTAACACAATATGTCTGTAACATAGTTTCTTTTACATGTTTTAGCCAAACTTCACCAATTAGTCTGTGGTTCTCACATTTTTCTTCCACCCACTCCAGCATGCAACATGGGGCAATGGGTCAGCCCACTTCAGCCTTTGACTGACTTCAATGTGAGGTACGGCACGCTGCCTTTTCACAAGGAGCGCAGCCACACACAAAATAATTCTCTTCAGGAACTCAAATGGTAACATGTGCTTTTTTGAGACCAAAGAATATTTTTGCCTTTAACCATTGTTTTTTTAGGACCCCAACAGCTTCCCTGACAATAACATTTAGCAAAACCCATGACCGAACAAAACAAGAACTGCCAAAGCCAAAAGGCTGGTAGCCAGTGCTAGACCTCTTGACTTTGCCAGTGCTTGTTTTTTTTATGCAGCACGACTGCTGATGTGACATTTTTTTAGCTCCAACTAGTTAACCCGCAATATGTGCCAGTAAAATAGATTGCACCTGCTTGTCAAATGAAAAAAAGATAATGTAGTCTTTTGCTGCCCTCTGGTGCTTTCATAACATTACTGCAAGCTAAAAAATAGTTTTTCTAATGACTTGTACAACAACGAACAAAAAAAAGCACACGTTCATGGTTGATCGAGCTCAGTATCTCTGTTGGGATGGAAAGGTCTTCTTCTTGGCAATAGGCATGCACCCATGCCTGAGTGCCCAACAGTACTGATGGCTGGATCCCTAATGCTGATTTTTGTCATAGGCGAATACGGATCAAGCATGTGCGCCATGACATAGGCATGTCTCACGGATTGCAGTCCTGTTGTCCCAGGAGGGGTGCCAAAAATGATAGTGCTGCGCAGCGCAGAAGTAGTTATCTGTGCAGGGTGAATGTCTGCCTGGGAAGGGTAAAATGCAAGGAAAGTGCAGTACTGAGCAGTGAATACATGTGCTGGATGTACATGTGCCTATGAATGGTACAGTACCTGAATGATGTAATGTTGTACAGTGCAAGCAAATTAAATGCATGCGCTGGACATGCAATTCACAATTTGCGCTGGAAAGTCAACCCCAAAAACACTTTGTGATTCTGTGATGAAACAATGTGCAAAAAGTAAATAGGTTCTATAAACGTAGCATGATTATTTGGGTGTCACACTAAAAAAATTGCATTCGGCCAGTTTTTAGCAACCTCAGAATAATGAAAGATTGAGGGGAAAACCAATAAAGTTGTAAACCTATGCCTTTCAATGTGCATGCAGCACTTTGTTGCCAGTTCATAGCTCTAGGTGCTGCATTAGGATTGTGATATTTGAACTCCAAGTAATATGTACCCTTTGATGAAAGTAATAACCCATGAAGATATCTACATAAAATACTAATCTGTGATCTGCATGTCACATGTTTTGCTTTGCACCAGGAACATCACCCCTCCATACTACTATATTGTGCGTCAAAACGGTGACTAGACAAATTGCAGATCTCTCCTTCCAGTGCATTAATCACCAGAGTTGTCATGCCATTGTAATTCTACCCAGAAAAAAAGCCACACACAAGGATCTCTACAGGCTGTTTTTATCTTGGTTTCCGCCTGTCATGCAGCGGGCACCCCCTTGACCTTGGCACCTGGTGCCACGGCACTGGTTGCACCGCTTTAAATTCAGCACTAGTATCTATAGCCATTGCCATTAAATAACAAATGATCATAACCTTCAACAAACACACCAGTTGGTGGGAAGGTCACAAGACCCAACATGCCCCAATGCACTTTCACACTCATGCAAAGCCATAAATATGCTGTAAGTAAACAACATTGGGCTATAAAGACACACATTAAGACGTTCAAATATGTTTCATAGCATGGAAATCAAGGTCACACACATTATTGAAAAAACTTTGTAATGAAGAGATGATCACCTTGAATCCCTCAATTTAGGGTGGCCAACTTTCCATTATCACTTCGCTGTATACTTGGGGCCAGATTTACTAAAGGTATGCACTGGTGATAACGTGACAGAGCACAATGCAAAATAGCACAAATATTTTTTACAGCCTACTCTCTGACACAAAATACATTTAGTGTCAAATCTGTTTGTTAGCAAAGCACAACAACTCCTTTGCACTGTGTTGAGTCATTGGCATGTTAATGTATGCCAAATGAGCATTCTGTGAGCATAACTATTGCCCTGCACATGCAACGCATAAATCAATCAGAGTTCTTATTAAGCACGTCTAATCACCAGTTAGGGTCTCAAGTTGCTGGAGGGGCAGGGGGAGGGGGGGTGTTCTGCAGTTCAGTCGAAGAGTTAGGTCTTGAGGTTCTTCCTGATTGAGGCAGTGAAGGTGATTGCCTGAGATGTAGAGGTACAGAGTTCCAGGTCTTCACAGCGAGGTAAGGAAAGGATCTTCCCCTGGCCGAGGTCTTGCGGATCCATGGGATTGTGGCCGGGCCAGTTGGGTGGAGCAGAAATGGTTGGTGGGTGTGTAGAAGGAGAGGCGATGGTTGAGGTATGCAGGTCTAGTGTTTGTGGAGAGCGTCATAGGTGTGCGTGAGGAGCTTGAAGGTGATTCTTTTGTTGATTGGGAGCCAGTGAAGGTCTTTCAGGTGACCAGAGATGTGGGTCCAGCAGAGGATGTCCAGGATGAGTCTGGTGGAGGTGTTCTGGATGCTCTGCATTCTCTTTTGGGGTTTTTGGGTGGGGCCAGTGTAGAGTTTCTTGCCATAGTCACGTTTGCTGCTGACGAGCGCCTGGGTGACCGTTCTCCTGGACTCGGTGGGGATCCACTTGAAAATCTTCCAAAGCAGGCAGAGCATGTGATAGCAGGAGGATGAGACAGCGTTTATTTGGCGGTCCATTGAGAGCGAGGAGTCAAGGTTGATGCTGAGGTTGCGGCTGTGGTCGGTCAGTGGAGGGGGGTGGGGTTCCAAGCACTGCGGGCCACCAGGAGTCATCCCGGCAGAGGGAATGGTGCCCAGGATGAGGATTTTAATTTTGATGGAGTTGAGTTTGAGACAGCTGTCCTTCATCCCGGCGGTACCAGCCCTCATCTCATTGTGAAAGTTGCTCTTAGTTGCTGTAGGTTTGTCGGTGAGGGTGAGAATCAGCTATGTGTCGTTGGCATAGGAGATGATGTTGAGTTCCTGGTTTCTGACGGTGGCTGCAAGTGGGTCATGTAGATAATGAAGAGGGTGGGGCTCAGAGAGGAACCCTGAGCAACTCTGCACCTGATCTCTATAGGTTTTGAGGAGAATGGTGGGAGGTTGAGACTGTTTGGCTGGTGAGGAAGGAAAGGATCCACTCTAGGATCCATGGAGTTGTGGAGTCCTGTGCAAAGGGTGTGATGGGAGACCGTGTTAAAGGCTGCAGAGAGGTCCAGCAGGATGAAGGCAGCGGTTTTGCCTTGGTTGAACAGAGTGTGGGTGTTGTCTGTTATGGCGAGGAGTGCAGATTTGGTCCTGGGGTTCCTTCTGAAGCCTGACTGGGAAGGGAAATGTAAAAATGACAAGGCTATAGTGACACTGTTTGGTTAACATGATATAGAAATAAAAACAAATAGCGTCTTAGCAGTGCTCCCATTTTGCAAGTGTTTCAGACTCTTAGCCCCTCATTTGAGTTCACTACAGACAGGTCACTTGCAATTACTGCACATACAAAGTTTCTGCTTTGTGGCAGATGTGCAGAAATAACTGGCTTTTCTGTTCTAAAAGCCATAATTTATCTAGCTCTTCCAAACTACGTTTTCCCAAAACTGGGACCAAACGATGGCACATGTCAAGATATATATTATGTTTTTTTAACTTTCCACACATCCAACATGCCATAGATGGCAACCCTGAGCCCTTGGCTCCTCCTGCTGAACAATGAGCAAGCAATATGTGATCTAAATTATCGCTTTAATAATGAGGTTGCTTGAGGAGCTACGCTTGCAACCAAGATGGCCGCTTAGGTTCCTGGTTCCGCCAACCTCCGTCCCCCGTCGGATAATCCTGCTACAGATCCTGAATTTCCACCCTGCCTCCGGGTGTGTGAACTGCTACGTTATATTTTGGCGCGATCCCGGGAGTTCTCCCAGCTTTGTGGACGAAGTTACGTCGAGTTTTAGTTTGGGGCCTACACCAGCTTGTGAGCCGGGGACTCGAGTACTGGCACAGCCGGGTTCCAGTTGAACAACATTGGCTGTGGGTGATCATCAGGGTCCGGTCCTGGACGTGGAAGAAAAACTTTTAAGCCCGATTTCGACGGCGGTTGTTGCTCCAGCCTACAATCGATGGAGGGTTGACGAGGCACGACAGTGCGCTGTGGGTCCCTGGCCCGGGGACCCGGTTTGCCTCCGCCGGTGTTTGCCGGTTTGGGATCTACGCTTATGGCACCGGAGCTTGGATCGTGACCTTGGTAAATCCTCAGTCTCCCTCTGCGACAGTCCATCCCAAAATTTGCCGATTCCCTCGGGGTAGCCCGGGCCTCGGGGGGATGCGAACATGGGTGTTTCGGAACGAGATTCGATGGGACGGACTGAGTCTGAACCGTCGATACGATCTGTATTGGCAGCTATCGGGGCACTACATTCCCATGTAGAGTCCATTGTCCGTAAAATGATTATGGTTGCACACGGACCTGGACAAGAGGGACCGGACCCTGTACTGCTTAATTATCCTGATCAGCCTATACCACCCACGGCGATCTCTGTAACGGCAGTGGGCCCTGTGCCACTAGAGGTGTCGGAGCTTCATGGCAATGTGATGGGCAACAACCGTGTACTCGACGTGCTTTACGAATTGCCAAGCCCATCATCACCCACTGAGTGTGGTGTACTTGTTGCCCCCCTTCCGGACGCTCTTGATGGGAACTATCTATTAAACGATTCAGTGTTTTTTCCCTCGTCGACGCATTCACCATCATCACAGAGACAGCGACATTGGGAGCTCATGTCGATGAGGGTCATCGTTGACGCCGATAGGGTTCCCAGAGACTCTGCAACTTTGGTTCGCCTCATACGGAACTTTACTGAACTGTTTTCACACTTTGACTATCCTGCGGAGGCAAACACTTGTCTGAAAGGGACTTGTTCGATTGATCGAAAGGGTCAAGGATGAGACTGATTGTTGGGGTTTGGCACCATGGGTTTTCTTCAGAGGGATTCGTTACCATTGTATTTACGGGAGGTAGGGTGGTGACTACTGTTTCCCCTGTTTAGTTTTACATTTGCTTTTCATTGGTGTTGAGTGTTTATTATGGGGATTTTTGGTTCTGGCGGGGGGAGGGGGGACCGGGGGCCCATACTGAGATGTCCTCCTCCAAGTTTTACTACATTTAGTGCCTAGTTAGATGGGGCGACAGGCACACAGCTAGTTGGGGATAGGGCGCAAGCCCTATGCTGGGGTGCAGGGTGGGGGAGGGGTGTTTGTTTTGTTAGTATTTGTAGTTATATGTTTGAAATCCTTCGAAATCCTGATATAGGTGGTCTTAGTGAGTAGCTGATTCGCGTAATGGAATAGACGTTTTCTGGTGGAGATATTACTTACATGAGTTAGCCAATTGTTGCTTAATTTGTCGCTGTGTTCGGTATGTGGATGTAACATCGTAACCTTCTTATTGCTGCACCCTTCCCCCTCCCTTCTACTCTGGGCTGTTTACTCAATGTTTATCCTGTTTTCCATGGGAGGTGGGGGTGGTGGTAGATGTTTTGTTTGACTATCCTGATTGTAGTGCGACCACATACCAGTTGTAACACGTGTGCAGACTCTATTGATGATTCCCCGTCTAAATCCCCTGTATATATATTATTGATCCTTCATTCCGCGATGCAAGCCACCTGTTATTGTTTATCCTTTTTTGTTTCTTCAATAAAAAGAAATATAAAAAAAAAATAATGAGGTTGCACACTGCCCTGAAAGTGCACGATTCATATTTCTTCCACCAACCAACAATTTCAGAGTGGTATGTGTGGAAATGGCATATTATTGGGTATGCATCACATTTTGTTACATTCAATGTTCCACATCTTTGAAATTATAGATGTGTCACTAGTGTATCAAAGATTTTCCAATTATGATCATCAAACCATATTATTCTCTCGCGGTCAACTTTTGGCGAGCAAGCTTATTCTGTGCAACCATGGCTCATTATATCAATATCAAATCCAAAGACACATAGTAAGGAAACATTCAGTGCCTCACATCAGAAAACAAAAAGCACTGGCATAGCCAATAGGTCTCGCCTTTGGGACTTTGTGTTTAGCCAAAACTTTTGGCTATGTTGTAGAGCATTGTGGCTGCTGTGCATCATGTTGAAAAGTTATAATAAAAAGTGTTAAGCATTTTTGATACCTTTATACAAACCAAGACGACATTATATACAACTGAACAACCTGATTAAAAAAGATTTTATCATAAAAAATGTCTTCTGTTTTTTTTGTAGTTGCACTGCTGGCAACTTATTCCTGCCTGTTCTCATGCTTGTATGTTATAAATTTTTTTGTTATGGGGGAGCGGGACATAAATAACAGGGAAGTGGAGGCTGGAAAACAGTAATTTAATTAGAACACGAGCAGTGGACGGACGCTAGGGGAGAATCAACAGATGCCACATTCCGAGGGCAGACTGACGTTATGCTTTGGTGATGCGCTGATGCAAAATGGTGGTGGTGAATTATGTTTGGTGCGCAGGTGGTGCCACTATATGGTGTGGATTGGAGGTACATGGTGGATTGTGGAGTTGAAATATGTTGTTTGGTGTGTAATTATGTGGTGTGTATTGGAAATTTGTGGAGTTGAATTGTGTGACCTGGAACTGTGGTGTTGAGTGAATTTATGCTTAGTGAAATTGTGTCATGGTGTGGAGTGCATTTATGTTGATTGGTGGTATGTGGCATATAGTGCATTTATGTGGAGTGTATTTATGTTGCGTTGAGTAGAGTACAATTATGTGGCGTGCAATTATGTGGCACTGAGTGGTATTATGTGGAGTGTATTTATGTTGTATTGAGTAGAGTGTAATTATGTGGCATGTAATTATGTGGTGTGGAGTGTATGTTGCATTGAGTACAGTGTAATTATGTGGTGTGTAACAATGTCGTACTGAATGGTATTTTGTGGTGTGTATTTATGTTGCATTGAGTAGAGTATAATTAAGTGGCATGTAATTATGTTTCGCAGTGGTAATATGTGGAGTGTATTTATGTTGCATTGAATAGAGTGTAATTATGTGGTACTGAGTGGTATGTGGGGTATATTTATGTTGCACTGAGTAGAGTGTAATTTTGTGGTGTGTTATGTCCCACTGAGTGGTATTATGTGGACTGCATGTTGCATTGAGTAGAGTGGAATTATGTGGCATCTAATTATGTGGCACAGTGTTTTTGGAGTGTATTTATGTTGCATTGAGTAAAGTGTAATTATGTGGTGTGTAGTGTATTAATATTGCATTCAGTGCAGGGTAATTATGTAGCATATAATTATGTGGCACTGAGTGGTATTATGTGGAGTGTATTTATGTTGCATTGAGTAGGGTGTAATTATGTGACTTTTAATGATGTGGTACTGAGTGGTATTATGTGGAGTGTATTTGTTTAAATTTTTTTTTATTTTAGTAGTTTTGTATAGCGCTAGCTGGACCAAAGGGTATCAGAGCGCTTCACAACATAAACAGCAAATAACATATTGAGCAGACTGAAACTCAAACATACAGAATCTGTTGATAGAATATTTGTATCCAGAAGATATCTTGGTCTGCGACCTTGTTGTCAGACTTGGAATTTTGGTAAAGCTGGAGTGACAGAATAGGGGGCAGTCCAGAGTCTCTCAGATCCTCGAGTGCGGTCAAGGAAGAAGTCTTTGAGGAGCCCCTTGAATTTTGAAAATGAGGAGATTGTTCTAATGTGGGGAGGAATGGAGTTCCAGATTTTGGGAGCGTTACCAGCAAAAGATTCGGCTGTAGTTCTGTGCTTGCGCGATTTGGGCGGGATGAGCAGTAGAGAGCTGGAGCTCCTGAGGTTTCTGGACTGGCCTGCCCTATTGAGTTTGGTGGCCAGGTATTCTGGTTTACCTGTATGCAGGGCTTTGTGCGTGATGCAGGCTGTTCTGAAACTGGCTCGCAACTCCACTGGGAGCCATCTGAGTTCTTTGAGGGCTGGAGAGATGTGCTCAAATTTCTTAATTCCGGAGACCATTCTTGCTACTGCGTTGAGTGTCATCTTCAAGGGGGCAAGGTGGGATTTTGCTGTCCTTGTCAAGGTCGCAATTCCATAGTCTATTCTGGAGAGGACTAGAGCCTGGGTGGCTTGTTGAAGGTCCTTGGGTGTGAGGACGGGTTTTATTTTGTATAGTAGTTTAAGGTTGAGAAAGGCACTTATAGCAGATCTTGAGATGTGTTTCTTCATGTCGAGTTTTGGGTCTAGGGTGATCCCTAGAGATTTCACCGAGTCTGCTAGGGAAAGGTTACCATTGAGGGCATCGATGGCTTTGAGCCATTCTTTGATTTGAGGGTTATCATCTTTGTTGGAAATAAGTAGTATTTCTGTTTTATCTTGGTTCAGTTTCAAGTGATTGATTGAGAGCCAATCTTGTACCTCCTTGAGCGTGTTGTTTAGTCTCTGGATGTCCTCAATTGAGGTCGTTTCCAGATACAGCTGCGTGTTGTCCGCATATAGGTGAAAGGGGATGTTGGAGAGAGGTGAGGGGTTCGATATAGATGTTGAAGAGCTGTGGGGAGAGAACAGACCCTTGAGGAACACCTCTGATGACCGGGTGTAGGTCGGATTCGAAATTTTTGATTTTTATTCTCTGTGATCGGTTGTGAAGAAAGGAGGAGAACCATTGGAGGACTGTCTCTTGTAGACCAGCTCTTTCTTGAAGGACCCTTAGCAGTAGATTGTGGTCGACTGTATCGAATGCAGCCGATAGGTCTAGGAGGATGAGAAGGCAGCATTGATCCGAGTCGAGTGATTTGCGTAGGTCGTCTATGACGTTGAGGATTGCAGATTCAGTGCTGCATCCCTTTCTGAAGCCCGATTGGAAGGGATCTAGAAGCTTGATGTTTTCAAGGTGAAGGGTTAGCTGAGGGAGGACACATCTTTTCTTGATTTTAGCCAAAAAAGGAAGGTTTGAGATCGGTCTGTAATTGTTTAAATCTTCGGTGTCTAGACCTGGCTTCTTTAATAGTGGTGTGACTTGCCCTACCTTGAGGCAGTCTGGAACGGATCCAGAGCTCAAAGAGCTATTGATGATCTTGCACCATATTGGAGCTAGGTCTCGCTTTAGGTCTTTGGTCAGAAGAGGCAGTAGCTGGTCCAGGGTGTGTGCTGAGGGCTTGGCTTTGGAGATTAGATTGACTATCTCTGCTTCCTGGATGGGAGTGAATGATGACCACTGTTGTGGAGATTTTATGGAAGCTTTGACATGGTTTTTGGGCATATTGATCTCATTGAGGGAGGTGGGGGTTAAGCCCAATGCTAGGTCTATCTTGACGATTTTGTCGTTAAAGAAGGTTGCGAAGAGCTTTGGATGCTTGAGTTAAGGGGGGTATAGGTTTGGAGGTCTGATTCTTGATGATGTTGAAAAGTTCTTTAGGCCGGTATTTTGCGTTATCTAATGCAGAGCGGAAGAAAGCTGACTTTTTATTCTTGATATGATTTTCGTACATCCTGCAGGCTGCTTGAAGTTGATCACGGTGGAGGGTTGAGGGGTCATTCCTCCATGTTCTTTCTGCGGCTCTTAAAAGCCTTCTTTCATTGTTGATGTCAGAGGTGACCCATGTTCTAGAGGGAATATTCCTAGCTTTCTCTAGTTTAATGGGAGCAATTTGGTCAAGGGTAAGCGTCAAATTAGTGTTGTAGAGAGAGGTGATATAGTTGGATGAGAGGTGGTCAGTGGCAAAGGGGAGCAGCAGGCTGATTATTTCTTCTAGGACCGCTCGAGGAATTTGAGCTTTATTCCTAACCCGTTTGGGAATGTCTCGTTTTAGAATTGTATTGTCCAGGATTGAAAGGTTAATATGAAAGAGGACTATGTGATGGTCGGACCAGTCAACTGGGAGGATGTGATCGATGGTGATAGTCTTGCTTTCAGTAATAATGGCGTCAAGGATGGCTCCTTTGTGGTGAGTTTCTTCTAAGCAATGTTGAGTCAGATCACTAGGAGTAGGTTGTTTAAGGTTTGAATGAGTGGGTTCTTGGTTTCATTCCACCTTAGATTGAGGTCGCCCAGGATTATGTAGTTAGAGTTGCCTAGAGCGCAGTGGGCAATCAAGTCTGAAAGGTGAACCGAGAATTCTGAAGAATTGCCAGGGGGATGATAAAGAAGGTGGCAGAGTGTGGGTCTGAAATCCTGAGTTTTGATGACTGAGAGGCATTCAAAGAAGCTGTAAACACAGGATGAGATTTCCGTGATGGCGATGTTGTTCTTGTGGATGATTGCTATGCCCCCTCCTCTGTTCCCTAGCATGTCCTTGTTGATCATCGTGAAACCAGGGGGAACTAACATGTTCATGATAGGGTAGGAGAGGTTGTTGAGCCAGGTTTCTGTTATGAATGCTATCTGTATGTCATGGGAGAGAATGGCTTCTAAAAGTTCGGATGTATCTTTAGAGGCTGATCTGCAGTTTATGAGCATGCAGTTGATGGGGGTTTCTTCTCTGTTGTTCGGTTGGGCTTTAGGCAGGAGGGCAAGGTGGGACGGGGGTCTGAGTGCTCTCGGGGGAGGGTGTTTGCTTCTGAAGCCCGTGATTACTTGGATCTTGGATTTTGGGGATGAGTTCAGCAGAAGGTCTAGGGGTGCCTCAGGGAGAATCAATATCTGTGAGGAGAGTGAGGAGGGTGTTCTAGAGAGTGTGTCCAAGGAGCTGATCTTCCCTTTACTGGGGGAACCGACTTTCGTTGCATTGAGTAGAGTGTAATTATGTGGTGTGTAATTATGTGGCACTGAGTGGTAGTATGTGGAGTGTATTTACATTGCATTGAATATCGTGTAATTGTGATGTGGGATTATGTGGTACTGAGTGGTATTATGTGAAGTGTGTTTATGTTGCCTTGAGTAGAGTGTAATCACGTGGTGTGTAATTATGTGGTACTGAGTGGTATTATGTAGAGTGTATTTATGTTGCATTGAATAGAGTGTTATCCTGTGGCATGCAATTATGTGGCACTGAGTGGTGTTATGTGGAGTGCATGTGGCATTCAGTAGAGTGTAATTACGTGGGGTGTAATTATGTGGCGCCGAGTGGTATTGTTTGTAGTGTATGTTGCATTGAGTGCAGTGTGATTATGTAGCATATAATTATATGGCACTGAGTGATATTATGTGGAGTGTATTTATGTTGCATTGAGTAGAGTGTAATTATGTGGCGTGTAATTATGTGGCACTGAGTGGTATTATGTGGAATGTATATATGTTGCATTTAGTAGAGTGTATATATGTGGCACTGATTGGTATTATGTCAAGTGCATGTTGCATTGAGTGCAGGGTCATTATATGGCACTGAGTGGTATTATGTGGAGTGTGTTTATGTTGCATTGAGTAGAGTGTAATTATGTGGCGTGTAATTATGTGGCACTCAGTGGTATTATGTGGGGTGTTTTTATGTTGCATTGAGTAGAGTAATTATGTGGCACTAAATTGTATTATGTGGAGTGTTTTGTGTTGCATTGATTAGTGTGTAATTATGTGGCACTGAGTGGCATCATGTGGACTGTTTTGTGTTGCATTGAGTAGAGTGTAATGATGTGGTGCGTAATTATGTGGCACTGAGTGGTATTATGTGAAAACGCCATAAGAGACTGGAGAATAAGAGCTATGCACGGTGTCTCCTTGCCTCGTCTGCTGCCTGCGTTGAACGCCTCATGGCTGCGCTTTAACAACATGTGACTGTGAATGTTAATCCTAAGTAAACATAAAGGACATTAGTGAAGAACCACCGCACAACCTACCTTGCTCACATGCAACTCAAATTATAAGGAGCTCTGTAAAATTAAAACACGTTTTTCCTCACCTGGTTTGCGTGAGTGGTGGCAGATAGTACACACAAATGAAATGAAAACGGGATTTGTATAGCGCATGGCTGCCCGGGAGCGTCCCAGCGCTACAAACACAAAACTAGTGCGGATGCGAAAGTGAAAGCGACCACGCTATAAATTAGTAACCTGATCCACGACCTGCTCCCAGCCTGCACGCCCCTGCTCGCTCCCTAGACCCAAAGGCCATGGGAGTAAACGTTTTGAGGAAAGGCGGGACATGCATCCGTCTTTGGCCATTTGCGTGCTTTAATTATTGAAAGCCACACGCAAAGGCCAATGGAATGTGTGGGAGGAGTCCGACCCACATAGAAAAAGTCGCTGGTAAGTCTGGAGTGATTCCAAGAGGCCCTCTCCTAGCGCAGCGCATACGTGCTGCGCTAGGCTCGACCTAAAAAGTATCATTGAACGTTCATTCGAGATTTTAAAATCTAGATTTTAATGTTTAGACCTCAATGGGTGAAAGCATTTCTAAATTCTATCATTGGTGTGTCAAATGGTAGTTGCATGCTGTATATATGATGGTATGTCACATCAATAAAAATTGTTGGGCAAAGATGGTCTTGAAGAGGGAGACAATGACATAGGTCCAGTACATAAGCATGACTCCCGCGATGGACAACAGAAAAGCGACAACATTAGTAATATTTTATTTTTGTTAGAATTTAAATTCGGTACACATTTAATTTATTATTTACATTTTTATTATAATTGTTATATATTTTGAAATTTGTTTTTTAAAAAAAATTTTAAACAACTTTATTGAGAGATTGCACATATTCCGCAGAGCTTTGCACACCAGAGATCACGTGCAATAAGCCTAATTGCGGTGTACGGCACCCCCTTCCAAAACCAATCTAGTGAGCCGCATCCCCACAAAGTGTGTATAAACGTCCCCACTTCCTGGCCACATCTGAGACAGTCCGGAGATGCAACTAGCCTCGCCCGCCATAACCGCTCCCTAGTGAAATACACTCTGTGTAAATACTTGAATTGGATGAGCCATAGGCGCATCGCTATGGCGGCACCCCTGGGGGCTGCTAGTGCCTCCCTCCAATCCTCCTCCTCCAATTCTCCCACATCCCTTTCCCAGGTCTCCCGGAGCCACTGCAATGTAGGGGCAGAATGTGTGACTAGTGACTGGTATATGCGAGAGATCTTTTTCGTCTCTAGGTCTCACATAAACACCTTAGCTTCCAGAGGGCTAAACTTGGGGAGGGACTCCAGGCCCTCTAGGCTCGGGGCGATGGCATGGCGGAACTGAAGATACTTAAAAAATGGAGAACGAGGCATACTAAATTCCCTACATAGATCCTGAAAGGACTTAAGCGTCGTACCAGACAGTACATCTCCCAGTGTCGAGATTCCAATGCTGTCCCATCCCCGGAATCCCCACAGTTTCGCGAGCCCAGGGAGCCGCCTGTTGTGCTACAGGGGGGTTTCGCCTGTCATGGTGTTCCACCACCCCATGCGACGCAGAGCCTGCCTCCAAATCTGGAACACAATCTGCGTGACCGTTGGTAGTGTCTTCCGTAAGCGCGCCACATAGAGAATGGTGTGTAGCGTATGAGACCCCATAAGGCATATGCCGGGTCCCCCCAGTCACCATACCACCACTCATTTAACACTAGGAGATGGAAGGGTTGATAGTAAGAAAGAATATCAGAGGTCACCAATCCCACACAATAAGTAGATAAAAACAGGTGCGCAACTCTACCCGTATAGTGCCCCCCACCCTGAGAAACTGCCCCTGAGCAGAATTTACCAGTCGGAACAATTGGGGCGGAATGGGGTAAGGGTTGTTCTGCAGTTGGTATAGTAGTCTGGGAGGGCTACCGTCTTAAAAATGGCCGACCTACCATATATGGTCAATGGCATGCGGGACCACGTCTTAAAATCCGCCCGGACCCGTTCCAAGACCGGCACAACATTCCGCTCCCAGGAGACCGCGGGCACCTCGGAGATAAACACCCCTAAGTACTTAATGCCACCCACCGCTACCTGGAGTGTAGACGCCCAGTCCCCCACTCCTGAGCGCTTCCCCAACACCCATAGAGTCGACTTGCGAGGGTTCATATATGACCCTGATGATTCTCCGAAGATTTGCATGATTTCTAGAAGGCTCGGCCCTGACCTATTAAGGTCTGTAAGGAAAAAGAGGACATCATCCGCGTAGAGCGCGAATCTGTCAGACAGTCCCCGCTCCGACTCGAACCTCGCAGTTGCGCGTCTATGCGCACCCAAGCCGCCAACGGCTCCATGGCTAGGGCAAATAGGTACGGTGAAAAAGGGCAGCCCTGCCTGGTACCGCGCCCGTTGGAAAATCTGGAGGATATGGCTCCCGCCACTCGAACTGAGGCTGTCAAATCCGTATATAGAAGCCGCAAATATCAAAGAGAGTGGGGCCCCAAGTTGAGCCGTGGCAGAAGTGCAAACAGATCTACCCAATTTAGCAAATCAAATGCCCTGTCCATATCCGCTAGTAGAAGTGCCGCCTGCTCCCCCGTGCGTGAACCGCTTTCACCGCTACATGCGCACTCCGAATATTGTGTCTGGTCGCCCTCTGGGGCATGAAGCCCGCCTGGTCTGGGTGGACCAACGCTGTGATATGGGGCAAGAGCTGGTTAGCTAATGCTTTGAACAAGATTTTGGCCTCCACATTTAGCAAAGAGATCGGGCGGTAGGATGCGTGATGCTCCGGGGGCCGGCCCGGATTATGGAACACCACCACTTCAGCGTGTCTCCAGTCCGGGGGGAGGCTACCTCGATCTCTGGCCTCTTCCAGGGCTGCCCTATAATGCCCACCCAGCTGCAGGTGGTACTTCTTGAAGAATTCACTAGGAACCCCATTGGGTCCGGGGGCCTTTCCTGTGTTAAGTTCGCCTAGTGCCGTGCCTAGGTCCTCCTCTGTCAGCGGGAGCTCAAGATGCTCTCGCACCTCATCCGATACCGCACGAGGCAGCAAGTCGGCAATAAACTTATCCACCACCTCTTTACTGAGACATTTGTACGGGGCAATCTGCGTAATATGCAGCGAAGCCCTCCGCTATCTCTTTCGGATCCGTGACCAAGGCACCCACTCCGTCCAGTATCCCTGGCAGGGCCTGCACCTGAAATGTGCCCTGACACAACCGGTGTAGCATCGTTCCCGATTTGTCCCCCCACTGATAAATCCTGCTGCGCATCGCAGGCCATATCTGTCGCCCCTCATCTATCAGCAGAGAGGCATAGGACTGCTGCGCCAGGAGTAATTGCCCCACCACTTGACCCCCGCCCTCAGCACTGCCCCGACACTCAAACGCCTCAATCTCAGCTTCAGCCCGTACCAACTCCGCCCTGCGCCTCCTCCGGGCAGCCGCACACCAAGCTATGTCTACCCCCCGTAGTGTGGGTTTCAGGGCCTCCCACAAAGTCCTGGCACTGGCAACGGATCCCATGTTCTCAACCAAGTATGCAGCTATGGCCTCGCCCATATGTTTCTGGTAGTCTTCGTGTTGCAGATGCCACACGGATAGGCGCCATCTAAACGGCTGCCGCCCCCTGTCTAGGCAAATGTCGACTGTAATGGGAGAATGATCTGAGAGCCCACACGGTAGTATATCCGCCGACTCCACCCTACCAACTACTGCCCTGGGAGCAAAGTTATAATCCAGTCTGGAAAAGGATTTGTGAAACGCTGAAAGATATGTGTTCTTCCGCCTGTTGCCATGCAGGTGTCTCCATGTAGCCACCCAGTCCAAGCCTCTAACCATGTCCCTCAGTTTAGTGGAATGGCCCACCACCTGACCCCCCCCGGGCCTATACCTATCTTTGAGTCCATCCATGATGTCATTCCAATCCTCTCCTACTACTGCTAACGCATCAGGGATGTCAGCCCACACCGCAAACAGCTTCTCCACCAGCGACCATTGCAGAGGGGGCGGGGCATACACACATCCCAGCACCAGAGGCTCCTCCCCAACCATACCCTTAACAAATACATAGCGCGTTGTGTGTCAGTCCCTTGAGCAGAGTGAACATATGGAATTCTATGATGCACTAACATGGCCACTCCTCTGGACCCCCTAGTGAAGCCTGCATGAAAAATCTGCTGGTAACCATAGCGCTGTAAGCACAGTGTCTTAGTACCTAATAGGTGGGTTTCTTGTAGCATTAACACATCAGCCCCAGCCCTCTTTGCCTGCCGTAACACTGCCCCCCTCTTGATCTTGTCTAGGGCTCCCCTCACATTCC